>NC_142881.1:4297500-4604166 GCF_051225735.1 Oryctolagus cuniculus
GGCATCTGCACAGTCGAGACGAGTATCTCGGTTCTACCATGGGCCAGGATAAGGCGTTTCTGTGGGGAGGAAACCTGACCCGCAGCAGAGAGACGAGACAGGGTGACCTTGGCCAGTGTGCCACAGGAAATGAGACGCTCCGTCCCGTCAGCTGGGGGCCTGACACCCCCAGAGTGAAAGGTCCTTGGGACTGGCACAGGATGTCTTTGAGGGAGGGGACGATCACTCATTCATCCAACAATTGTCTTCTGCGTGTCCACTCCAGGAAGCCTGGGACAGCAGGTGGGACAGCCTGGATCCCACCCTTGAGGGGTCCCCATCCCCCAGGGAAAGACAGCGTCAGTGACGTGGCCCCATGTGCCGACTGACAGTCCCGTTAATGGGTTACAGTGCTGTCACAAATCCCACAAGCGTCGTGACTTCCAGTTCCGGGTTGTTATCTCAGGATTCTGGGGGTTGGCGGTCCACGCGAGTCGTGCCGGTGCGGCCAGCGCTGCACTGCCACTGGAGGCTCCGGGGCCGAGCTGTCTTTCCCCAGTTTCTGCTGTGGGTAGGAGACCCGAACTCGGCTCTGGGCCTCCCACTCCAAAGCTCATCACTCTGTCCTCGCAGGTCCCTTCCTAATTCTGGACTCGTTGTTTGGGCCTGTGAAGAGCTCTGTGTCTACTTCACAGATGGTCAGAGTGAGGCTCGGAGGAGTCGTCAGTGGACCAAGATCTCACAGGCACAGTGAGGGATTCTCCATCTGAGTGGAGTTGTGCCTGGAGTTGCTAACGAAGGGATATGTGATCACACGGCTCTGAATGGCAGCCAGCCGGGACCGGGGGAGCTGGCTGTGGGATCTGCCTGAGAGGCCACAGAGGAGGGAGACTCAGAGTCAGGCGTTTGGGGTGCTGAGTCCTGGGATGGAGGTGCAAGCCTTCACCACTCTGACGCTGTTGGTCGCGTGGGATTGGGCAGGGCGGATGCCCCCAGGCCCATCACGGCTCAGAGCAGAGCCAGAGACTCCGACGAGGGTGCAGCCCCTCCTCACCTGCAGATGTGCAAATCTGTCCAGAAAATGGGGTCCCCCTCACACGTGACCCTCGCACACCTCAGCTCCAGATCACTGTGAGACCCGACACAGTGCAAGGCTCTGGAAGTAGTCGTTGGGCTATGTGGTTCAGGGAATATTGGCAAGGAAAAGGCCCGTACGTGTTCGGGATGGAGGCAATTTTTTTAATACTTCTGTGTTTGGAACAATCTGTGGACATGGCCGGTGTGTGGGTGTGGGTCTGCTCTATGTGTCAAACTGTTTTCAGGACAATTCAAATGCTTTCTGGGGACTGTGTTGTGGTGCAGCGGGTTAAGCCACTGTTGGTGATGCCAGCATCCCAACACTGGACAGATGTTTGGGTCCCAGCTGCTCTACTTGCAATTCAGCTCCCTGCTAATGCGCCTGGGAAAGAACGCAGGACGGCTCTTTTCTAGGCGCACGCCCATTTGTCCGGAAAGCAGTTCCCCCACAAGCAACAGAACGAGCCCTGCTGGCCCTGGAGGGGCACTGAGCACCACGGGGCCTGCAGCAATCACACCCAGGTTTCTGGTCGGGGCTGCTCAGGGTCGGCTTTAGCAGGCCTGGGGTTCTGCCGGGCAGTCTGCACTGTTGTGTCTGGGGAGGATGCCGAGCAGAGCCGTGCTTGGAGGCAGGTTCACAATTCTTCAGAGCCAGCACGCTCTGGGGAAGGAGGAGCTCCCGCAGTGAAGCGTGGGACGACCTCAGCTCCGAGCCAGAGGCCAAGGCTGCCCGTCTCAGGAGCACGCAGACGCACCTCAGTTCAGTCACCGTTCGCTGACGTACGAGGGCGTCCCTGGGGCCGGTGTATGATGCTCTACATGCTTGGGTGTCAGTCACCTTCACGATGCTCTACACACGTGTGTGTTGCCCCCCTTCGTGACGGTCCACGTC
The DNA here is from genome assembly GCF_051225735.1 of Oryctolagus cuniculus. Taxonomy (NCBI): domain Eukaryota; kingdom Metazoa; phylum Chordata; class Mammalia; order Lagomorpha; family Leporidae; genus Oryctolagus; species Oryctolagus cuniculus. The sequence goes on from NC_142881.1 coordinate 4,299,449, forward strand.
CTACAAATCACACAGCCTGTGCAGCGCACTAGTTAGGTCTGATCTCACCGCCTCCACTTCACAGAAAAAGAAAGCAAAGCTCAAGGCAGACGTGGCCCTGCGGCTAAGCAGCTGGTAAGAACAGCATCTCCCAGTTGCGCTCCTGACTCCGGCTTCCTGCACATGCACACCTGGTTCAGGTAATTCCTGCAGCCCCTGTGGAGAAACATGGGTTGAGCTTCTAGCTCCTGGCCCCGGCCCTGGCCCAGCCCCAGCTGTTGCAAGCAGTGAATGGGACCTTGCGCGCCCACTCTCTCTCTCTCTCTCTCTCATTCTTCCTCTGTGTGTGGCTATCAAATATTTTTTTAAAGCTGCTAGGTGCAAAACCTTGAGAACACAGCCCGCACCGGCACAGCCTCGAGGCGCAGGCACTACAGGTTGCAGCTGAGCCCAGGCCTGGGGGCCTTGCTGCTGCACCACACAGCTCACACACTCCACGGGTCCACTGCTGAGTCTCAGATCACTCCAGCTAGAGGTTATTTGACGATTTCTTTTCAAATATCCACGTGCATCTCGCTACTTGGCTTTGAGTGACAGGTAGGTGTTGAGGGGTGGGGGTTAGGGAGCCGCAGAATCACTCTTTCTGGCAGAAGCTGGGTGGCCGTGGATCGATCTGCTTCCTGTGATGTTCATAGTTTACATCTCATTAAAATCCAATCTGAAGAGGGGAAAAAGCCCTTCAAAGACAGGCAGTTAAGTGAATCAAAGTTGCAGGGAGAGGGATAAATGGCTCAGGGAAGGAGAGTGAAAACATGATAACATAATACATATATTTAGGATGAGGCTTTCTAATTTACTGCAATCTGCGGTTCTCTGAATCCGACTACGTTGGGTATAATTATTTCTGTCTAAATAATTTTGCAGACTTGCAGCATAATAACTCAGGATCACAAATAAGAATCAACTCCACTGCGCTCACAACAGAGCCATAATTATGCTCTCGAGCTGGTGCAGCTCCCTACAGCTTGGTGCAGAGTAATTATGTTTTTTTCTTGGTGCAATGCATATTAACCTGTGGAAATTACAAACCATAGAATGTAAAAAAAAGTCTGTGTTTCTGGTGGGGAAATACCAAATTTGGCCTACTGAAAACTCCCGGCTAAGTGCACCCGCTGTGTCTATGAGACTTCTCTGTAGGAACGGGAGACTCCCACACGGATGGAGAGCCCTCGCAGTGAATGAGGTATGGAAACAGCGACTGCGTGCCTGGTGAAGACGCACGTGCACGTTTTATGGTAGAGCTGCTGAAATCTAGCCGGGTTGATGTCAGGGGTTTTGTTCATTCATTCCGTAAACAGACCACAATTTGTCCATCAGTGAGTGGCTGCCTCTGAGGTGGGGGATGGGGGTGGGCGGGGCCTGAGGGCAGGTGACAAGAAAGGACCAACCCCAGGTTTGCTCTGCATCTGTGACACTTTTCTCAATAACCTGGAAGGTGATGGTGTGATATTTCTTATATTATTCTCCATATATTTGTCCACCTGAAATAATTTATAATTTCTCTGTCTTTTCAAAAAAAAAAAAGAGAAAAGCAAGAACACAATTCAGAGAAGAATGCAGGGGCATATTGTTTGGTTCTTCCAGAATATCCACATAAAAACAGAGCAATTACGAAGCCAATCAAGGCCTGTGGATGAAATTCACAACAGCACCAGACAACAATGTATCTCTGTAAACCCCAATGCAAGCTCGTGGAACAAAGCTCCCCAGCGGCCATGAGGCTTCCGGTGTCGTCCAGGGAAAAGGAGAAGAACAGGAGGACCCAAAACCCGGAATGCGGTGGGCACCGCATGCCCACCTGGGAACCGCGGCAGCAGTGCAGAGACAGCCTGTGTGACGGCAAGGGGCCTGGGCCAGGACGGGGCGAGGGTCTAGGGCTGGCTAACACCTGTGTGCTCGTGACCCTGACCCTCGGGACTGCTGTCTAGGACAGAGCTGCACGTAGAGGAGATACCGTTAGAACTGCACATAAAAGCGAGGAAGGAGTGCAGAAAGGGAAGTGAGATGACATCACAGGGTGGGAGAAACAGGCAGAGGGTGTCACAGACAGGGCAGCCATGTTTTGAACACTCTAACAAAACAACAGGAGGGGGCATTCTGTGGACTCAGAATGCTACGTCTGGACCAAGCTTCTTGAAAGTTCAGGGAAACCAAATTTATAGTGGAAAAATGACAACATAATATCATCAAGATCTAATTTCATACAACGGGCCGGTGCGTTGGCTCACTAGGCTAATCCTTCACCTGCGGCGCTGGCACCCCAGGTTCTAGTCCCAGTTGGGGCGCTGGATTCTGTCCCGGTTGCTCCTCTTCCAGTCCAGCTCTCTGCTATGGCCTGGGATGGCAGTGGGGGATGGCCCAAGGGCTTGGAGGAAGCCAGGAGGAAGCACCTGGCTCCTGGCTTTGGATCGGCGCAGCACCAGCTATGGTGGCCACTTGGGGGGTGAACCTACAGAAGGAAGACCTTTCTCTGTCTCTCTCTCTCTCTCTTACTGTTTAACTCTGCCTGTAAAAAAAAAAATTCATCCAACATTACAGTAGGAAAACAGATTATGGAGCAGAGCAACAGCCCTACAGATAACAGAAGCATTTCCGAAAGTCATACTGGGAAGAAAGAAAATCATCTCAAGTTGTGCTAAAGACATTAAGAAAACAACGCTGCACCCAAAAAAGCAGCATAAATCAGAATCAGAAAAACTCAGGGTGAGATCACAGAATTCAAGAAGCAATTTGAAACAAAAAGTTAAAAATCTAATTAGAAATGGGGATTAAGCTAGAAGGAATGCAAGAGTAAATGAGGAAACAAATTCCAAAGTAGTGAGAAGGAATATGGTCTTAAATCAAAGAAGGAAGAGATTTTAGTAAGAAGATCCAAGAAGAGACGACACGTTTGGAGACTGGCAAAGAAGATCCAACATGCAGGTAATAGGGGTCCCTGACGAAGAAAACAATGAATACTACAAACACTACTGCAAGGAAACTCTCCAGGAATTAAAGAAAAATCTGAATTGACTCGGTGAAATGGCACACTATTTACCTGAAAATATTGACAGAGAACAACCCATAAAAATATTCTGCTAAGGGCCGACACTGTGGCGTAACAGGCAAAGCCTCTGCCTGTGATGCCAGCACCAGTTCAAGTCCCAGCTACTCCACTTCCCATCCAGCTCTTTGATAATGGCCTAGGAGAGCAACAGAAGATGTCCCAAGTGCTTGGGCCTCTGCATCCACATGGCACACTCAGAAGAAGCTCCTGGATCCTGGCTTTGGCCTGGCTCAGCCCTGGCCATTGCAGCCATTTGGGGAGTGAACCAGCAGGTGGAAGATCCTCTCTCTCTCTCTCTCTCTCTCTCTCTCTCTCTCTTTTTCTCTCTTAACCTCTGCCTTTTAAATAAATAAAATTAATCTTTAAAAGAAAAATTCTGTTGAAGTTACTAGATTTATTGAAGATATAAAGGAAAAATCACTTGGGTATCTAGGAAAAATGTGTGACTTAAATGTTTTACTTATACTATTATCAGATGATTTTTTCCAACACTCTTTTATGCAAGAAGAAAATAAAGTAGTGTATTTAAGATATTTAAGGAAAGAACATATGAGCCAGGATTTTATATCCAGCAAAGCTGATCTTCAAGTGCAGAGTCCAGGTGGTTACCAGGATGAAAGAACAGGTGACTGTGCTGAGGAATCACATAGAGAAGAGATGCCACAGAATACAAAGACCCAGAGACTCACGGGCTCAGAGACTAGCACAGAGATTCACATACATTTCCCTGTAAAACAAAGACTCAATAAGAGCTAAAAGGGAAATATAATTATGTGATGGCTAAAGGTAAAATACGTACACAATGAAAAATTAAAATGTTTTCAATAACCATAATTGGTGATAGTATCAAGATTTGTTAAACTAATATTTGTAAGTAGGATGAAATAAATGAGTAATCATGGGGTATTCTCATTTGAAAAAAATATTTGAAGGGGGGGGCGGGGAGAGAGAAAGCTCTCCCATGAACCAAATGCCTGTAACACTAGGGCTTGGTCAGACCAAAGTCAGAACTAGGAAATCAATCTTGGTCTCTCACTTGAGCGGCAGGATCCTAACTGCTTGGGCCATCACCTGGGGTCTCCCAGGGTACATGTTAGCAGGAAGCTGGATTCAGGAGGAGCGCTGGGATCCAGAGGGGGCACTTACACACCCTGATACAGGGTGTGAGCACCCCAGATGGTGTCTCAGCTGCTGCACGACCCCCAGGCATCTGACTTCACCACCCCTTGTGCCCACGAGAACCAGGACTCTTAATAAAAAGAAAGCAGATTCTGACACAAGTTGGTAGAGGTCAAGTTAAAACTCTGTAGCTTTTAATATACTTTGGAAATATCAGTCTGAACTCATAAATTATCTGTACTTGGGAGAAGGAAGAAGAGACACAAATTTGTATTTCCAACTCTCCCCACTGAAACCATGAACATCCAGTAGCAATGATAATTGCAGCAACCCAGAATGAGGTCTTAAAATTTCATTTCCCAATAAAAGAAACCAGGACTCAGAGAAATAATTGATTTCAGGTCTGGAGCAGTAGCTGTATAAGATTAATTTAGGACATCGTGTAATACTTAATAGCAAGGAAGCTAATAAGACTACTTCCATTGGTCAAATAAGAGACAATTAAAGTGAGTTATCAATAAGGATAAGACTTGCAAAGTATTGAACTCCAAGAAATATGTCCAAATCCATGAATTTATAATAACTTTTTAAACATTAGTTGTCACCTTTGGAGAATAGGAACCCATTCATTATAATCAAAGCTAGAAAAAATTAAGAAAAGAATCACGCCTTCACTCTGCCTTTTCTATAAAATCCATGGAAAGTCAAATGGCCGGTGGAGGAACCGTCTCCGTAAATCACTGCAGCAAATACAAGCAAGCCAGAGCCTCTCCATTCGCAATGCCAGCGGATTGATGATCTAGGCACTGCGTACCTCACTCTTTTATATTTCCACTTCTTTATTTTAGCAGATTTTATTTATCTTATTTGTGAGACACAGAGGGTGGGAAAGCCGGGGGAGGGGGGCGCTCCTACCCACTGGGTCACTCCCCAAACACCTGGGAAGAGGGAACGCAATTAAGGCATCCCGCATAGTATCAGGGACCCAGCTATCGGCTGCTACCTGCTGCCTCCCAGGTGCGCATTCACAGGGAGTGGAGCCAGGATTCAAACCCAGGCACTCTGCTATGGGATGGGGGCGTCCCACTCAGAGCCTGGCTATGCACTGGATGCCCGCCCTGCTAACATTTTAAAAGATCACAAATCAGGTCTCCGCTTCTCCTGATGACATAGGATCTTGGCAAAGGAGACCAACCTGCGTCTGACACAGCCTCAGTGTCCAAACGCCAGATTTCTGGAAAATCCAGGGGACCGGAAGCAGGTGGACCCGTACTATGGTCACGAAGTCCACAGAGCCCCGTGTGGAGGAACTACGGGCCGTGTTCTCACACAGACTGCAGGAGAGGGAAAGGACATCGGTTATAGGAAGCTCGAAATGCGTGTCAAAAGTCAAGACACGGGCAGGATTAAACTGCAAGGTGTGAAAACGACTTGCAGTGTAAAATCATAAAGGCCCCTGAGGGTCTGAGGATAGACATCAGAGTCCTGACGTTCTGAGCCGGTGGGGGCGGGGTCCACGTCTGGAATGGACACGTGGAGAAACTTAGAAGGTGACCGGCCAAGTTCTGGTTAGTGACAGAAGTGATAGCTGCAAGACGATTTGCCTTAACATAATCCGCTAAGCTATTCAAGGGAGGGGTGGGCAATGATATCAGCCAGCCAGGACTAACATCTCTGCTCCACCCGGTCAGCCATCCCCCCGGGCGAGCACTCAGCTGAGACTTGGCTCTCATCCTCAACACGGAGTCCAGCTTGCAGCGTCATGGCAGAAAGGGCTTCCCAGCTCCCTGTTTCGTCAAGGTGGAAGCACGTGTGATGACGGCAGTGCGTCCCCCTGAGCCACGCCGACGGGCACGAGGCGCCATCTGGGGACAAGATCCCCGAATCCTCCTGTGGCTCCTGAGTGCGCAGAGACTGCTTTGCTAGGAAGCGGGCGTCACGCCGAGGGATGCGGATGGTAGGGCGGGAATCAAAGCAAGACCTGCGGCCCTAGGGGCTGCAGACAGACAAGTGGGTGCCCTGTCCCAGGAAGCTCCCACTTCCTGCACACAGGAAGTAGCTGTCACCGTCCTGGAGTGGTGACCTGCCTGGTGGGACTACTGACTGTGTCCTCTGGACCACTGTGGTCAATGCAATGTTTAAAAGTCCCCTCCCCCCTTTTTAATGTATTATTGCTTTTAAAATTATTTATTTATTAGAGAGAGAGAGAGTGAACAAGCTCCTATTCACTGGTTTACTCTCCAAATGGACTCAACGGCCCCCAGCTGAGGCCAAAACCAGCAGTCATCAACTCAACCTCCCACGGTGGTGCAGGAACCTGACCACAGGGTCTGCGTGAGCAGGAAGCTGGAGTGGGGGGCCAGGGGCCAGCATCAGAATCAAGCTCTCCAGTGTGGGACACAGGCATCCCTGACTGGTGTTTTAACCGCCCTGCCAAATGCCCCCTGCCCCACGCCCAGGTTTATTTACTTATTTTTTTTAACGTATGGGGAGCCCTTTATTGAGGGATTGCTGTGATGCAGGTAGCAGGGAGGGACAGTTCACAGGATTAGAGCATAAGCTGGCCATTATTATCCTTGGCTGTGAATGGCAGGACCGCAGTGCAGAGGATTAGGTCACAGGCTCAGGAAGGGAGCCAGAGGAACTCAGAGCCAGGCTGGCCGGCAGCGCAGCCCAGATCTGCATCTGAAGTGGCTCGGGAAAGCACGTGAAACATCCTCGCCAGGCCTTGCCCACTCCCCCCTCGATGGTCCCAGCCCCAGCCCTGCGCCCACCACTGCTGGGGGGGACCTTGCCCAGGGCACCCACAGCCACAGCTGCGCCTCCCGGCCACCAGGACTGCCTGCCGTCCTCAGCATAGGGTGGCCTTGGGACAAGAGCTCGGCTCAGCCACTGGTCGCTCGATCACCCTCTGCCCTGGCACATGCCCTGGCACATGCCGGGCTGCAGCTCTGAGAGCAGACGGGCTCTGCGGACGGCGCTCATTGGAAAATTGCTGCTCCCGGCAACCGCTTCCCTTTACACGTGGGAGGCAACAGCCCCAAGGTGAAGGGCTGGGATTTGGGGTTTAAAGAAACTGGGTTCAAATCGACCTGCATTCCCCATTGGTAAAAAGGGAACAACACCGCCTACTTCATAGAGTTGATGGAGGAATAAGCATAAAGCACTTAGCTCAGCACCAGGCTCAGGGCAGTGTTCAGTGAAAGGTAGCCATTGTTACTACACTAACATTATTGTTATTATAACAATGAGGTCCCCATTGAAAGAGCTGATTCTCCCCACCTCTTAAAAGCCACACAAAATACTGAAAAGAGAGCTGTGCAGCAGCCCCCCCTGGCCAGTGACCTGCTGAGCTCTGCTGGGTCCCCAGCCGCCCTCTGGCCTCCCCTGCTACCTGTGGGTTTGTTTGCTGAAGAGGATAAACGGGGTGCAGCCTCTTCCCTTGAATGCAAAGGCCCCTTCCGCAGAGGCTTTGAGCCCTGATGACTACAGCTGCTGGCCGCAGTGCACTGAGGGCAGCGCACTCCCCGGGTTGCGCAATCGAGAAGGCAGCCGCTGATGCTAAGGCTGCTGAGAGTGAGGGGTCACAAGGCCACAGCAGAACGTCTGAGGAAGCGAATCACAGCTCTCAGCAAGCACAGAGAGGCAACGAAGCAGCATCGGGAAGAAATTCAAGAACCGAATGCAGTCCCAAGACATCAGCCAAGCTGCACGTTCCTTACAGGAATCCAGCGAGGAAACAGGCAAATCCGAGAACTGCAAAAGGAGGACGGAGAGTAGGGTCCCTGCTGGGAAGCAGAGGAGGCTGCCCCGGAGCTCGGCATGAGCAGGCGCTGAGAACAAGCGTGTAGGGCGCTGATGGCAAGCAGAGACCATGATGGGGTGTGACGACGATGCTAAAGGCAGCATTTCGAGCCGGCGCCCCGGCTCACTAGGCTAATCCTCCACCTAGCGGTGCTGGCACACCGGGTTCTAGTCCCGGTCGGGGCGCCGGATTCTGTCCCGGTTGCCCCTCTTCCAGGCCAGCCCTCTGCTGTGGCCAGGGAGTGCAGTGGAGGATGGCCCAAGTGCTTGGGCCCTGCACCCCATGGGAGACCAGGAGAAGTACCTGGCTCCTGGCTTCGGATCAGCGTGGTGCGCCGGCCGTGGCGGCCATTGGAGGGTGAACCAACGGCAAAGGAAGACCTTTCTCTCTGTCTCTCTCTCTCACTGTCCACTCTGCCTGTCAAAAAAATAAATAAATAAAGGCAGCATTTCGAGGACTTACAAGCGCAGGTTGCGCAGATAACCGACACGGCAGCAAGAATGAGGAAAACCCTGAAAATCACGAGACAGGAACAAAGATCCCAACGGAATGAAAAGCCAAAGGCTTGAAAGAAAGTCTTCTGATAACTCGAGAACCACGTTAGAACCTTAGGCGAGATGGCAGGCGCGTGTCAGTACTGCTGACCAACGGTCAGCGGAGTCTCCGGGAGCACGGAAGGACTTTCCATCCAGGGCCTCTCCACGGCTCCCGGGGGCGTGAGGACCAAGTGAGTGAACAGAAAACTCAGCCCCAGCCACTCTGCTTTTGTTCGTGCTGTGTAACACGTACGGTGCATCTGTTAAGAGACAGCGGCGCAGCGCCGGCCATAGCGGCCACTCATGGGTGAACCAACGAAAAAAGGAAGACCTTTCTCTCTGTCTCTCTGTCTCTCACTGTCCACTCTGCCTGTCAAAAAAAAAAAAAAAAAAAAAAGAGACAGCGCCCAGAATGTATCGCCAACCATCATAGACTTTATTCCCAGCACAGCTAGAACGTGGGGACTCAGCTGGGCTCATCCGTGAATGCTGAATCTACCAAGAGGCATCAGCAGCGCTGTTGGCTTTCTGGAGAACACGTGGATGAAGCTGGATATTCCCAGGAAGTCTTGGGGATTTCATAGAATTATCTCAGTTTAAAAACATAAATTTTGCCCCGGTTTTGTGAGTGGAGACTCCTCATACTAAGTTTTATTCTTCCTGTTTGCTGTCAAAGGTAGCAAATAGTTTGCATCCTAGGAGACTTCAGCTTCAGTGACTGCCTGTCTAGTTTCCATTAACCTAAATTTTTGTCAAAGAGAGCTCATAGTTAAAGGCTGCAGGCATGTTTTGTATGAGCCTAAACAAAAGAGATAATTTAATTACGGCTAATTTTTGATCACTGGTACTTAGCTAACAGTTGTCCATAACTTACTTAAGTGTATGAACTATTATTTCAACAATGAAAGGCCAGGGCTACGTACTGCTTTGTAAGGAGATCTTATAGACAGTTACTTCTTCAGAAGGATAAGTTTTGGTTCTAGGTCAGTAGCCATGAGTTTCCTCCTTTGTGCTTGACCTGTAAGGGTACTATGAAGTGCATTTAGCCAGCAGAGCTGAAACGTGTGAGACAGCAAGTGAACTGGGAATGCCTCGGACCCATAGAATCCTTTTCTAAACTAGTTATTCTTGGTTTACGGAAAAAGCAAATTAAATTTTAAAAACAAATTACTGGACCCCTTTTTATGCTCCATCAGATTTTCCTAACTTGGAAGAATTTTTTAAGATCTTTATCTTATTTATTTGAGACTTAGAGTTACAGACAAGCAGAGGGAGAGACAGAAAGAATAGTCTTCTATCTGCTGGTTCACTCCCCAAATGGCCACCATGGCCAGAGCTGGGCTGTCTGAAGCCAGGAGCCAGGAGCTTCTTCCAGGTCTCCCACGTGGATGCCGGGGCCCTAGCCCTTGAGCCATCTGCCACTGCTTTCCAGGCCATAAGCAGAGCTGGATTGGAAGCGGAGCAGCCAGGACACAGACCAGCACCCGTTCAGGATGCCAATGCCACAACTGGAGGCTCCCCTACTACACCACCATGCAGCCCCTTGCAAGATTTTCGTAACATTTAGTTGGAAAGGGGAGCAAGATCTGTGGATCTAGATGTGTTTTTTTTTTTTTTTTTTATTTTTTGACAGGCAGAGTGGACAGTGAGAGAGAGAGAGAGACAGAGAGAAAGGTCTTCCTTTGCCGTTGGTTCACCCTCCAATGGCCACCGCGGCCAGCACGCTGCGGCCGGCGCACCGCGCTGATCCGATGGCAGGAGCAAGGAGCCAGGTGCTTTTCCTGGTCTCCCATGGGGTGCAGGGCCCAAGCACCTGGGCCATCCTCCACTGCACTCCCTGGCCACAGCAGAGAGCTGGCCTGGAAGAGGGGCAACCGGGACAGAATCCAGCACCCCAACTGGGACTAGAACCCGGTGTGCCGGCGCCGCTAGGCAGAGGATTAGCCTAGTGAGCCGCGGCGCCGGCTTTAGATGTATTTGTTTTTAAAAAAATATCAATAGACAGAACATAAGTTTTTAAAAGCCACCAAATACAAAAATTGTGCTTTATCAATTAAATCCTAAATTTTTTCTTATTTTATGGTCATTAGAGAATAAAGAATAAGAGTGTCAGATATGGTCAAATATATTAAATACATATTAAAATTTGCATGCCTACAAATTTGTACTTTTGAATATAAAGACATATTACTTCACATGGAAATTTTAATGTATAAATTCACATATTGGTAAAATTCAAAATTTCTTTTCACTTCAGAATTTTTGCATTTCAAGTTTGGGGGCAGGGGGATGACTGGAACTGACTGACTGGGAAAGAGCTGATGGCCCAAACTTCAGACAGATTTCTTTGCTCATTCAGAAGCCTTAATTAATATTTTATAGGTGACAATTTTTATTTTTAAACTTCTCTGTTGGGTTTTTTGAAACCAACACATTCATTCAAAATATGAATGACACATTCTTTCAAAAAAAAAAAAAGCTTTTATCCCACGTAAGAGCAAAAGGAAGAAAACAAGCTACGCTCAGATTAACACTGAGGCAGCTGTCATAAAACATTACTTTATAAGAAATTATCTTTGTAAACAAATATGTTAATTTGCTCTTGGTTTCCTTCCTTGGATATAATTTTAAGGTTTTGGTGTTTAAAGACACTTACCTTTACTTTGTTTTTAGCAATGCTTTTCCATCCCATACATTAAAAAAAAGGACCTTAAATTTATGTCTGATAGTGTGCTCTGCGTAGGAACTTACTTTATCAATAAGAATGAACGATTAAAATTGGAGAGAGGGACTGGCACTACAGCATAGTGGGTAAAGCCACTGCCTGCAGTGCTGGCATCCCATATGGGCGTCATATCAAGTCCTGGCCGCTCTTCTTCCAATCCAGCTCTCTGCTGTGGCCTGGGAAAGCAGCAGAAGAGGCCAGAGTCCTTGGGCCCCTGCACCCACATGGAAGACCTGGAGGAAGCTCCTGGCTCCTGGCTTCAGATCGGCTCAGCTCCGGCCCTTGAGGCCACCTGGGGAGTGAACCAATGGATAAAAGACCTCTCTCTCTGTCTCTGTCTCTGCCTCTCCGTGGTTCTGTATTTCAAATAAATAAATCTTTAAAAATAAAATAAAACAAAATAAAATTGGGGAGCAAAAAGCCAGCGTCATGGCACGATGGGTTAAGCCACCCCCTGTCTCGGATGAGACTCCCGGCTGCTCCTCTTCTGATGCAGCTCCTTGCTAATGCTCCTGGGAAAGCAGCAGAAATGACCCAAATCCTTGGGCCTCTGCATCCACATGGGAGACCCAGAGGAAGCCCCCTGCTCCTGGCTCCAGTCTGGCCAAACCAGCTATTTGACAGTGAACCAGCAGATGAAACATCTCTCTTTCTACTTCTGAATCCACCTCTCTTTCTCTGTCACTCTGCCTTTCAAGTAAGTAAATAAATCTTTTTTAAAAGTTAAATTAAATCCAAAAGGGTACCAGAAGAAAAATCAAATGCAATCAATGAAACTACACAGCCAGTTGCTAAAACAATCCCTGTTGCATTTGGACATAGTACTTGGGTGGTCCATATACAATGAGTTCATTCACCTTAAGAAGAACAAAAAGGAGAGTGAAACTCACTTAATGATTCTATGGATCGAAATTCACTGGTATTGTAATTTTGAAACAATATAACATACATTGCAGGATAAAGAAATTAATAACTATATCAATGTTATTAGAAATTACGATATCCATTGGAAGAGCAAAGAGGTAAAACTTCAGGGGAAAAACTCAAAATCTTAAATTGAAATTGGAGTATCAATAGTATCTCACTGTATTTTTTTTAAATTCTAGCTTTACCTGCCGATTCACCTGGAGGCGATGGGATCGCCACGGCAGTCGGCAAACACCAGGCCTGGGCTTCCAGACGCTGCCTGTAAAGAAAGGAAGGCGTCTTGAGACATGAAGTCACGATTCCAGATGAGAAAAAACAGACTGACAGCCTGGAAAGTCACTTTTGAGCACAAAGCAAGGCAACGCCCCAAGATTAAAGGGATTGCCGAGCCGTCATCCTGGAGCCCCTGGCGAATCTGAACATAAAAAGATTCAAATTCATAGATTAATAAAAATCCATGAATCCACAGCAACATTCTCTGAGAGGTGGCTGGGGCAAGGGTGGAGCTGTCCAGTGCTGGAGGTGGCTTTATACCAACTCCTTGCTCGGAAAATTGGTAGTGGAAAGGAGAAAGCAAGGACGGTGAGTTTTTTGAGAAATTCCAGGTTTCTATGCTTTATACTGACAAGCTCATCTTTTTATTTTTTATTTAAGATTTTTATTTATTTGAAACGCAGAGTTACAGATGCAGAGGCAGAGCGCGAGGTCTTTGACTGGCTCGTTCATCCCTCAAGTGGCTGCAATGGCTGGAGCTGGGCCAATCCAAACCCAGGAGCCAGAGCTTCTTCTGGGTCTCCCACGTGGGTGCAGGGGCCCAAGCACTTGGGCCGTCTTCTACTGCTTTCCCAGGCCATAGCAGAGAGCTGGATTGGAAGTGGAGCAGCCAGGACTCGAACTGGCGCCCATACGGGGTTCTGGCACCTCAGGCGGTAATGCCCGCTACGCCACAGCGTCAGCCCTGCAAGCTATCTGAGAAGAACAGTGACTAGTGAGCGCAGAAGTAGTGATACAGACAGAAAGTCACCCACGAAAGTCACTTATCTGTGCAAGGAGGCCAGTGATGCTAAACCACTCTGAAACAGCAGGCAACAGGCGCTTGCAGGATGCCAACTGAGCACTCACAGGGACGGGGGGACCAGCCTCTTCCTGGCGAGATGCCACTGTCAACCAAGTGGACTGACCGCGTCACTCACAGGGAGTCAGCCTGGTTCTCCTGATGGAATGAGACGTGACCTACACTCTAACACCACGCAGCGTTCTTGCCAACAATGTGTAACCAGAATCTGGTCCAGCCCTTAGACCTAGCTCTCAGTTTTCAGCCACTTTCAGGGATGAAGGACCACATCAGAAGTAATCATCCCGGGGCCGTGGCCGTGGCACAGTGGGTTAACACCCTGCCCTGAAGCACCGGCATCCCATATAGGCGCCGGTTCTAATCCCGGCTGCTCCACTTCTGATCCAGCTCTCTGCTGTGGCCTGGGAAAGCAGTGGAGGATGGCCCAAGTGCTTGTTCCCCTGCACCCTCATGGGAGACCCGGAAGAAGCTCCTGGCTCCTGGCTTTGGAGGCCCAAGTGCTTGTTCCCCTGCACCCTCATGGGAGACCCGGAAGAAGCTCCTGGCTCCTGGCTTTGGATGGGTGCAGCTCCGACCGTTGCAGCCAATTGGGGAGTGAACCATTGGGGAGAGAGGAAGACCTCTCTCTCTCTCTCTCTGCCTCTCCTCTCTGTGTAACTCTGACTTTCAAATAAATTAATTAATTAAAAAAAGAAGTAATCACCCCAATCCAAAATGGTACAGGAGGGAGCGGAAGGCTAAGCTTACTCAGTTCGTGTTCCTGAGCCTGTGCAGACCCAGAGGCGTCAGCCCTGCCCTGGGAGTCCGCAGAGGTCACAGCGTGGGATTCACAGTGTGCGTGGCTCTAGAGAACGTAAGGGGTTAAATCCTGGTCCAGCCATGTATTCCATAGCCTTGGCAAAGTGATGGAACAAAGATCGGCACCCTCTGTGGTGAGATGGGTGTGATAAAAACCAGGAGTCTCCCTGGGGAATTGTGAGAGGGTGCTGTAGACAACGTACACAGTGCAGACCAGGCTCAAGGTCCCATCCTCTTGGCTTCCTCATTCCCACTCTCCTCATTATAAAAGGTTGAGAGCCCGGGAAAGTGTAGAGAAGCCAGAAGCCTCGGGGGGGGGGGGGGGTCACAGCTCAGGTGACAAGTGTGTCCCATCACACCTGCCAGCCCTGAGGTTCTAGACGTGGGGAGTTTTTAATCTTAGTATCCGTGTGTGATAGACACTGGACTCAGGGAAGGAATCACCGAAACCCAAGTCTAGAGCACTAGGAAGGATGTCCTGTGGGTTCTCCAGACTTCCTGGGCGTCAAGGTAGATTTGACACAAAGGCAGGGCAACCTCCGGCACTGTGGAAAAGGTACCACATCCTTTCCTCCCAGGTGTCACCCTCCCTCTGTGTGCCCAAATCTGATGGAGCTCATGATGGCATGGAGAGAACTCATGTTGAGCTAGTGCAGGGCCCACAAGGTGGCAACGAGTCTTACCCCCAGCAGCACCTTCCAGAATGTTCCTTGGGGAGGGGAGCAGATTGGGGAGGGGGCAGCTTGCCATCCAAGATTCGCCTGTGGTTTTCTTTCAGAAGTAGCCCTCAGCTGAAATCCATGGAGGAGGGCTCAGAGGAAGTGCTGTGAGTGCCAGGTATCTCCTCCCAAGTACCCTCATACCACGCTTCAGCTAACACAGGCTGACGCAGGACCAAAGTTTGAATATTGATCTCTTAACTAATTGCTTATGTCAGCTTTGGCAGGCAAGACAAGGTCAGAGGATCCAAGTGGATGCATTTTAAGCACTCGTTTAAAAATTCAAACAGTACAAACAGTACTTAATAAAGTTTAGGCCTCCTCAGGACCAGAGTTGTGATGTAACAGTTTAGGCCGCTGAGACACCAGCATCGCATGTGGGTGCAGGTTCAAGTCTCAGCTGCTCCACCTCCAATCCAACTCCCTGATAATGTGCTACAAAAGATGGCCCAAGTCCTTGGGCCCCTGCACCCACATGGGAGACAAGGTGAAGCTCCTGGCTCCTGCCTTTGGCCTGGCCCAGCCCTGGCCATTGTGGCCATTTGGAGAGTGAACCAGTGGGTAGATTTCTCTATATATCTGTCCTGCTCTCTCTTTCTGTAACTCTGCCTTTTAAATAAATAAAATAACTTTCTTTAAAGTAATCTTACAGTCCAGTGCTAGAGGAAGCCACTATCAGCCGTTCCTTTGGTTGCTCTCAGTTGCTGCCTACATGTATACAAGAATACGTACACGCTTGTGCCTATCTATGTTTACACAAGTGGCAGCTTATCATACGTGTTAGAATCCTTGATCTTGCTTTTGAAAACACTTTCTATCGCAAAATATAGCAAACATATAGAAATGACACGTAAAATATACCATACGGCCTTAGAAGGTATACAAAGCAAACATCTGGGTAAACACCACGCAAGTTAAGAGATAGTATGTACTTCAAAAACCTCGGGGAATGGGGCCGGCGCTGTGGCACAGCAGGTTAAAGCCCTGGCCTGCAGCACCAGCATTCCATATGGGCCGGTTCACATCTCGGCTGCTCCACTTCTGATCCAGCTCTCTGCTATGGCCTGGGATAGCAATAGAAGATGGTCCAAGTTCTTGGGCCCCTGCACCCACGTGGGAGACCAGGAAGAAGCTCCTGGCTCCTGGCTCCTGGCTCCTGATCAGCTCAGCTCTGGCCGTTGCGGCCATTTAAGGAGTGATCCAGCGGATAGAAGACCTCTCGCTCTCTCGCTCTCTCTATCTGTCTGACTCTACTTCTCTCTGTAACTCTTTCAAATAAATAAAATAAATCTTAAAAAAAGTTCATATTTATTTAAAATAAATCTTAAAAAAAAAGATCAGTGGGGGTGGGTGTGTGCTGCAGCAGGTTAAACTGCTTTTCGAGACGCCCGCGTCCATACTGGAGGGCCTGGACTGAGCCTCTCCTCTACTTTCAACCCAGCTCCCTGCTAGCGCATCTGGGAGGCAGGGGATGAGCCCGTGTGCTGGGTCCCTGCCTCCCACGTGGGAGAACTGAGTGGAGTTCCTAGCTCCTGGCTCTTGGCTTTGGCCTGACCTCACCTCAACTGTTGACTCATTTTGAGAGTGAACCAGCAAATGGAAGATCTCTCTATATGTATCTTCCCTCTCTGTCACTCTGCCTTGCAAATAAATACACTTTTTTTAAAAAAGATAAGTTTATTTTAGTGCAAAAATTGTGGAAATCCATGCATAATTTTTTCATAATACACATTTTCCAAAGATTTTTGAGAGCCTTTATATGCATGCATTTCAAAAATTTTTGCACCATAATAAACATCATTGAATACCATTTTGATGACCTTTTTAAATTCCCCTCATACATAACCAGCAATTCAAAGGCTCCTCTTCCTGGGAAGGCAGTCATTATTATGATAATCACTTAGAATGATTGCTTCATTGCTTGTCTCCTGATTTTAAGACATAAAAATGCATCCCTAGGGGCCAGTGCTGTGGCACAGCGGGTTAAGCCACCGCCTGGGGTCCACGTGAGTGCTGGCTCCATCCCAGATGTACCACTTCTAATCCCGCTCCCTCCTAATGCGCCTGGGAAAGCATCAGCCCAGGTGCTTACGCCCCTGCCACCCGCGTGGGCTCCCTGATGAAGCTCCAGGCTCCTGGCTTCAGCTGGGGCCCAGACCTAACCATTGTGGCCATCTGGGGAGTGAACCAGCAAACAGAAGATCTCTCTCTCTCCCCCTCTCTCTGTAACTCTGCCTTTCAAGTAAATTAAGAAAAGGGGGTGGGTGTCTTTTAGTTGCTGTGAGCTTTTGAACTCCATGTGGACAAACGCAGTATATGACTTTCATATGTGGCTTCTTTTTCCCGCGCGACACCTGCGAGGTTCATTCGCGCTGTTGTCTGGTTGTGACTCATTCATCTGCCTTGTTGTATGGATGGATTCCGCTGTGTGGCCGTGCCTCCTCTGATGATGGCCATCTGGCTTGTCTCCAGTCCCTGGGCTGTGAACAATGTCTCCACAAATATTCCTGGACATCCTCTAGCTGTCTGTGTGCACCCCTGGTGGGCACCGGCCCAGGATGTCATTGTCAGTTTGCTGGCGGTTGGTGGTGCCAGGATGTTTCCAAGGTGGTTGTACCAACACGCCCTCCTGCTGGCCGCGCATGGCCTCCCATTCTTGCCAACATCTGGCTTTGCCGGTCTTTTTCATTTTAGCTCTTCTGTTGTGTATTAATAGTCTTAATTTGCATGTCCATGAATAATGAAATTCTAATATGTGATTGGTTATTCAGTTTTCCCACCCTGTGACATCCCTGTGTGTTTCTTACCTGTTATCTGCTGGGCTATTTGTCTTTTTATTATTAACTTATGGAAGTTTCTTTTGAAAAAAAAAGTCTTTTGAACATCATTTGGGTGCAAACATCTTCTCACTTTTTTTCTCTTGATAATGTGTTCCGTTGTGAACGTGGCATATCAGGACATCAGCCGGTTTTTTTTTCGAGGCATCTATCTTCACTATTTTCTGAATGACAGCTGTATTCAGACACAAATGGCATCCTATACAGCCTGCGCATTCAAAACGTACAACTCAATGTCTCTTCCTGTACTGTGCAAACAGCATCACAACATAATTGTACAATATTTCGGCCCCCAAAGAAACCACACTCATTAGCAGTCAGTCCTCACTCGCCCGTCACTCCCCATCCCTTCCCTAAACACCACTCATCTCCTGCTGTCTCTGCAGATTTGCCTACCCTGGAAATTTTATATAAATGGACACAGACAATATTGATCCTTTGTGGTTGGCTTTTTTCCAAAGTGTGATGTGTTTAAGGGCAATCCCTGGATAGTATATCCTTTATTCCCTTTTATGGATATTAATATTTCACTGGGTGGTTATACATCATGTGTCTATATCGATCACTCTGGAAACAAAGCTGCCGTGAACATGGAAGTCCACACAATGAGCCATTTTATACCAAAAATAATAACCTAGTATTGGAATGCTAAGGTTGATGTTTACACGCACTATGACTTTTGATACCCATTCCCACGTTACCATCTAGGACATTCCAGGGCAGCGTTGCACAAGGGTGGAAGAGTGGACATCTTGGACTGAACTGTGTCTCCCCAAATTCATATGCTGAGTTCCCAGCCCCAGTCCAGGCGATGACTGCGCTTGGAGAGAAGGACTTCAGAGAGGCCACAGAGGTTAGGTAATGTGGCAGGATGTCCTCAGAGGAGGAGACTCACACAGACAACACAGACCCAGCTGTGGCCAGGAAGACGACCATTGGGAAGCCACGAACCACGGCCTCAAAAGAAGCCACACCTGTCAGTCCTTAATCTGTGGGCTTCCAGGCTCTCAGGATGGGAGACAAGCCCCCATCATCCAGAAAACTGACGCGTGGGCCTCTTTACGACAACTCTATTGGAAGTGTTTTTCATGGCTGGAGGCTGGCTCTTGGTTTCCTGGTGTAGGTGAACTCCCTTCCTTTCCTAGTTCATTAAGAAGTTTTCATTTTGGCGCCATGGTTCACTAGGCTAATCCTCTGCCTGTGGCACTGGCACCCCAGGTTCTAGTCCCGGTCGCCGGATTCTGTCCGGTTGCTCCTCTTCCAGTCCAGCTCTCTGCTGTGGCCAGGGAGTGCAGTGGAGGATGGCCCAGGTGCTTGGGCCCTGCACCCCATGGGAGACCAGGAGGAAGCACCTGGCTCCTGCCTTTGGATTGGCGCAGCATGCCAGCCGCAGCAGCCATTGGTGGGTGAACCAACGGAAAAGGAAGACCTTTCTCTCTGTCTGTCTCTCTCTCTGTTTAACTCTGCCTGTCGAAAAAAAAAAAAAGGAAGTTTTCATGTTGTTAACATCGGGTGCTAACTTTTTAAACATACATATTTTGCATTTATGGAGAAGAGCCTCTGATCCTTCTTTAATCAACTAACATTGAATTATATTTGTGAATTTCCTATGTCATATCACTCAGACATTTTTGGGAAGAAACACATTTGATAGTGCTAGATTGAGTTTTTTATACTGCCTTGCTGGAATCTATTGCTAATATTTCATTTTAAATGCCTGCATCAATATTCATATGTGAGATTACTGTAGTCTTTTGTATTGTCTCTCTGTGTTTGTCAAGTGTTGCTTTCCATATCATTCTGGTTTCAATAAAGAACTCGTATTATATGTATTTTTGAAGTTTTGACAAAATTTGCCTCTGAATCTTATTGACAGTTCTCTTTCTTTCACAGGAATTTGTCTGCTTTAATATTGTTTATCTTTGTGTCTGTTCCCCATGGCTGATGTAACAAATCACCACCATTTTAGTTGCTTAAGCAACACCCATCTATCATCCCACAGGCTCCAGCTGGGGCCTATGCTTAGGGCTGTGCGAGACGGAACTCAAGGTGTCAGCTGGCTGGCCCTGACCTGGAGGCTCTGGGAAAGAGCTTCCATTCTCCCCAGGTTGTTGGCAGAGTCAGTGCCTTGTGGCTGCAGGACTGACGGCCCCACCTCCTTGCCGCCTGTCCCTAGGGTCCACTCTGCCTCTATAGGCCACCTGCACTCCTTCTGGCGCGACCCCTTCTGCCTCCAAACCAGCCATGAGCAGCAGGCACGTTGCGTGTCTGCACCTCAAATCACGTCTCCCACCACCAGCTGGAGAAACTCTCCCTTTGCTTTTAATGCCTCCCGTGACTGATCCGCCAGCCGTGCCACGTAAGAGAACGCGATCATGGGAGTGATGTTTCCTCACGTGCAGATTCCAGGGATTAGCGTGGAAAACTGGAGGTGGGACATTTGCATACGTTCTACCAGTCTTCTGGGCCAATGTCGGGAATTTTCGTTTTCCAATAAATTATTCATTCCATCCAGACATTTCATAGTGTCGACAAAATACATTCTTTCTACAGCAATTATTTTAGTTGATTTTGTGTTTGCCTTTAATTTTTCACTCTCATTTCTGAGTTTTTTTTTTAATATTTATGCTTTCTGTCCTTTTCTCTCAACTATTTCCTAAGGTTTATCTCTCCTACTGCAAAGAGCCATCTCTTGAAGTAATTGATTAGTTCTACCGGTCTTATTTTTCTGATACATTAATTTCTACTTTTATCTTTATTATTGCATTATGGCTTCATTTGTCTTCCTTGTTATTTGCTTTTACACCTCATTATTTCAATAGTAAATTCTTTTATTTTCAGTCTTTCTTCTTTGGCAACACAGGGACATTTAAGGCTACAAAGATTTTTCTTAACCCTTTAGCTACCGACATGGTTTGAAATATAGGCGTTTACTCGAGTTTTTCAGATAATTCTGGTTGTGTCCCCCCTTTAAGTTGTGTTTAGGAGAGAGAATTTCCAGGTGAGATGAAGCTTTGTCCTTAATGTATACTTTAGTTTCATTTTGTCCCAAGCACGCATTCTGTACAATTTCTACTTTTTATAAATTCTTCACATTGAGTCACAGGGTTTTTTTTTCAGATTTTATTTTTCAGATATTATTTATTTAAAAAGCAGAGAAACAAACATGAAGCTTCCATCCAGTGAGTCACTCCCCTGAGCCCACGGGCAGCGGGGCGGGGCTGGGATGCAGCCAGGAGCCAGGACTGGATCCAGATCTCCCACGTGGGCGGCAGGAGCTTCATCTCCTGAGTCCTCACTGCTGCCTCCCAGGGTCTGCATTAGCAGGAACCTGGAGTCAGAACCAGACGCGGCAGGGTGGGACAGGGCGGTTCAGCGGGGACTCCATCGCTGCCACCCCTGTGAATTTTAGCTACTTCTATTGCTTTTTAAATCTGCTGGGAGTGACCCAGGCCCTTAGGAGATTTTATGACATGTATATTTGGTCTTGCTCCCACTTCCTGGCATACAACTCCTAAGACCTTTGGAATCCCCAGAGTGATGTGTCTTTGTGTAGGCTAATGAGTTGACTGATGGCTACAGCCCCTTGGCAGCTTAGGTTGTGGGCGGGTTGCAGGAAGGTCTTAGTATGATGCTTGCCACCTCCCCCTTCAAACCCTGGGTATGGGGAGGGGAGCTGAAAACTGAGTTGATCACCAATGGCCAATGACATGATCAATCATGCCCATGTCCTGAAGCCTCTATAAAGCCCCAGAGGACAGGGTTGGGGAGCTGAACACGCTGATTCCTGGAGGGTGTTCTGCCAGGAGTGGTCACAGGAGCTCTGCACTCCTCCCCTGTACCTTGCCTATCCATCTGTCCATCAGGTGCTCATCCAGCTCCTCTCTGATCTCCTTCACACCAAACCAGCACCTAAGTTTTCCCTGAGATCTGTGAGCAGTCTGGAAAATGAAGTGAACTCAAGGCGGGGTCCTAGGGAACCCCTCCATCACCGCCCCATGCCCCGTGTACAGCTTCAGTAGCACAGGGAAAATGAGCTGGGGCTTAGAGTGGGCACTGGGAGTCGGGAGCAGTCTCGTGGGACTGAGCCCTAAATCTATGAGGCCTGACGCCATCAGGACTGTCAGAATGGGTGTGTCCACTGCAGAATCTGCAGCATTGCCTGTTTCCTGGAGAGAAATCCTTACCTGTTTTGGTAAACAGGAGTCACAGAAATAGTCTATACTGCAAGAACACAGTAGGAGAAACGGAGTTGATTTCTCCTCAATTTCAGACCTTGATGGACTTAGACCTTTATTTATCCTCTCTACTTGATTTATCGTCTGTCAAGCAGCGATTGAAAGAATGAGAATTCATGCATTTACACCTCTCCCACCTCCAGGTCGCCTGTTTATATTACAATGATTTTACATAGACTTGGTGTACCTTTCTTTTTTTTTTCCTTTTTTTTTTTCTGACAGGCAGAGTGGACAGTGAGACAGAGAGAGACAGAGAGAAAGGTCTTCCTTTGCCGTTGGTTCACCCTCCAATAGCCGCCGCGGCTGGCACGCTGCAGCCGGCGCACCGCGCTGATCCGATGGCAGGAGCCAGGTGCTTGTCCTGGTCTCCCATGGGGTGCAGGGCCCAAGCACCTGGGCCATCCTCCACTGCACTCCCTGGCCACAGCAGAGAGCTGGCCTGGAAGAGGGGCAACCGGGACAGAATCCAGCGCCCCGACCGGGACTAGAACCTGGTGTGCCGGCGCCGCAAGGCAGAGGATTAGCCTAGTGAGCCGTGGCGCCGGCCCTACCTTTCAATATTTGTGATATTTATTTCATTCTGCATGCACAGCTCTCAGATGGCGATGTTCTGTGAGCCAAGGAAACTGGGCCATACCATCCAATCAAATTGCGCCGCGTCTTCCCCTGCAACTACCCTGAGATGGAAGTGCACCAGTAAGAGAAAGCTCTGGTGACAGAGGGACGGATCTCAGCCTTCCCAATGGCATCCAGAAAGGTTTCCTGGCACAACATCATGATGGCGGGAATGACAGATACGGTAAATGATGGCATGTCAGAGGCATTATCAGAAATGCTTAGTGTCTAGATCTGCTACTTATTTTAAGTACATAAGTATTTAATTTTTTTTTAATTTTATTTGAAAAGGAGAGACATGCAGAGAGAGACAGACTGACAGAAAGCGCTCTTACATCCGCTGGCTCACTCCCCAAATGTCCGCAACAGCTAAGCCTGGGCCAGGCTACAGCCAGGAGCCCGGAATTCACTCAGGGTCTCCCACATGAATGGCAGCGCCCCAAGTGCTGGAGCCCTCACCTCTGCCACCCAGGCTGTGAGAGGCAGAAGTCAGAGCAGAAGCAGAGCTGTGGCTCAAACCCAGGCCTCCACCATGGATGTGAGTCCCAACTGCTGAGCAGACCCTGCCCTGCTACCGCGTTTAGATCTTAAATAGCCTCAAGGCTCACTGCCACTTCTTCCAGCCTGATTTTTCTCATTTTGTTGCATTTTGTTCTTTTATTTTTTTATTTATTTTTTTTTTTTTGACAGGCAGAGTGGACAGTGAGAGAGAGAGACAGAGAGAGAAAGGTCTTCCTTTGCCGCTGGTTCACCCTCCAATGGCCGCCGCTGCAGCCGGCGCACCGCGCTGATCCGATGGCAGGAGCCAGGAGCCAGGTGCTTCTCCTGGTCTCCCATGGGGTGCAGGGCCCAAGCACCTGGGCCATCCTCCACTGCACTCCCGGGCCACAGCAGAGAGCTGGCCTGGAAGAGGGGCAACCGGGACAGAATCCGGCGCCCCAACCGGGACTAGAACCCGGTGTGCCGGCGCCGCAAGGTGGGCATTTTGTTCTTTTAAATAAGAGCTTAAATATGTATTCCAGAGTTCTTGTGCGACCAGATAAGTGATTTGATTTTTATGTCCTTTTGTCTGATTCCTATGCAAGTTATCCTTTGCCCTTTACTTTCACACTGTTATTTCCCAGGTGTTATTTTTCCCGTATTTGTTTCTGTTCCTCTTTCCAAGCTCTTATTCCGTCCCTTCTCTGAGGAGCGTTTTCTTCGGGGGTATCTTGTGATGTATTTTCAGTTCCACTCATTCCCCTCTCTGAAGACATCGATTTTGTGCGGCTTGTGTCTCCCTGCCTGCCCCGAATAACACTTTCCCTAAACTCCTTTAAACCCCACTCCCTTCCACCTCATCTCAGGTTGCGTCTTCCCTGCTTGCAGTTTAAGCCACGTCAATCTTTGTCTTGTTTTGACATTCACTTGATCTTCCCCTTCCGTCTTTCCCTGAGCCCCTTCGGCCCCCTCCTCACCACACCCTGCCCCTGAGTTTCCGTAGCTCCCTCAGCTGTGCTCAGTCCAGCAACGGCCACTGCCTTTGATTGGTTCGCAGTCCTGGGGAGGCTTGCTCAGGGCACAGTCCCCTGCACCTGTGTGTGCAGCCTGCCTTGGATTTCCTATGTTCTCTACGGCTCTCGTGGGTAATTGTGCTCCTGAGACTCATGCAGGTGCTTTTTTTTCTTTTCTTTTCTTTTTTTTTTTTTTAACAGGCAGAGTGGACAGTGAGAGAGAGAGAGAGAGAAAGGTCTTCCTTTGCTGTTGGTTCACACTCCAATGGCTGCTGCGGCCGGCACACCGCGCTGATCTGAAGCCAGGAGCCAGATACTTATCCTGGTCTCCCATGCAGGTGCAGGGCCCAAGGACCTGGGCCATCCTCCACTGCACTCCTGGGCCACAGCAGAGAGCTGGCCTGGAAGAGGGGCAACCGGGACAGAATCCGGCGCCCCGTCATGCAGGTGCTTTTTTGGTTGTTTCCCATCCTTGAAGGATCCTTTCAAGGCCACACATTCGCTGAGGGCAGCAGGGTGGGGGGCCAGTGTGATCAGGGACAAGGAGACTGCTGGGCTGTCCACCTTCCACACTGACTCTGCCTGGGCCAGCGGGGCATTCGCCTGGCTCACAGAGAGGCCCAGAGGCTAACGGTCTTCCTGGTGTTGACATAATTGTGTTTTTCTGCCAATGAGACCAGCCCCTCTGCCACTGGGCCACCCCCACAAATGTCTGAGTAGAAGCTGAGGCCCTGCCATGTCGCACAACAGCCCAAGGATGCTCCCCCGGACGCCGTCTTGGCAAGGCCGGTGCTTCTGGTTGGGCCCCCGGAAGCTGCCGAACCTGGTCTACTGCCCAGCACCTGCGTCCACGCTGCGTTCTCCTGCTGCTGACCGGCAGGGGCGCCGATGTCCACCCCCCCAAGCAAAGTGCGCCCTCTCTGGAAATCCACTCACAACCAGGACCAGGACAGCGCGTCCAAACACGCCGCCTGGAAGCCCGGAAGCCTGGAGTTAGCAGGCGAGACTGAGCGCAGGTGAGAAGCCGAGCAGGAGTGCTAGCACGCTGTGTGCCTGCCGAGCGAGGGCTCCGTTTCCTCTACTCTCTGCGAGCAGGGGACTCGGCCACACCATCAAACAGGAATCCTGCCGTCTGCTCGCCTTTCCCGTGCAGTCCCCCTGGAGCTGGAGGGCTCTGGCCGGGCAGCTCAGCTGCAGTGAGAGCCGGCCTGACTCCCACCTTCCCGGCGGTCATCGGGGAACCTCCCTGACATGCGGCCTGACCAAGGCGGGGATGACAGCCACGTGAGTGGCTGCACGTCAGAGGCACTGTCCGGAGAGCGTCCAGATCTGCCTGCAACCGATGACCGAGCTGGCATCGGCAAGTGAGCGACAGCTCGACACCAGGGTCAGGCTGCGCGCTGCGATGAAATGGACGCAGCGTGGGAATCAGAAAGCAAGAAAGGCTAGAAGTCCAGCGGGACTCCAGCAGACCGGAAGTTCGCTGGCGGAGCCCTCGCAGGCCTGAGCAGCTGGGGTGCTGGGAGGCGCTTTCACAGACAGAACGCAGGGGAGAGGAGGCCGAGAGGAGGCGCCTCGCCATGGGCCGTGCTTTGTTTACCCAAGTAGCAAGCAAACACAACCCTGGGGAACCGTGGGGCTGATCTAGAGAAGACGGTGCGAGACACCAGCGTGAGGACACGGGTGTCCTCGTCGTGAACCAGCACCGGGCTGCTCGGGCTGCGACAGAGCTAGCTGGGTCGCGGATCCTGCCTCTCCCTCTGCTCTGGGACTCCACGCATCGAAGCCACGCGTGGGGCTTGCAGCCCCCCCACTGAAGAACTTTGGATCCTCCCGACGTCGGCCACGGCCGTGGGACGGGCTCGGGGCCTTTCAATGTGTGAGTGCTGCTGGCTGCCCCCAGCTGCTGGGGGGAGAGGGCCCGGCCCCAGTAGCTGGGCCCCACGGAGTGAAATGTGATGACGATAGAACCCCAGCCCTCAGCCTGCAGCCACACCAGCAACTCACAAGGAAGGGGCGGCCCGTCCAGGGGCGTTGAGATGCTCAGGTAACCCCACTGCTGATGTCCAGTGTGTTTTCCTGATGGAACTAAAGAAAATTCAGTCTGACACCAAGTCTAACGCAGTCCGCCTCTTTCTGTGGTTTTACTTTTCATCATTATTCAAAACCCCAATTTTGCAAAAGTTTAAAATTCTTAATAAGTTCTGCCTGTACTTACAGCACTTTTAAAGAGTGTGATAAAATACACATAACATAAACTGTAGCATCTTTTTTTTTTTTTTTTTTTTGACAGGCAGAGTAGACAGTGAGAGAGAGAGATAGAGAGAAAGGTCTTCCTTTTGCTGCTGGTTCACCCTCCAATGGCTGCCACGGCTGGCGCGCTGCAGCCAGCACACCACACTGATCCGATGGCAGGAGCCAGGTACTTATCCTGGTCTTCCATGGGGTGCAGGGCCCAAGCACTTGGGCCATCCTCCACTGCACTCCCTGGCTACAGCAGAGAGCTGGCCTGGAAGAGGGGCAGCCGGGACAGAATCCGGGGCCCCGACAGGGACTAGAACCCGGTGTGCCGGCACCACAAGGCAGAGGATTAGCCTAGTGAGCCGCGGTGCCGGCCTGTAGCATCTTTTTAAAAAGATTTTATATATCTATTTGAGAGGCAGAGAGAGAGAGGTCTCCCATCTGCTGGTTCACTCCCCAAATGGCCCCAGTGGCTGGAGCTGGGCTGATCCAAAGCCAGGAGCCAAGAGTTTCTTCCAGGTCTCCCAGTGGGTGAAAGGGCTCAAGCACCTAGGCCATCTTCTACTGCTTTCCCAGGCCACAGCAGAGAGCTGGATCAGAGGAGGAGCAGCCGGGACTAGAACCAGCACCCACGTGGGATGCCGACGCCACAGGCAGAAGACTAACCTACTGCGCCACAGTGCCAGCCCCACTGTAGCATCTTAACCCTTTCCAGGTGTCCAGTGTGGTGGCATCGAGTACACGGCCACCACCTGTCACCGTAAGTCTTGGCATCTTGCAAAGCTGAGACTCTGAACCCTTTAACCACACTCCACACTCTCCCTTCCCCCGCCCCGGCACCACCGTTCTCTCTGTCCCTGGCAATCTGGCTGCTCCAGGAACCCGAGTGGCTGGAATCACACAGGGTTTGTTTTCTGGGATCAGCTCTCTCCACTTCCCATGATGTTCTCAAGGTCCACCCATCTCGCAGCAGGTGTCAGGAGTCTTCACTCTGGGGATGGGCCGCCGTGTTACCTGTCCTTCATCTGTCCATGGGCACTGGGGGTGCCCCCACCTCCTGACAACTGTGAAAACACTACTGGGAATGTGGCTGTTCAAGTCCCCCATTTGCCTCTCGTGGGTGCCTACCTACAGCTGGGGCTGCTGGGTCACAGGCTCATTTTATGTTTAATGTTTGCAGAAGCTGCCATGCTGTCCTGTGTATTTCAAATGTTTTAAGAACTATTAACTTCTGGAGGGAAAAAAAAATGTCCATACAGAAACCCGGCCAGGCCCTCCTATCTTCCAAGAGAAAGCTCAGTGTCAGAGCCTCCCCCGCCCTGCCTCACGCGCACAGCAAGGACCTGTGTGGCTGCCACAGAGCTTGGCTCGCTCTGGTTTCAACAGGAAGTTCAGAGCCCAGCCCAGGGCAGCAGGTGGCACAGTGAACTGAGCCGCCCCCTGTGATGCCGGCACCCATGTCAGAGCACAGGCTGGGGTCCCAGCAGCTCCGCGTCTGATTCAGCTCCCGGCTAATGTGCCTGCACCAGCAGCAAAAGATGGCCCCAGTGTTTGGGCCCCGCCACCCACGTGGGAGACCTGGACGGAGCTCTGGGCTCCTGGCTTCGTCCTCGACCAGCCCCAGCTGTTGCAGCCATTTGGGGAGTGAACCAGTGAGTGGAAGATTTCTCCCTCCCTCTCTATCACTCTGCATTTCAAATAGAAATTTAAAGAGAAGCCTCGGCCGGCGCCGTGGCTCACTAGGCTAATCCTCCGCCTTGCGGCGCCGGCACACCGGGTTCTAGTCCCGGTCGGGGCACCAGATTCTGTCCTGGTTGCCCCTCTTCCAGGCCAGCTCTCTGCTGTGGCCAGGGAGTGCAGTGGAGGATGGCCCAAGTGCTTGGGCCCTGCACCCCATGGGAGACCAGGAGAAGCACCTGGCTCCTGCCATCGGATCAGCGTGGTGCGCCGGCCGCGGCAGCCATTGGAGGGTGAACCAACGGAAAAGGAAGACCTTTCTCTCTGTCTCTCTCTCTCACTGTCCACTCTGCCTGTCAAAAAATAAATAAAAAAAATAATAAAATAAAAAAAAAGAGAGAGAGAGAAGCCTCCAGCCCAGGATATGTTTAGCTCCTCTGCCAGGGGAGCCGCCCTCAGTTCTCCACAGGGGAGCAGCGGTACCCCCGGTGCCCCTCGGCTGCGGACACCTCCATCCTGGTGTCTGTCCCCACCGTGTCTTGTTCTTGTGATCTGCAGAGTCCCTAACAGAGGACTCACACAACGTGGCCCCTCAAGATCCTGTGACCCACGGTCCACAAGCAGGTGGGCCCTTTCCCACCACGTGCTCCCCCCACAGCCATGTTTTTCCCGACCTCCCAAAGCACAGGACAGGGTTGGCCACGCCCTTCGTGGAAGCCTGCCCAGCTCCTGGCCCATCCCTTCTCAGCGTGGACCACCCACCTTCATGGAGACCCTCCCCACTATGTGTGGATTAGCGAGCAGACAGAGGTCTCCACCCTGGAAACCTCGCAATATGCTCAGCTCAGTGAGCGGGGAGACGTGACATCCTGGCCCGGGCCCGGGTCTCCACTGGGCCCGGCTGCATGGGGCGATACCGGCCCAGATCCTCAAGGATGCGATGGCACTCCTCACCGCCGCCTGCGCGCCGCTGGGGCTGGAGGCCGGACGCCTCTTCCATCCGACAGTGAGATGAACTTTCAAGGGGCAAAGCCCACTGGGGAAGGGAAAGACAAGGTGCAGGAACCTCAGGGGGGCAGGATCCTCACACGGCACACCAGGACCACGCCCAGGCTCCCGACCCGTGCCCTGGACCCACAGGCCCAGAGCAGGCTGTAGATGCACTGTAGCTCCGGCAGCTGGGGCTTGGCTGGTGAAGGGGGCACCGGGCGGAGACACAGCCTGGGTCCAGCCCCAGCCACTTACTTGCCAGCATCCCGACAAACAGCTAAACACCACCAGCTGGAAGGGGCAGGAGGGGGCGGGGCCTGGAAGGGCCTGCGCGGGGCGAGGAGCTCAGCTAACGTCCGGGAGCCTCTTCAGTGGGCTTAAGGCACAGCCAGTGACAGCGCGTACGGAGTCGGCGATTTCCAGTCTGCAGGGAAGCATGGCAGGGCTGGGCTGCAGGCAGGCAGCTCATGGGCGGGAGAGTGCAGAAAGTGCGGCCGACTCAGCAACCAGATGTCGCTTAGCCGTGGTGGAGCCGAGCTGAAGTTCCACCAGGGCCAAGGACAGAAGGACCTGCAAGGCACAAAACCGGAGTCGGACCAAGTCCAACAGGCGGCCAGGACCAGGGAGGCTGATGGGCAGCCTGGAGGCAGGGGTGAAGGTGGGAGGGATCCAGGTGACACAGAAGAGGACAGCCAGCACGGAGCAGGACAGCATAGCACGGCTTGCAAGAGCCGGAGAGGGTCCAGGACTCAGGCAGACATGGGTTAGAGGAGGCTGGTTAGAGGACTGAGGAAACGCAGACGTGGGCACTTCCCACGGGGCTCCCCAGCGGGGATTGTTAGGGCTGGGCCATCAATCTGTGCTCCGCGAGGGGGTGCGGGTGACATCACACACAAAGCCCTTAGAGCAGCCCTGGCATACACCGTGGCCTGTAGTCAGTAACAGTAAAAACACACCAGTGTGGTTCCTCGGCCGTGGGTTCGGCAAATGCACCACAGTCATGGCGGCACTCAGCGGGCGGCCAGGGCAGGGCAGTGCTTTCAGAAACGTCTACCCACTCGAGAAAGTGACCAAGAGCAGCCTCCGAGGAGCCACGAGCACCCGGTTGACCACAAGCCGCCCCCCCCTCCCCACCGGGCTGTGTGCAGACACAAGCGGCCCCCTCGGCTGGTGACCCTGGACCCAGCGCTGCGGGATGAGCTTGCTTCTCCCCTGTCCCAGGTTCGAGAACCCGTACCAGACGGGTGGGCTCTCCCCCAGGGCTGAGTGTGTGCCTGCAGAGCGAACGTCTGTGTCCGCCTGCTTGATGAAGGGCTTCGTTTTCCTGTTGTATACTCGCTGGTGGGGAGACAGGGCACCTGTGAGTGGCATCTTGTTTCCATGTGCAAAGAATACGAGCTTTGCCTGCGCTCAGCTGGGACTGCTCCTGCCAATCACCCTGTGAGGACTATATCTTGCTGTTGAACTTGTCATCAAACAGGCATTCAGCTGAATCTCCGAAACTTCCCCAGCGACAGTTCTGCAGTCAGCTCACAAATGCGCACCCAGAAGGCCCAGCGCAGCCCTGATCCGGTGAAAATAATCAAAGATAGACAAGAAACCTTTCGCACGTGGCTGGCAACTTTCCTTCAGTGTCTCAGAGCTAAGCTACGGTGACGTGGAAATTCCTGGATTTCTTTTTCCCGCTCCTGAGTTTAATTTTCCGAACATGTCCGGTTCGGCCGACGTGCCGGAGTTATGGTGAACAAACCCAGGCAGAGAGGACGTCGGGAGTTTTACATTAGGATCCCCCTGTGCCTCGAAGCCGGCGGCGAGATAAAAGCCTTGAGTGATATGTGGGGAACAGGGGCAGCTGGGGACGCCCAGCAGCGTGTCCCAGCAGTCCCGCGCAGCCACGTCTGGTGGCTTAGAGCCAGCAGACAGCTCTGCACGTTCTAGGGAGCCAGCACGGGCGGACTCGGTGAGGGCCTCCTCCGGGTTGCAGTCTCCCCACCCGCCCTGCTCATCGGCAGTGGTGTCAAGCCCAGAAGCTCTCTCAGACAGGCTCTGTCCTCTAAGGAACAAAGCTACGAGCGGCCTCTGCACGACTCGCCCGCCACCCACAGGGGCGTCCGTGACCCTGCTCTGCCTGCAGAGCCCCCACCACCCTGCTCCCTGCTCGCTGGCTGGAGAGGCCCTGCTCTGGTCTGCAGGGCGTGATCTCCCAGCAGAGCGAACTACAGAGCACCTGACAAGCACAGATCCAACTGGAACGTAACTTGCTGAACACGAGGATGAGACGTGGATGAGGTCTGAGTGCCCGTGTCACCCACCCCTGAAATCCATGTCGAACCTAACCCAGCAGGTACTGGGAGGTGAGCAGGTCATCGGGTGGGGGTCAGTATCCTACAAAAGGACCCCAGAGAGCCTCTTACCTCCTTCCCCACGCGACGAGCAGGGGAAGTCGGCAGTCAGCAACCAAGGGGGGCCCTCACCAGAGCCCGAGCGTGCTGGCTCCCTGCCCATGAACTTCCAGCACACGGAACACTGAGACTGCGGCGCCGGCTCACAGCCACGTGCCAAGAGCTGCTCCCGCATTTCTCACGCTGGTTTTCCTATTCTGTTTTAGCAATTATGAATGCAGCTACAAGGCCTGAGGAACGCCCTCCCCCAACCACAGACGTCCATGTCCCGATCCCCAGGGTCTGCGAATGTCAGGCTTCAAAGCGAACAGAATTGAGGTTGTCAGCTGACTCTGAATCGGGAAGTCCCCTGGGCTCTGGGTCCCATCGCAAGGGCCCCTAAATGTGCCCAAGAGGTCAGAGAAGTTCTTGGTGGGGGTTCGGCCTCTGCTGCTGGCCATGCACCCAGGGAGGCCTTCAGAAGCTGGGGAGGCGAGGACGTGCCCCCCACCCCGAGCCTGCAAAGGGAAGGCCGCCCCGAGGAGGTCTTGGCTTTGGCACAGAAAGACCCGGATCAGACGTCCGATCTGCAGGATGGCTAGATGGTAAGTGTGAGTTGTGTGAGGCCACTGCGCTTGTGAGGATTCATTATGGCAGCGACAGAAAGCCCACCGCAGGTGTGGCCAAGGCCTCCTGAGATGCCAGATCCCCGGTCAGAGAGCCGGGTTCACGGGCTGGCCCACTCTCCATTTCAGCTCCTGCTGATGTGTCCCCTGGAGGGCAGCAGGGGGCAGCTCCACTAGTGCGGCCCCTCCCACCCACCTGGGAGACCCAGATTGTTCCTGGCTCCAGGCTTTGTCCTGACCCAGCCTCAGCTGTTGTAGGCATTTGGGGAGGGAACCAGTGGATGGGAGATCTTTCTGTGTCTGCTTTCTCTGCCTTTCAAATAAACTTAAATAAAATAAGAGAAAAAATTTTTTTTCAAAAAAAGGCCACTTTCGTAACACACTTTCTGAGCACTCACCATCCACCAGGTCTCCGTGAATTTTCTATCCCAGCAGCAGTTCTGGGAGGAAGCACCATTATTCACCCTATTTTTGAGATGGAGAGGCTGAGTCTACAGTATTGTTGGGCGTGGCTTGTGGAGTGCACCTGCTTCCCACAGGGGAGGGGTCCGTTAGCTGGAGGCCCTGGCTCCCATGGTTCTCGCTCTGCGTGGGGCCCGCTGCACGGCCTGGTTCTCCAGAGGCCCCGAGCTCGCACAGGTCCTCTTCCAAGTCAGCCCTGATTCTACCCTGGCTCAGCACATGCTCGCTGGTCAGCCATTGGCACAGAAGCATGGACTCGGCACACTGGGGCCCCGTGCCTGTTCTGCCGGGAGACCACAGTCCACCTGCGCTTCCTGTGCCTGCCCTGAAGGCCAGGCCAAGGTCGAGTCTGCACAGACAGCTCGGAGAGGGAGGCCTGAGGCCCGAGTCCCTCCAGAGAGCTGTACCTCTGCCCTCTCAGGGACCCAGTCCTGGGTAACCTGCTCATCTCCTAACAGAGGCACCCAGTGACGAAACTGCTAACGTTTCTTAAAAAGAGAGAATGTGACATCGCACTGCTTTTGTCCTCAATGTTTTTTTTTTTTTCCTGTGAAATTGCAAAAACAGTAAAATCATGGGGCCGGTGCTGTGGCACAGTGGGTTAACACCCTGGTCTGAAGCGCTGGCATCCATATGGGCGCCGGTTCAAGACCCGGATGCTCCACTTCCTGTCCGGCTCTCTGCTATGGCCCAGGAAAGCAGTGGAGGAGGGCCGGAGTGCTTGGGCTCCTGCACCCACATGGGAGACCAGGAAGAAACTCCTGGCTCCTGGCTTCGGATCAGCACAGCTCCGGCTGTTGCAGCCATCTGGGGAGTGAACCATCAGATGGAAGACCTCTCTCTCTCTCTTTCTGCCTCTCCTCTCTCTGTGTAACTCTGACTTTCAAATAAATAAATAAATCTTAAAAAAAAAAAACAGTGAAATCAGAAAAAAAAATAAAATCCAAATAAAAACCAAAATTCCCTTTAGAGTCTCTCCCAGAGTCTCCTTTGCTGTGAATTTTGAACGTCTCTAGAGAATTATCAACTAAGACTCATCGAAGAAAGGCAAAAGCACACCCCCCGCCGTGGGAAAGGGCTTCCATCCCAACCATAGGCAAACACGCTTTCCCCTCTGGACAGACGTCACTCACTGCCGGCTACTGCAGCAGAAGAGGCAGAAGGCACCGTGGCAGGAAGGGGGCCAAGGCAGAAGGAGGACGGGCGGTGGCCACGCAGGCACCTGGGAAAAGGCACGTCGCCTGCAGTGCCCCATCTGCTGTGGCTGAGGGAACAGGGCCTTGAACGTCAATGACACCCGATGCTGTGAACCCAGCAGATACCCACTGGGAGCCTGCCAAGCCCCAGCCCCTGTGCAGGCAGAGGACGGACGCAGAGACAGCTCCGCCCTCCAGGAGCCCACGCCAGCAGGGAGGCGGCACGGAGTGCGCTCCAAGCAGAGGCAGAGCACGGGGACCCGCGGCTGCTGTTGATTATGTTCAGAGGTCGAACGAGAGCACCATATGGTCATCTATACGCACGTCCTCTTCTGCGGCCAGAGAGTAGAATGAGATGTTCCAAATTAATAGATCTATTAGACACATCCAGCATCCCACTTCATAACAAATCACTGCCCACTTCCAACAGAGTAGAAGTGGCCAAATGGCCACCAGCTCCTCCCATCTCCGCTCAGTGTGGCTTTGCCTCCCGTCCCACTAAGTGGCCGGGTCACTGTCCCCACCGTGTGAACACAGGCCAGCCTCATGACATGTCTTGGCAATGGAGTGCGGTGACCTCAGAGGCCTGGCAGGGTCTGCTCATGCCCCCACGGGCACCGTGTGAAGATGTGGGGCTGGTCCACGGCTGGACGCCAGGCCACATGTGGAGGAGCCGAGCTGCCCCCTGCTGCCAGTCCCAGGTGACTGAGGCCCACTGAGGCCACTCCGCCCTGGCCCGGCTGCAGCCGCCTGAGGGATGCTATGGGGGAGCAGGAAAGACGAGCTCAGGCCACGTGCTGACCCACGCACAGTGCACAAGCAAGGCCATGCAGCTCTGAGCCTGAGGGGGCGGGGCACATTCTGTGCACTTGTTTGCTGGCTCCATGCATCAGAGCGCACGCGCCAGGTAGCTTAAGCACGGACGTCTGGGAGGCCGCAGTTCTGGGCGCTAGAAGACCAGCATCAAGGCAGGCAGGTGCCTCCCCCAGGCTGGGAGGGAGGGTCTGGGGTCCCAGGTGTCCCTGGCTCCCATCAGACCCCCTTTCCATACAGACAGTGGCCACACTGAACAGCTGCCCGCCTTAAGGACCTCATGTTACTCTGGTTGCTTCTATCTGCAGATACGGTCACGTGCTGAGGCACCGGGCGCTGGACGTCGGCACAGCCACCGTCCAACCCCCACACACAGTCAGCTTTTGTCTGAAGGTCCCGGCTGACATAGCAAGGCCAGGACAAGAAGAAACATGCTTAAATACTGGAAGAGGAGATGATGGTTATTGGAAGGCCACCTTGCTGTCCACGCGGAAAACCTAAGAGCATAAACTGAAGCAGTGTTGAACCCTGGAGCATTCCTCCGGGTTTCTGCCTACAGCACTGACAGTTTCCGAAGCAGCCTCCTTGGTACCCGTAACGGCCAGGCTGAGAATATGGCTTGAACTACCCTGTTCACCAAGACCTGTAAATGAATGCTCATATTAGCTTTATTAACAATACAAAACTATTTGCTTATTTATTTGAAAGGCAGAGTTACAGAGAGAAAGAGGGGGAGAGACAGAGAGATCTTCCATCCACTGGCTCACTCCCCAAATGGCCGCAGCCAGGACTCGAACCAGTGCCCCTGTGGGATGCCAGCACTGCAGGCTGTGGCTTAACCTGCTACCCACAGCACCAGCCCACACACAAAATATTTTACTCTAAAATGCATAAAACTCAAATAGTCAACAGTGAATGTCTAAATGGTGACATATCCATGCAATTATTGTTACATTCAACAATGCACGCATGAGAGGCTTACACATTTTAATGTATTTTACATTAATATCTATAATTTAATGCCCACACATTTTAATATAACAATTTATCAATAGTAGTATAGTACTCATCAAGCCTATAATTAATATGGGTACATGATTTTACTACATGTAAATAACACTTCAACAATAGCTTTAAAATTCAAATTTTATCAAAAAGATAAACATTCTAAAAATAGACATCAATGAAATGCTCAAAGAAAATCTAGAAAATATTTTCAGAATCTCGTGGTGAAAATAACCTGATAGAATAAATCAAAAGTCGTTAATCAGAAGACTAAACATTTACATTATAGAAAACATATTTTAAATGATTTGCATGTCTAAAAGCACCATCAAAAAATTTTAAAGAGCCAGCGTTGGGGGCCAGCGCCGTGGTGAGTAGGTTAATCCTTCACTTGTGGCGACGGCATCCCATATGGGCACCGGGTTCTAGTCCTGGTTGTTCCTCTTCCAGGCCAGCTCTCTGCTGTGGCCTAGGAGTGCAGTGGAGGATGGCCCAAGTGCTTGGGTCCTGCACCCGCATGGGAGACCAGGAGAAGCACCTGGCTCCTGGCTTCGGATTGGAGCAGCTCCGGCCATTGCGGCCATTTGGGAAGTGAACCAACGGAAGGAAGACCTTTCTCTCTGTCTCTTCCTCTCACTGTCTGTAACTCCACCTCTCAAATAAATAAACAAAATCTAAAAAAAAAAAAAAAAAAAAAAAAAAAAAAAAAAGAGCCAGCGCTGTGTAGCAGGTAAAACACTGCTGCAGTGTCAGCAACTCATATGGGCGCCGGTTCGAGTCCCGGCCGCTCCACTTTCGATCCAGCTCTCTGCTAACAGCCTAGGCAAAGCTGCAGAAGGTGGCCCAAGTACTTGGGCCCTTGCACCCAGGTGGGAGATAAGGATGAAGCTCCTGGCCCTGCCCAGCCCTGACTGTTGTGGCAATTTGGGGAGTGAACCAGTAGATGGGAGATTTGCACTCTCTCTGCCTCTCCCTTTCTATATGTAACTCTGACTTTCAAATTAATCAATCAGTCTATTTTTTTAAAAACTTATGAAAATGACAAACTTGGAAACACTACAACATATATTTGGCAAACAATGGGATCCCTTCAAAAACACGGGGGCACGGTGTGAAGTGAGTAGAGAAAAACTCTTAGCTCCACAAGGGGCCAGGAGACCCAAGTACAGGGAAGGCACGGATGTTAGATCCACGGGATGCTGAGGCTCTAGGGGCCCGGAGGAGGCTCCTGCGCTAGGGCTCACCTCCCAGCCACACAGGGTAGAAGCTGTAGGCACATCCTGCTCCGTGGCCCAGCAGCACATGGGACAGGAGCCTTGGCCCGTCAATTCCTGTCCCCTCCTCCCCAGATCAGAGTGAGGATGAGGAGAAGAGGAAGGGTGCCAACAGCTGTCTCTCTGGAGGGCGCTTGAGTCCGCCCGGCTGTCGGCATCGACTATGTGGAGGTGAGCACGCAGAAGGCCTCTGTCTGCTAAGACCCTTAAAAATGATAACAAAGCCACGGCGTGTTCGCACCAACTATTTTAGATAGAAGTGTCTGTATTTTCCAAAACAGACCAAGAAGAAAGGAGTGAAAATTGAGTCACATTAGCATATCTCTTTCCTGTCTGGCTTGACAGCCAGGTGGGATTCTAGCCCTCGCCTGTGCGCTGTGTCGTGTTGGGTGGGAATCGGGCCTGGTGCACAGATGTGGTCGCAGAAGAGAGGAGCGAGCGGAGGCCTTTGCGGACGGCGGGGATCTCCTCCCAGAGGGCAGCAAGGCTCCCGGACGTTGCAGGGGCTTCAGGGCCGCGCGAGGGGGACCAGAGAGTCCACCCGCGCTCTCCCCCTTCGCTGCTCTCAGCCTCATCGCCGCACGGTTGATTGTAGCAGGATTTCCCCCACACAGCCGCGGGCCTCGGTCCACATCGGAAAAGGCTGGGACTCTGAGCTGCAGATCTCTCAAGCTGACACGTCCCAGCCCACAGTGCTAAGAAGTCAGCTCTGCCCTGAGTCGCCACGCAGCACACGAGCGTGGAGCGTTCCAGCCGGGGAAGCTGCCTGGCGCGCCAAACTCCAATTTTCACTTGAAAGCGCGAATTTGATCACCGGCAATGCATGCTGTCAGCTGCTTTCCTTGGAGTGACAGGTCGCTCCGTTCCGTTTTGAGAAAATGTCCAACAAACACCCAGGGCTGAATAGCCACGCTGCGTCCGTCACTCATTCATGCAAGTAAAAATGATGTTTCGAGGAAGACGTTCATTCAGCTCGCAACAGAAACAATCACACAGGCGCTTCTCCCGGCGAGGAGTCGCACACCAGGGCGTGCGGGCGCAGCAACGCCCAGGGCACCACGCAGCGGCGCCACCCGGGAAATCAGAAACGCAGACACAGGGTCAAGTTTAAGGGATGCTTCTGCTGCTTTGTTAAGGACATGTTTAAGTATCCTTAGTTTTTTTAAGATTTATTTATTTATTTCAAAGTCAGAGAGACAGGGAGAGACAGAGAAAGAGAGGTCGGCCGGCGCTGCGGCTCACTAGGCTAATCCTCCGCCTTGCGGCGCCGGCACACCGGGTTCTAGTCCCGGTCGGGGCGCCAGATCCTGTCCCGGTTGCTCCTCTTCTAGGCCAGCTCTCTGCTGTGGCCCGGGAGTGCAGTGGAGGATGGCCCAAGTACTTGGGCCTTGCACTGGCATGGGAGACCAGGAGGAGCGCCTGGCTCCTGCCTTCGGATCAGCGCGGTGCGCCGGCCGCAGTGGCCATTGGAGGGTGAACCAACGGCAAAGGAAGACCTTTCTCTCTGTCTCTCTCTCTCTCTCTCACTGTCCACTCTGCCTGTCAAAAGAAAGAAAGAAAAGAAAGAAAGAAAGAAAGAAAGAAAGAAAGAAAGAAAGAAAGAAAGAAAGAAAGAAAGAAAGAAAGAAAGAGTCTTCCATCTGTTGGTTCACTCCCCAAATGGCCACAACAACCGGGGCTGGGCCAGGCCTAAGCCAGGAGCCAGGAGCTTCACCCAGGCCTCCCCTGTGGGTGCAGGGACCCAAGCACTTGGGCCGTCTTCCACTGCTTTCCCAGGTGCATTAGCAGGGAGCTGGAGCAGAAGTGGGGCAGTCGGGACTTGAACCAGAGCTCCCATGGGATGCTGGCACTGCAGGCGGCTGCTTAGCCCACTAGGCCACAGCACCAGGCCCTCAAGTGTCCTTCTAACTCTGGCTTTGTTTTAGAAAGGTGAGCACTTAACATGCCCAGCGGGGCAGGCCGCTGCCACTGCTTTGGTTCCTGCAAAGCTGTTTTAGCCGCGCTGCTTCTGCACAGAGGAAAGGGTGTGTGCGCGTTGTTGTGGAAGGAGTCTGGCATCCCGCTCTCAGGGCTCCGTTCCTCCAAGCGGAAGAGGAAGTTTGTTCAGTGAGACGCGTTCTAGGAAATTCGTCTCAGTGTTGCTGGAATCAGGAACAAACGCAAGACACGGTGACTGCGAAGGGGATGCTGCTCAGTGGGAGACGGGGCACCCACGTGATGGAACGCCAGGGAGTCAGACGTGAGGCAGGGACAGAGCCCTGGGGTGTGTCAGGAGCTTCAGGAGCAACACCCGTGCAGGCTGGGAGAGGGCAGAGCAGGCCCCCGCGGCGGCACTGTGGTGCAGCGGGTAAGGCCACCTTCTGCAGCGCTGGCATCTCACATGGGTGCCAGTTCGAGTCCCAGCTGTTCCACTTCCTATCCAGCTCCCCGCTATGGCCTGGGAAAGCAGCAGAAGACGGCCCAAGTGCTTGGGCCCCTGCACCCACGTGGGAGACCCAGAAGAAGCTCCTGGCTCCTGGCTTTGGCCTGGGCAGCCCTGGCTGTTGCAGCCATCTGGGAAGTGAACCCGCAGATGGAAGATCTCTCTCTCTCTCTCTCTCTCTCTCTACTTCTGACTTTCAAATAAACAAATCTGGAAAA
Source organism: Oryctolagus cuniculus (assembly GCF_051225735.1). Classification (NCBI taxonomy): domain Eukaryota; kingdom Metazoa; phylum Chordata; class Mammalia; order Lagomorpha; family Leporidae; genus Oryctolagus; species Oryctolagus cuniculus. Next base: position 4,338,726 of record NC_142881.1, read on the forward strand.
AATAAAATAAAACAGGCCCCAGCCACCAGGAGAGATGGCCTCTGCTCCCTGCCACCGGGCGGTCACTGCAGGGCTGCACCTGGGCAGGGTCTCGGGACGCCACGCCAGCCCCTGGGCTGGGCTTCACTACCAGCTCCGGGAAGGGCAGTGGGTGCTGTCGTTAGAAGCGACCGTGGGCAGCAAGAGACAGCACCCAGGCACGCTCTGAAGGAGGGGAGGCAATCCTCTAACATCCGATAAAGGCGATGTTTGTAAGTGAAGTAAACAGTGTAAGCCCATTTTCTGCACAGAGAGTTTTCTCAGGCCTCGGAAGGTAAACGATACACCGTTCACGGTGCTGATCCCGAGGGCGGCATTCAGGGAACGTCCTTCTTTAACAGTTTCTGGACTCTTCCATGTGTGTTTAAATGATTGCACGTTGCTTTTGTAGCCATACAAGCACTTCCAGCCTAAACAAGCGAGTGTGAAGGAGACGCTGCATCCATCAGTGTCGTGGACAGACGGGCCTGTGCCCATCAGCAGCCCAAATCCGCCTCTATGGGCGAGGAAACCCTGACCAGAGGGGCAAAGGAGCTCATCCAGTGTCACTCCCCCTCTTCGTGGAGGAACGACACAGGACCCTGCGCTGTTCTTTCGTCTGCTCGGCCCTCCCCGGGTTTGCTGCTGGTTCTTCCCGGGTTGGCTACTATCCCTTCCACCTCCGTGGAAGGGCGGTTCCCCCTGCCACTTTCACACTGCCGGCCGGCTCTCTCGGGGGCTGCACAGGTGTTCCTTCAGATAGATGTTCCTGGTGCATGTTGTCTCTCTCCTCCTTTATAGTCCTCTTCCACCAATCCCAACTCTGCTACCCACACGCCGAGTACGCTGCTCTCCTCCAATCAGGAGCAAGTCCTACAGTTTATTGGTTGAACTGGAGGCAGCTGTGTAGAAGCTGTTTCCCTTCTCAGCGCCATATTGTGGGAGAGCAGATGCATAGAATAAGTCTTAATTCCAGTAACAGTCTAGTCCGAGTTGCTCCCCACAATCCAGGTCACCCACAAGGCACCTGTGCCCCAGGACAGGAATCTTGTGTTGTGCTGCCCATTGCCCGGAGCGGGGCGGTGCCCATGAGGAAGAGGAGGAAACAGGAGCATGGAAGAAGGCTTGTGGCGAGGACGGGGGAGGCAGAGGGGAGAGCATTCTGAGAGGGGGACAGAGCTCAGGCGGAGCCCAGAGGCAGCAAAGCGGCCGGTTCAGGCAGCAGAGGTGAGGTGTCCGGCTGCCGGGGGAAGGAGGGAGCGGGACGAGTGGGGCTGGGCAGCAGGGAGTCTGCAGGGCCATCGCGGGGGGCAGGACAAGCAGTGAGGCAGGGGCCTCTGTGGGGCTGAGGAGAGCGACCTGGTAATTCTAGATGCAAGCTGCGCCCCAGGAAAGTCAACCCGGCAGGGCCATTGTCTGAGACACAGGAGGAACAGAAGGGAGCAAGTGGGAGAAGTAGCTAATGGGCTTCAAGAGAGAACCGAGCCCTTAGGACAATTTTTTTTTAAGATTTTTTTATTTATCTATTTGAGAGGCAGAGAGAGGTCTTCCACCCACTGGTTCACTCCCCAAATGGCCAAAATCACCGGAGCTGGGCCGATCCGAAGCCAGGAGCCAGGAGCTTCTTCCAGGTCCCCCACATGGGTGCAGGGACCCAAGCACCTGGGCCATCGTCCACTGCTTTCCCAGACCACAGCAGAGAGCTGGATCGGAAGAGGAGCAGCCGGGACTTGAACCAGCGCCCATAAGGAATGCCGGCATTGCAGGCAGAGGCTTAGCCTACTGCACCACAGCACTGGCCCCAGGATGAGTCCTGAAGACACTGATTTGCTGCCCCGTTCTATGCCCAGTTATGGCTGCTGCATATCAGACGCTCAGAAAGGGTTCCTTCCACCTGCAGCTAATTCACTCAGCCACAAAGCTCACGTTTAGTGAGCACCTACCACGTGCCGGGCTGGTGTTTCTGCACAAAATATGATGCAGCTTCTCCTTTTGGGCCTATGACAACGGCCACAGAGGCCATCAGAGAGGACTCACCTGCATGCCAAGAGGCTGAGAGGTGGAGTCCTGGGCTTCTTGGGAGGCTTCCAGCTTCGTGTTATTTAACCCTGGAAACACACAGAACTCACTTTTGCCGAGTTGTTTCTCGAGGGATTCATGCCGGGAAGAGTAGGACCCACGTCTCGTGCTGCAGCATGGGCAGGCTCGCTGCTGCGAGGAGGGGCTGTCGACTGCAGGGTCTCCTGCCCGCCAGTGTGGCACCAGCAGGGAGGCCGAGCCAGGCCAGGGATGCTCCCCCTGTAGAGGCAGGGCCTGGGAAGAGGCCGTTCCAGGGAGAGGGCACGGAGCAGACTCCGCGGCCGCCAGCTGCGAACTCTGCCACGGGAGCACCCACCACTCCCTGGAGCACACACTCCAGCCCCCAGCCTCACACGGGCTCCTACTCTGGGGCCACGCGAGAACGGTCCCCAGTCTTGGGGAGCACAGACATCCAGGAAGTCCAAGACCCACAGAGCCGATCACGCCGCCCCCGATGGGTGCTGCCCGTGCGTGGCTGAGGGCTGCAGAGGCGGCAGGGTAAGGACTGTAGTGTGTGGCGGCGACCGGAGCCTCTCTGGAGCCCGGCATTTCATCTGAGCCGTGGACCAGCGGGCACGACAATGAGCCAAGGCAGACGCTGCCGTGGGAATTCCCGAAGCAAGAGGCAGTTTTCCCTGTTTTTGAGCATGAGACCCTGCAGCCGGCCCTGAGAGTGCGATCATGCACTCGGGTGCCCCCCCCAACTCCATCTGGAAGCCCGGGAAGGATGCCCCGCCCCTCCATCTGGAAGCCCGGGAAGGATGCGTTTTCCTAACTCGGTCTTTTCCTCCTGTGACCCCCAGACCAGAATCCCGCCGTGACCTGCATTTAGAGTTTTTCCGAAAATCCATGGGCCTGAGAAACGCTCTCGGAAAAATGCGGGGGAGTATTGCTGGGGGAGGGGTGGTGCGGCTCTGCTGAGAAAGGACCAGGAGCGGCTCAGACACTGGTCCTCTTAGAGCCCCTGCAGTGACCTCTTGGGGACCGGGGCAGACTGGGCCTCAGGCAGGCAGGACAGGATCTAGACCCTGGAGTCCTGTGAGTCTCCAGGGTTGCTTCCCTCCAAAGAGGGCGGGTGGGGGGGAAGGGCTTGCCAAATAGAGGACCTGAGGGAAATCCCACCTCGCCCCTCACTGCCTGCCTGTCCTGGGCAGAAGCCGGCAGTGGGGGGGCGGTGCGGAGTGGGGGAAAGGAGGGGTAGCAGAGAACAGGCGGCAGTGCCACGGTGACTCGGAGGTCCCCAGGGATCCTGGTGGCAGAATTGCGCACCTGAAGTCCAGAAAAGAGGTCTGGGCTAAAGGCACTGTCAATCAGCCTGCATCCAGGACAGGCGGAGGGAAACCCCACAGAAGACCTGCAGAGGAGCTGGAAGGGGGGTGTGGCTCCCTGGAGGCCCCAGGAAGGGCACGGCCCACAAAGGGAGGGGGAGCCCTGGCCCTGCTGGTGAAGCCAGGAGAGCAGTGTGGACGGAACAGAAGAGGCCCTGCCGTCACCTCGGCAGTGAGACGGCTCCTGGCTCGAGCAGGGGACGCTGCACTGGATCTCAGCCGCGTGGGAGGAGAGGAGGGCGGGTCAGGTGTGGTTTGGCTCTGAAGCGGAGGAAGTGGCAGGACCTCTTGGCAAGGGGTTCCCTCTGCTCACGGCGGGTGGGGTCCAGCAGTGGACCACATCTCCTGCCTCCCCTGGGAGCTGAGCAGGGCAGCGAGAGGGCTGGCCAGAGACTCCCCTGCTTTCCTGTCCCAGGAGCCCTGCAGTTTCTGGGAGTGGACCCAAATCAGCCACAGAAACTGCAGAGTAGAGGACAGGTGGGCATCTCATTGTCCCAGTGCTGTTTCCATACTGAGGGAGCTGAGACGGCCTGGGGGGTCACTCCAGGGGCACAAAGAGAGTGCACGTGCAAGAGGAGGCGGTGGCCACAGCTGAGGACCCTGGGACAACATTGACCATATGAGCCCACAGGACTCTGAAGGTCATGTCCAAACCCAAGTTATAGCAGCTACTTGGAGGTGGCCTGGCCTTGAGAAAAATCCTCAGCCCTCCCAGGACCCTCCCCAACTTCGTCTGTTAACTCGAGGTCATCATATCCTGGTCATAGCTAAATGGTGGCAGTTAGGTGGGGTGACGATGGCCAAATGCCAAGAAGGCACTGGCCCGTGGCAGGTGCACAGCGCAGGCTAAATGCTTCTCCCACCTCCGTGTGTGTTTCTGGCAGAGTTTGTCTTTCTTCTTTCATCAGCTAAGATTTAAAGGCTGCAAACCGAAAGACAGTAAATGAACAACAACGTCGAGATGGGAACGGCTCGCCCTTCTCCTAAGGTAATGCCGCCACCAAGTCCCTTCGTGGGGGTTTTTGTCGGCAGTCATTGTGGTGATGGAATTCTTTAATGATGCGGAGAGCATCAGCAACAATAAGAAGGGAAAATGCACCTCGTATTTAAAATACAAATGGAATAAACCTTTTTCTCAGGTTGTTCAATTCTTGTTTCAATGTTTGTGTTAATTAGTCCGAACTCCAGCTAGTGAAGTTTCCAGAGGAAAAAATTAAAGCAAGCCTGCTAAGAAAAAGACGTTCAGCTGCTAGCTAACAACTAAGGAGAATATTCTATTTTTTTCCAGTATCTCTTAACTGTTGTGGTTTGACGAATGATTTTATTGTCAACAGACTGGTTGCAAATTTATGAACCATTTTAGCCTCTTTCTGCTGCACCAGGACTGTCTTCTGGTGAAGGAGAGTTGGAAGAAATTGTTCAAGCCAAGTCTTCGCAGGCAGCTCCCCAGCCTCCCCCGGATAGCTCCTGGAGGACACTGGTCTCCGTGGAACTCACCAGAACAGCCCCTCGTGTCTGTGGACCGCAGCCCCGAGCTCGGGGTATCTAGACACCATCATCTGAGTAGTAATTAGGACGTGAGCTCATCTGTGCATAGTGACCTGTGGCTGTGAGAGAAACGGTGCGACCACATTAGCAGAGGAGAGAAGTCACGTTCCCTTCACGGAAACATTTCGTAAACACTGTACAGTCCGTCTTTGGGCGAAGACCCCGAAATGCTCATTATGAGCTTTCTCAGCCCAAATTCACCTCTGGTGCTGCTTAGAGGGCACAGCTGCATCCATCAGCGACTTCGGAGAAAAACACGCGCGTCCCCTGGGCTGATTGCCTCGTGTGCTGCGGGCAGTGATCTCTGTCCGCCAGCTCCGGGACGAGAGAGAAGGCTCACTCTGTCCCCATCGCTTTTACTGCACAGTGAGGTCAATGGAAACGTTTTCTTCCAGGTGTAAATGTCATCCCCTCACTTGGAGCTCACCGAAAGACTGTGGAGCCAGGGAGCCTGCCTTTCTGTCCTGGCGAGCCAAGGCTTGCGAGGCGCGTTCTCAGGGATGACTAGACACTTTCTGTGCAGGGCACCCTGACTGTGCCTGCGGTGACAGCGAGGACCCAGGGAGTCCTTGAGACACCGCAAGGTGGCCAAGGCTTCTCAGTGCTCGGGACGCTTCGTCAAGCAAAAGCCATCCAAAGGGAAGCTCTCCACGTTGGAAGCCCCCGAAAATGACTCAGTAGCATAAAGAAGGAAAAGTTGCAACCTTAGCTCCTGGGTATTAACACATAAAAAGGACTGTCCCGGCATAACATTCGGGAAAATAGAGATCGCTTTGCACACACCCCGTGGAGCAGCAGCAAGACCAGCAGGAATGCCCTGGTGGCAGCTCCAAACCCAGCACTGCAGGGATCTTTCGTGTCCCGTGTGCAGGGGCGCCTCCCACGCTAGCAGCCATTCGCCTAGCCAGCTTCCTGCAGGAAACGCCAGTAGGAGCCGTTGTAACCCCCAGATATCATTGTCAGAAATGATGAAGCTTCACAACACAGAGACTGACCAAGGGATCCTAACGGTGGATCTGCTACGAAGTAGAATTTTAACAGAAAGGTAGTCCAGTGCTTTGATGGGATACTTGACTAATTTGTGTGTTTTTCTATAAAACAGCACACTTTGCAAAGAAAATATGTACCTAACTGACAGGCGAGTCAGTGACCTTGGAAATAGTCAACATTTATTCAGTCACTACGCCATGCTGAACACAGCGTTCATGTGTGGGAATGCAAAGAGGAGGGAGCCAGCCACAGACCCCCTGGGACAGGGTCACTGCCATGATGATGCTGTGGCTAGGTAGTGGGAGGACCCAGTGACAGTCTTGGAGGATTGTTGGTGGGGCTGCAGCTCGGGAAAGCTCTGTAGAGGAGGATGTTAGCTCGGGTCTCTGAAGGAAGACCGGGTGTGAGACAGGCAGAGCGGGAGGAGGGGCACCTGGGGCAGGCAGGACAGGGCGCAGCAGAGACACAGGTGCGTCTATGCAGACCGTCGTCCCCTGGGCCCCAGCTCCCTGCCGCAGTCTGCGGGTGCTCACGGCCCTTGTGGAAACGATGTAGTGTTTTCATAGAACAGTGTTTGCACATCCTCCTTCCAAATCATCAGCAGACACACGTGAGTGCCATGCAAACAGCGGGTACACCGTCTCCTTTTGAGCGATCAATGAGGCTGGGCTGAAACCTGGAGAGCAGAACTCCATGTGGGCGGCGGGGACACGGGTACTGGAGCCATCGCCTGCTGTCTCTCAGGCTGCACGTTAGCAGGAAGCTGGACTGGAAGCAGAGCAGCCAGGACTCGAACCAGGCACCGCGCTATGAGACATGAGCATCTCAAGCAGAGACTTAAGCGCTACCCACTGTATTATTTTAGAACATCCATAGGTTGTGCACAAAATTTAAAAGTTTTTTTAAAACAAGATTTATGTATTTGAAAGGCAGAGTTACAGAGAGAGAGAGACAGAGGGAGAGAGAGATTAATAAAACTACAAATGCATGTTTTTACAAATAGTAAAAATTTAACTGTGGATGTAAAACATTTCAATCCTATAGATAATGCTTGAGAGAAGAGAAAATCAAAGATTCAATTAAAGAAAATTTGCATAATAATGATGGGAACTCTAAAGGTAAATAACTTTAGATGGTCCTATTCTCATTTTAATTATTAACTGAAAAAATGAAAATATGCTTATTATTCAATTGAACAAATGAGAGAAATCTCAAGAAACCATGATAACAAAATTACAAATAAAAAATAAAACTGGAATATTCAAAAAGGCTCAAAGGGGCCGGCACTGTGGCGTAGTGGGTAAAGCCACTGTCTGCAGTGCCTGCATCCCATATGGGTGCCTGTTCAAGTCCCAGTTGCTCCACATCCGATCCAGCTCTCTGCTGTGGCCCGGGAAGGCAGTGGAAGTTGGCCAGAGTCCTTGGGCCCTGCACCCATGTGGGAGACATGGAGGAAGGTCCTGGCTCCCGGCTTCAGATCCACACAGCTCCAGCCGCTGTGGTCATCTGGGGAATAAACCAGCGGAGGGAACACCTCTCTCTCTCTGCCTCTGCCTCTCTGTAATTCTACCTTTCAAATAAATAAATAACTGTTTTTAAAAAAAGAAAAAAAGGCTCCAAATCTTGATGGGTCCAAGCAAGGTTTCTATGCAAAGCCATGAGACAGACACCCTCTGGAAGTCTACCCAGGAAAGACGACTGACAGCGAAGTGCACTGTTGTGAACAGAAGAGGACTGGCAAACACAACCATCCTAACGTGTTCTGCAAACAACTCTACTACAAGGATGCTTTACAGTTTGAATGTAATGGGTCATTTTCTAAGAAAACTGCATGAACCAAAATCAGTTTCAGAGGAAGTTTCAAGTTCAAACAAGCCAAAATAATTTTAAGTATGTAAAAAAGCAAGAAATTCAAATAAACCAAAGAGACCCTCTTACATCTGTCAAGGACCTACTTCCAAAAGTGAAACAAACACTCTTGTTCCAAAGGATGAGTGAGTGGCATCAAACTCACAAGAAATGGGTCGTTTCTGTGTGATTTTAACTATTCCAGATTATAGAAAAATATGGGAAATACATATTTATTCATTTTTCCAATGTAATAGAGCCATGTTAGTTATCTATTACTGTATAACAGATTAACCCCAAACTGAGTGGATTTAGTTATTTATTTTTTTAAAGATTTATTTATTTATTTATTTGAAAGTCCAAGTTACAGAGAAAGAGGGAGACAGAAAGAGAGAGAGAGGTCTTCCATCTGCTGGTTCACTCCCCAGATGGCTGCAACAGCCAGGACTGGGTAAGGCTGAAGCCAGGAGCCAGGAGCTTCTTCCGGGTCTCCCCCGTGTGTTCAGGGGCCCACGCACTTGGGCCGTCTTCAGCTGCTTTCCCAGGCACGTTAGCAAGGAGCAGGATCAGATTAGAGCAGCCAGGACGGCATCTCGTTCCCATATGGGATGCCGGCATTGCAAGCAGCATCTTTTCCCACTAGGCCCAGCACGCTTTATCAGTATTACGGTGTTTGTGGGTCAGTAACTAAAGAGCACGTTGCATGGGTGACGGTGCCTCAAAGAGTCTCCCGAGACTGCAGTCAAGATGTTGGCCAGGGCTTCGGTCACCAGGCCTGATGGGGGCTGGAGCACAGAGTTCCAAGGCCACTTGGCCCCGTGGCACTGGGCAGTGGCCTCCGTCCCCCCGGCTGTGGACAAGTGGCCCCCGTTCCTCACCAAGGACGGCTCTCCGTGGGGCTGCCCGTGTCCTCCTGCCAGAATCAGCGATGTGGACAAGGGGAGGGTGGCAAGGACCCGGCTGCGTCTGCCTTATTCTAGTCAACCAGAGGGAGTCACGGAGTCCATGCCAGTGTCGGGAGGAGCCGAGGCTGCACACCTTGAGGGCGGTGCAGGAAAGGAGCGGTGGAGGTACCGGAACTCCAGCACGGCCTGCCTTCTGGTTCCAGGTGACTGACAGTTCCCTCGCTCCTCCGGGGGCTCCTCCCAGAGTCCACACTTGCCAGGTTGGCTCTGCCTACAGGAGGTTTCCTCCAAGCAGGAGGCTCCATGACCCAGCTCTGAGGGCAGCACAAATACACTCATTGTAAAGGTGTGATACAAACGGAGGAGAAAGGTCCTCTGTCCTCAGGCAGCCAGCGCCCCGGTGGCCCTCTTGCTCCCAAGGGGTCTGTGCGAGAGATTGGCAGCCTCAGTTTTGAAATCCAGCCAGGGGATGTGGATTTCCCAGGACTTGGTCCTCCTCTGCCCGCCTCGTGGCCCTGTCCTCTGGGAACTGCCCACACTTTCTGCACTGCCTCTCCTCTTCCATCGCAGGTAGCCTTGTCTGCAGGGGCGGAGCTATCTCAGCCCGTCTCCTGCCGGGGGATCTCCTGGGGCTCAATCATGTCTTTTCATTTGCCACCGTCTCTGTCTCTGTCAGCCCAAGCTGGTGACACCTGTGCCAGCACAGGAGGGTCTTTAAAGAACTCATGGGTAATGTATGTTACAAAAAAAAAAAAAAAATGGATGGCTTTCAAAAATGTTTACACCAAAATAAACATCTTTTAATTTTACTTTCCCTGAACTTCTTAATGCCCCCCCCCGCTTTTTTTAATTATAAAAGTTTGAGGGTTCCTACAAACCTTGTTGGAAGATCATACCATTAAACAGAAGCTGTAGGCACAAATATCTCCAAGACAAATTCTTCTCTGCCTTGGGCTTCTGTGAAGGGACAGCTCCCTTAAGCTCCATGGGAGCCCTATTATTGGCTTGAATAATTCTCTATGGCACCACATTAAGTCTGAGGTTGAAACAGGATTTTCCAGTCATCTGCTTGGACTCGCCTGCAGGTCTGCGTGCCCCGAACTGGATCCGAGAAGGCTTTTCTTAATTTCAGCAGTGCCGGCTCCTCGAATGGTGAGCGGCTCTTCCTGGAGGTAATCACTCTCCCTCACATTTCACTGTTACTGGCAGAAGAGATCAAACTGTGGGACCAGCGTTGTGGTATAGCGGGTAAAGCAGTGCCGGCATCCCATATGGGCGCCACTTCCTGTGCCGGCTGCTCCACTTCCGACCCAGCTCCCTGCTGATGTGCCTGGGAAACCAGCGGAGGATAGGCCCTGCACCCAAGTGGGAGACCTGGAAGAAGCTTCCGGCTCCTGGCTTTAGTCTGGTGCAGCTCTGGCCACTTGCGGAGTGAACAAACAGATGCACAATCTCTCTCTCTCTCTCTCTCTCTCTCTCTCTCTCTCTGTAACACTGTCTCTCAAATAAATAAAATAAATCTTAAAAAAATAAAGAAATAGAAGAACCCAAGCTGCATCTTCATCCCGCGGCCAGGAAAGCTCCCGGGCTAGCCCTCTGGACCGCTGATCCACTGGACACGTTACCACAGGTGCTGCCGCAGGTGCAGCCAAACTTTCTCATACCGCGCGGCAAAGACCCGCCCTCCACCAGCTCTAAATCGCGTTCCTCAGTTTCCCGTAGTACAGACACCATTGTGCTTCATCCCCGGGAGGCTTCTTCCGGCTTTCCAAGATCTCCCACGCTTTCCTCAAAGTCTAGCCAGCTTCTGCCCACTTCTCAATTCCAAAGCCACGCCCACATTTTGAGCTTTTCTTGAGAACACCTATCCTGGCACCCAAGTACGTTGCACCAGTAGTAGTTCAATCGCCGCGGTAGACTAGACGCACCAGGTCATCTATAAAGGAATTCACCCTTATCAATGGGGAGAACTGCCTGAACTGTCTCCCGTTATTGTCTCGACTGATGATGGAGTTCGAAGGCCATGGGGCAGGCTGTTGGGAAGAGAATGGATGGGAAGGAAAAGTACAGGGAGCCCTTGAGCACAAGCTGGCTTGAACCTGTGAGTTCAGACCAGAGCCCGCCTCGGCCCCTGCTGGGCTCCTCCGTCACACACCCACACACATCCAGCCCCAGCTCCAGAGAAGCCGAGGCGGACCCAGGGTGGGTGGAGCGCCTGCAGGTCCAGCTTCTGCCCGTGTCAGTGAGGTGACCGGCAGGCCAGACACAAAACTCCTGAGCTTCCAAAGACTGTCCAAGTATGCGGAGAAAAGTGGCTGCTGCTTCATTAAACTGCACGCAGACTGTCTGTGGCCCACCCTAGCCCACCCTTCAGAGGAGGGAGTGTGGAGAAACTTGGTTCAGCCCAGACACATTGACATATTACAAAGCCACACTCAGGCCAGCGCCGCGGCTGAATAGGCTGATCCTCCGCCTGCGGCGCCGGCACACCGGGTTCCAGTCCTGGTCGGGGCGCCGGATTCTGTCCCGGTTGCTCCTCTTCCAATCCAGCTCTCTGCTGTGGCCCGAGAAGGCAGTGGAGGATGGCCCAGGTGCTTGGGCTCCTGCACCCGCATGGGAGACCAGGAGAATCACCTGGCTCCTGGCTTTGGATCAGCACAGCACGCCGGCCGTAGCGGCCATTTGGGGGGTGAAACAACGGAAGGAAGACCTTTCTCTCTGTCTCTCTCTCTCACTGTCTAACTCTGCCTGTCAAAAACAAACAAACAAACAAACACCAAAGCCACACTTAAGTCCTAACACCAAAATGTGTGAAACTGACAGCACATAGTCCAGCCAAAATAAAACTCTAAACAAAGTGCACTTAAAACAGTGCAATTAAAAATTCTAACTGCAATATTCCCCACTGGAATGTGTAAGTTTATTAAATGAGCATGCACACTATTCCATGACCCAAGCAGGTGGTTGTAGAAATGAAACAATGTTGCAATATTAGGAAGCCGATGAACATCTTTTTCTTTCCAACAAATTGAGCAAATTATCCAAAAATTGATTTGGAAAAATTAATAAGTGAAAGGCGACATTCGTCGCAGGAGCCAAGGCGAGAGATTAACACTAGAGAAATGAGAGGGCCTTGCTAGGTTAAGATCTCTACAAGGAGGCAATGAGATTTTTTTTTCACTTAGAACATTCAGCAGCTGTCAATCATGCCTGGGGCCAGACCGAAACTGCACAACCAACCCCTGTTGTGAAGTCAACACCGAGAAAGCAGCGTGGGGTTGGCTGCTTTCTGGAACTGGAGGCGGAGTCTCTGAAACCATGTAGCCTCCAAGCCTTCACTCACCACGTCCAGTTCCCCGACGTCACCAGCATGCACGGTGATCCCCCGCACCCGTCCTTCTCCCTCCCCCTCCCTCTGCCCCGCCCCGTCTGTGTCTCTCTCTGCCTCCATCTCCCTCCAGCACCAGCTCTCACTGTCTCCGTGAGCTTCTGTCTCCCACGGGCTGCTTCACAGGGATGTAGGCCCAGGGACACATACGTGTACACATGAGTGACGTTGTTCTTATACGTGCGTGGCGTCTTCCCTTGTTTTCTAGAAACCTGTCTAGAGTCTTCCTTTCACATCCTAATTCCTGGTTTATTTTACAATGGAGGAGTCACCGCGGTGAACCAAGCTGGGAAGGCACGAGCAGTCACGTCTGTGAGAGTGAGCGACGTCCCCATAATGCTTTATTTACTGCAATTTGTCCTGACAAGATTTGGCTTGACTCATCCAGATCTGCTTGACAGTGCATTTCCAAGAACACATTTGCAGCCCAAACCTGCTTTAATTTAAAACCAGTGGTTGCAGAAGGACTTGCTATCTCCAACGCAAACCGTCCGTGCTCGGCCGGCCTCTTCTCCTCGGGTGTGTCAGGGGCAGTGACTGGTGCCACGGAGCCGGCAGTGGCAGCCCCGAGCCCAGAGCTCTCTGGGCCACTTGCCTGGGGAGGGGTTTTCAGTCCTGGCTGGATCCAGTCAGAGCAGAAAAGGGCAGCGGGAGCTCTTTGAAGGTGGACTGCGATGGAGTCCTGCGGGCCCAGCCTGCCTGCACTCGACTCATTATTTCTATGTCCAGGCCAAGAATTCCCATGGCTTTCCAACCTAGTGTACTTTGAAGATGCAGTTCAAAGCCAAACCTCCATCCACCCATCCATCGTTTTGACCAAGCACCTGCTACAGACTTAGGTCCAGGTGCTCACACAGCTCACCTGGCCTGGCCTGGGAGTGGACTGCCCCCTGCCGAGGCTGGCAGCACCTGGCCTGGGAGTAGACTGCCCCCTGCCGAGGCTGGCAGCACCTGGCCTGGCCTGGGAGGTAGACAGGCCCCTGCACAGGCTGGCAGCAGGTGGCCTCCCACTTTCCACTCCCCAAGGACTGGTGATGCTTGCACAGGTGCAACCAGCCCTCTTCTCCTTCGTCCGGGACACAGCCTCCCTGGGCCAGTGAGGTCTGCAAACCCCATCTGAGGACACAGCCTGCTGCCTGCTGCGGCCGTGCCTGGAGCTGGGCAGAGCGTGCATCATCAGATGTGTCTCAGGGCGCTGGGAGCTGGCTGTGCTTGAGACCAGGGACCAGGGACCAGGGACCAGAGACCAGAGACCAGAGACCAGCGACCAGAGACCAGGGACCAGGGACCAGGGACCAGGGACCAGAGACCAGGGACCAGGGACCAGGGACCAGAGACCAGGGACCAGGGACCAGGGACCAGGGACCAGAGACCAGAGACCAGAGACCAGCGACCAGGGACCAGGGACCAGGGACCAGGGACCAGAGACCAGGGACCAGGGACCAGGGACCAGAGACCAGGGACCAGGGACCAGGGACCAGGGACCAGAGACCAGGGACCAGGGACCAGGGACCAGAGACCAGGGACCAGGGACCAGGGACCAGGGACCAGGGACTGCCCGGGAAACCTCCCTGCCTGGGGCATGGCTCGGCTGCCGAGTCAGTGCCAGTATTGCTGGGGGAAGACTGAACCACGCAGAGTCCTTGCCCAGAGGCCACTGCCTGACCAGAGAGAGGGGCCTGTCCAGGGCCCTGCAGAAGGCCCCCGAGGGAAAGCAGGAGTCGGAGGACAGTCTCTGGTGAGCGTGGTGGCCAGGGACCCTGGCTGGCGCCCACCAGACCAGCTAGCCTCCTCCCCAGGTGTGCACTTGTCCATGGCTCCTCCAGCCTGCTCTTGGGTGTGATTGGGGAGGCTGGAGCGTGACTTGGGGTCCAAGGTGGTCCGGAGTGTCGCCCTGGACACATGGCGCTGACGGTGGGTGTGAGCAAGATCTGGAGCAGAAGAGGCCTCGTGCAATGCGTACCTCTTGGTAAGACTCACTGTATGGGTCCTGGCCAGGCAAGGTCCCTGCACACGTGTGGTAGACTCTGGCATTCAGTACAGTAGAGGGAGGGCACAAGGGGATGCAGGGTGTCGGTGGGAGGGGAGGGAACATGGGAGGGAGGGTGAGTGGGGGAGGAATGACACATGGGGCAGGGGAGGGCATGTGGGGCAGGGTGTGCAGCCTGTGCCAACCTGCAGAGGCCCTGGGGCTCAGGAGACCCAGAAGCCCGGCCTGCAGGGAAGCCAGGGCCACAGTGTGCCACGCATGGGCCACCGAGCCCTGAGAAGTGCTTATCTCCCTCTGCAGACTGTGGCAGCCCTGGTTCCGGGTTCCTTTGCTGGCTCATGGTGTGTCCCATAGGGCACCTGCTGTCAGGTGATCTGAGTCCTTGCTAAGGCAGGAAGGGGCGGGGCTGTCTCTGTAGAGCTCACGGCCTTACTGTCCCCCACAGTGGAGGAGCCCTGAAGTGTGGGCCGCAGGCTGCCAGTTGGCACGCGCCCCTTCCCCCTCCCCACCTGTGCCCAGCGGCCTTGGCTGGCCTCCGCTCCCAGAACACTGCACAGCCCCAGCAGCTACCCCTCCTGGCAGTCAGGGCCTCCGCCCACATCCATCCTTAACGCACTGGGCCTGCAGCCCCAGTGTAGCCCAGGTTCCCCCAGAGCAGCAGAGCCCGCGATGAGTGGCTTGCTCGGAGGATCTGAGCACCCTGGGGAGGAGGTGGTGGAACCAGCCCGGCTCCCAGGCGAGTGTCTAAGCCAGCCGGGCCTCCTTGCTGCTGAGACTGACAGCTGCTTAGCCCGCCCCCGGGCACCGGCACACAGCAGGAGCAGGCGGGTCTCTTCTGCACTTTGAGCTGCCAGTCATGAAAGGCCCCCTCTGTGACGCTGTGCGTGAGGCCCGGGCCCTGGGGGCAGCTGGGGGAGCCTGGAAGCAGCGCTGGCTTCCAGCAGGTGCAAGAGGGAGGGACAGCATCATCTCCTGGGAACAAGGAGCCAGCGGGGGGCTGGGAGGCCCGAGGGGAAGCCGGGGCGGGGTCTGGAGGAAGACTTGGCTCCAAGCTCACTCCCTCTCCTGCCCGAATAATGCAGAGAAAACATCTAGTGTCCAAGGATGAGAAAGCTCACACTCAACAAGCGCATTTCTGTCTGAACAGCCATTTCTAAAGCACGTACAGACATGCTCAGACTTAGACACACGTGGATACACAGACACACACAGAGACACCTACATTCCCAGACCCACACACACGTATGTAGCACAACATACACACAGAAGCACACACACACATATATACATGGACACACATACCCCCACACACAGATGTGGAAATAAATACAGAAACATACAGACACACACATGTACACAACATACAGAGACACACACATGCACACAGTGACACACGTGCACACAGTGATACATATAGAGAAGCACGCAGATCCACACACAGACACGAACATGTACAGAGACAGACAGACTCAAACACACACACAGGCACAGACACATACACACACACACAGACACACACAGTCTCAGCTGGGTGCACCTGGGTGCCCGGGAGCCGGTTGCTGAGCCTTCCTTCCCTGTATTCCCACACCCGCCTGCCTCCTCCACCTCATCTACATAGTGGGCGGGGCAGGCAGCTGTACCTCCCAGAGCCAGTCTCCGGATGCTTGGTCAGGGGGCACCAGCCCTGCTGGCCGCTCCTGGGCACCTGGCAGCAGGGGGTACAGGAAGAAGTGGGCAGGTTCACCCTGGGGAGCAGACATATCACCCCCTCCCGCGTTCTTGTAGTGAGGCATCATGGGAACATGCATATGTGAAGCAGCATGTCCCCACCACGCTGGCGGGTTGATTGGGACCTTGCATCCGCGGTTCAGCCTGGACCACGTCCTCCGTGAAAACGGTGGGTGAGCGAGAGCGAGCGGAGCCTGTGGCCCTCGGTGCCTTGGTGTGCAGGCTGCGTGCTGTGGCCAAGTTCTTGGTTGCTTGAGAACGTCCCCCGATGCTCAGAGCTTTTCGGATGAGTGGGACTGGGCCCGTGGACCCCCGACGCTCTTGTTGACGTGCCTGGACGTCATGTGCAGGGGGCCTTGCCCTTCTCGGGCAACAGCAGGACCCTCCCAACACCCTGCTGAGCTGGGGGCGTTCCTTGCATCCAAATGTCTTCCTCAAGAAAGAACCCCCACCCCCAGCCAGCCGTGGGGTGGGCAGTCACTTCCGGCTGTGCCGCGCTCACTCAGGGATCTTGGTCAGGCAGAGATAAGAGCAGTGGAGGCGAGGAGGCTCCAGGGGGAAGGTTGTTCTCTCGTGCGACCAGGCCCTGAAGACTGAGTGGCAGCTCCCAGGGACAACACAGGTCAGCGGGCAGTCGGGTCCCAGCAGCGGCGGGCTCTGGCCATCAGCTCCCCTTACTGGGGGCTATTGTGGAACTCAGGGACACTGTGCCCTGACAGAGGCCAGGGAAGTGGGTGTGGGGACCGGCTCGTGCCAAGCTGTGGGCCTGCATAGTCTCGCTTGGGGATTCCATCCCCGTTTGCATCGTGGTGAGTTGGGGGACTGGAACTTTCTTAGACACGGTGGCCTCCCGCGGCTGTGGCAAGGCTGGAGAGCTGGAGAGCTGGATGGCGGTCCTGGCAGCCACAATCATGATATCCACTCCGTCCTCTCAACTGCCATTGCCAGGGAGTGACCAGTTAGGATGCTTAGGCTGTGAGTCGCAAACACTGAAGAGCGGACCAAAGCGGAAGCAAGCAGAAGGAAGGAATGAAGGAGAGAACAGGAGAAAATGGAAGAGTAGAAAATCGATAGAGAAAGCCAACAAACTCAAAACTTGGGTCTTTGCAAAGAGCCACACCAGTGACAACCCTTTAGGTGAACCAACCCCGAAAGAGAGAGAAAGGTCTCCAAGCACAAAGTCAGGAAAAGACTGGACATGGCTATCCCGGCCCTGCAGATAGCAGCCCAGGTCCCTGGTGCATGGGGCGGTCGGCTCAGAGGAGGACAGCTGGCGGCGCTACCCAGGGCCTGGCCCGCTCCCCTCTGCTCTCAACGCCACACCCCCTGCTCCTGACGTTGCGAGCAGCAGGGCACGGCTCACTTCCAGAGTCTGTTCAAGGAAGCCCCTTGTCGAAATGGCCACAGACTGACTGCAAGGGCCGACCCCTCCTCTCCTAGTTGGACTATGCGGTGGGACTCGCAGTGTATCTGAGAACGACAGGCATTTAAAAATTTTATTTATTTATTTGAAAGGCAGAGTAACGCAGAGAGAGAGAGAGAGGCAGACGGATCTTCTTCCTGCGGGTTCACTCTCCAAGTGGCTGGAACAGCTGGGTCTAGGTCAGATCAAAGCCAGGAGCCAGGACCTCCATCCAGGTCTCCCACATGGGTGCTGGGGCCCAAGCACTGGGCCATCCTCTGCTGCCCTCCCAGGTGCATTAGCAGGGAGCTGGACCCGAAGTGGAGCAGCTGGGACTCAAACTGGCGCTTCTATGCGGGATGCCAGGGACACAGGCAGCAGCCCACGTCGGTGTGCAGGACCATCTTCTTTCTCACATCCATCGGGACAAGAGACCCTGTCCCTCAAGGACACGTTTGGGTAAATGTAGGTTTCCGTTCACTTGTGCATGGTGGGTGTAGCCAGGGGACAGCCACACTGCCTGCCTGTGACAGTCGTCCGCGGGAGCACCTCCCCCAGTCCCCAGCTTCTTTCCTCAAAGTGCTGCTGCTCACATTGTCACATTGTCACCGATGATGATGACGACAATGATGAGATTGAGGTTCATTAACTCGCTCAAGGTCATGAACATTTGCACACGCAGCAGGCGGTACAGGCAGAATTCAACCTAGGCCCTCAGGTAGCAGGCACGGGGCCCCGACCCCCGTGGGAGCACAGAGGGGAAAGCCCTCCCCTCCGTTAGCTCAGTGCTTTATGCGCAGCACCCAGAGAGCGAGTCCTGTGCTGAGTCCAGCTCCACCCATCGGGGGCAGCGCTGAGAGGACCAGGAGGTGCTGCCTGCTCGAAGTGACCGGGACGCCTGGCCGAGCGGCCACCAGCCCGTGCAAGGTCACAGCCACGTGTCACAGCGTGGGGAGGGGGGACACCTGACTCCTCTGCTCTACCTGTGACCCTCTGGAAACCCAATCAGATCACGAGTGGGAGCCTATTTTAGACAGCAGAGAAATGACTGATGCAAGCCAATATTGTCCTATCCGACCTACAGGAAGAACTCAGCAACACTGTAGTTTTCTTGGCCCGTTACAAAGTGGCTCTCGGACTCCAGTGATTTAAAGTTTTAAGACATTTCTGCTTTTCACATCTCCACGCTCGAGGTGGCAGGTCTCGCCCCATCAGGGAAACTTCGCAGGGAGGGACAGGGTGAGAATTAGCCTGGTCAGACAGAGGCAAGCCCGGGCACCGGGGGCGCTGGGAGCGGCTGTCTCCCTTTTTCTCTCTTAGGCTGTGAAATCAGTGACAGGCTTCTGCTGTGTGCAAATTAGGTCCTGCTGCACCTGGGCCATGGGCAAGGCCTTTTTTCTCATTCTTCCTCTCCTCTCTTCTGTCTTCTCCTTTCCTCTTCCTCCCTCCTCCTCCTCCTTCTCCTCCCTGCTCACTTTTCTCCCTCTGCGGCCGGGTCTGTGCTCACCGCACCGACACGGGGAGCGCCACGCTCTCATCAGCCAGGCACCGGCGCCAAGGCTGCTTCTGTAGCCCCCTGCCCTCCTTATGCCCCCCGAACCTGCTCCTGGACGGCACTGCACACACCCCTGGACGGCCCTGCACCCCCCTTTCATGGAGCCTGCTTCCTCTCACACCCCAGAGACCTCAGGGCCAGGGGTCGACCCTGTCCCTCTTCGGCTCCCAAGGAGGAGTGATTGGGAAGGCCCTGAGGGGCTGCGGGAATGGGCAGCCCACCCTTCAGCCTACCCCGTCGCTCCCTCCTCGCTCGCTCCTCTGCTGACTCCAGCCCTTCTCCGTCAGTGCCAGCCACTCGGGCCCCTGGGGCACAGCCTCTCTGGTCTCCTCAGCCCCGTGCTCGCTCTGGGAGGCTTCCCCATCCCCACTGGTGCCTTGCTTCTGCACACGCACAGCTGACGCTGCACCTCCTACAGGGGAGTCTGCAGTGAGCACCCCATGTGGTGTCCTGTGGCCCGGAGGGCGGGCAGCAGGGGGCAGGCAGCGGCTGGAGGAAGGAAGCAGGGGGTACCGAGCCCTTTCTGCACTGGCTTCGGCCTCCGCTGTCCCCGAGGAGCATGCTCCTTGGGGCAGGAGCTGCAGCAGTGCCAGTGCAGCTCCGGGGGCACCCTGCCCCCACCCCGCTATCTCAGTTGCCGGGAAGCCTCTGTGGGCATCAGGCAGCCAGCGGGACCCCGGGGACCAGGAGCTGAGCCCTGGAAGAGGGGGCACCTTGGAAAGTCAGGAGATGAGCAGGTGGAAGCACCTGGGAACAGGAAGGGTGTGGAGGGAACTGGGCTTGGGGGCGGGAGTTCTGGGCACAGCTGCTGGGGAGAGGAGAAAGAGGGTTGGGATGGAGAGAAGACGGCTTTAGGCTGCTTTGTGGGGCTTCCATGAGCCATGCCTGCTTCTCCCCTCTCCTCTCCTCCCCTCCCTCCCCATGTCCTGGGGTTTGTATGGGACCATGGTTTCCATTGTGTTTTCCCAACCCAAACGTGTCTGAATCCAGTTTTCTCAAACTCTGGCTCATGGAGGGCCCTGGACGTACCTGCTCGTGTTAAGAATTCCTTCTTGATTGCAGCCCAGTGGCGAAGATGTGCAGTGGGTGTCCCCTCCTCCTGGGAAGGACCCACCTTTCTCTCTAGGGGTCAGCCACAAAAGGTCATGGAAAGATGACCACCCAGCCCTGGGCAGGACAGCAACTGGGAGCTTCTAACCCCACGGGAGTTCTAAAGCCATCATCAAATGCGAAAGCCGCCATGTGCCTCGGCAGATCGCCTGTCTCCACTGTGCTTTGTGCCTCTCATGCTCACGTTGGGGACTCTGCAGGTGAGGGCACTGGGGGTCTGGCTTCAGGGGGGTCCCTCCTAGGACACGATTCCAGGCCTCATCTGCTGCTCCTCCAAAGCCCAGCCTGCCCCATTGTGGGCAATTCTCTCCCTTCCTTCACGATGGCAAACTCAGCCGCAAGAACCGAGGTGGAAAATGCCTTTCGGGGACAGTGTTCACCTGTGCTGGAGGCTTCGGACCTCCCTGATGGCTTTGCAAACGAGGCAGGGCTGTGGGAGTCCCGCTTGGTCTCCGCGGGCACATCCCTGACCCCGAGCTGCCAGCGGCCAGGCCTGGGATGATCCCCCAGTAGTCCAACACCCTGCACAACTGCACACAAACCTCCTGTGGTCTCGGCACCGTCAGACTGCTGCTCTGCACCCCAAGGCTGCATTCAGACGGTCTTGTCCAGAACAGTCTACCTTCGCCTCCCCGAGGCGCTGTGTGCTCACCCCCCGTCATGTCTTTGTCACTGCTGCGGCACCTCCCAAAGCTCGCCTTTCCTGGGCAGGGGGCTTCGGCAAGGCAGTGGAAGCTCACAGGGAGGCCGGCTGTGCTCCCTGCCGGGGAACCAGGAACAGGAAGGAGCTTAAAAATAACCCAGCACCTTGCAGGTAGCTCCGTGTTCCACATTAAGTGTCCTCTCCAACGCGAGGGCTCCTAATGCTAAATTAACTGTTAACAAGTGTTTGCAGAGCTTAATTTATGCTAATTCAAAAGCATTCGCTTGCTTTCTCCAGCTGCTTCTGCCTCCCTCCTACGTCGCTGCACTTTCCAGCGGCAGCCGCCGAGGTGGAGGCAGGAGTCAGATGCTACGAGCGGGTTTCTGGGCCCTGGGCCTTTCCACGGGGGCTCTCCACGGGTGTCTGCACAGCTGGCCCCCGAGCTCCGCTGAGGGGTGGGAGGCTGCAGGGACACCACCGGCCCGGAGCCACAGGAGTGGCCCTGTCCTTATCTCTTGGGTCAGCCCAGCACCACAGAGAATGTTGCCCCCCACCCTGCTTCTGCTCAGTCCTGGCAAGAACCTCAGGGACCTTGATGCGGGGGACAAGACCCCAGAGTTACACAGAGAGAGAAGAGGCAAGAGAGAGAGAGAGAGGTCTTTCATCCACTGGTTCACTCCCCAAATGGCTGCAATGGCCAGAGCTGTGCTGATCTGAAGCCAGGAGCCAGGAGCTTCTTCTGGTCTCCCACGTGGGTGCAGGGACCCAGGCACTTGGGCCATCTTCTACTGCTTTCCCAGGCCACAGCAGAGAGCTGGATTGGAAGAGGAGCAGCTGGGTCTCAAACCGGCGCCCATATGGGATGCTGGCACTTCAGGCCAGGGCATTAACCTGCTGCGCCAAAGCGCCGGCCCTGTCTGGTGTATTTTTATCATCCTGAAAAGAACCCTGTACCCATCAGAGGCCATCCACTGGGGCTGGGTGCCTGTGGGCCCCTGGGTGTAGGTAGAATGTCTTTCACAAGCAGGCTGCCAGTGTGGCTGGTAAGCTTGTTTACAGACCAGCCGGCATCTCCCCACTAATAGCATGTGTGACCACGCAGCAATAAATACACCTTCGGGGTGGGTACAGTCTCACCCAGAGCTAGCAGAGGAGGGGGCTGAGCCCCTAAGGCTGTCTCCAAGAGGCCCCTCCCAAAAAAAACACTCCTGCAACTGCCCTCCACTCCACGCCCAGTGACAGGGTCACCCTTCCAGACCCTGGACCCCTACTCTGCTTCCTGCCTCTAAGAGCTGCCAATTCTGGTCATCTCCTAGAAATCGATTCTCACCATCCGTGCCAGCTGTGTGACACTCTGCCTCTCAGGTGACGTTTGGCCGATGCTTCCTCATGACTCTAGTTTTGCATCTTCGGTAGTGCTATGGTTCGGGTATTAGTCTGAGCGTTGCTGGAGTACCGTCAGTGGTTAATGGGTTAAAGGCGGAGCTTTAACCCAACCACGGTGATGGAATGCAGGGCCCTTGGGATTGGTTAGATTGGATGAAGTTAGCCAATCATGGAGGCACTCACAGAGGACGTCTGTGTGCCCTGGCTTAGCAGATGCTCCTCGTCTGTACCTGTTCTGCCGTCCCACGTCCACGGCAAACACCAGACCAACAAGATTGCCCAGTCTTGGCTGGCGCTGCAACTCACTAGGCTAATCCTCCGCCTGCGGCGCCAGCACCCTGGGTACTAGTCCTGGTTGGGGCGCCAGTTCTGTCCCTCTTCCAGTCCAGCTCTCTGCTGTGGCCTGGGAAGGCAGTGGAGGATGGCCCAAGTGCTTGGGCCCTGCACCCACATGGGAGACGGGGAGGAAGCACCTGGCTCCTGGCTTTGGATCGGCGGAGCGTGCTTGCTGTGGCAGCCATTTGGGGGGTGAACCAACGGAGGGAAGACCTTCCTCTCTGTCTCTCTTGCTGTCTAGCTCTATCTGTCAAAAAAAAGATCGCCCAGTCTTGGACCACGACCCTCCTAAGTCGCGCCTCTCCCGCATTGGTTGCAGTGATGGGAGCTAATCCAGGAAGGAAAACCCCACGCCGTGCTCTTTAAAAGTCTTCCTGTCGGGGCCCGGGTTTTAATTTCTCATTAACGAGATGCTCTCTTTATTTCTTGATCGAGGCGGTGTCTGCCAGCATTTTCTGCTGTCAGACTGTTTTTGCCCTTTTAGTGAATAAGTGTTTTGTGAGAACACGCTTTGGAACTTTGTCAATACTCCGTTTCCCATCCAACATTCAATTTGCTCATTTATGGATTTGCATCTATATGGAATCTAGAAAATTCCTATTTTATTCAATGGGTCAAAATCTGGCATTGTTTACCTTCGATGTTCAAACTGTCCAGAGTCAGACATCCCATTGCCACTCCCTGCCCTCACGCTCGCTCGCTCGCTCGCTCTCTCTCTCTCTCCTTCCTGAGCAATTCTTCTCATTCTGACATGAGATGCTCTAAGTTATCTTGTATCCCCAATCATGGAGTCAGACATTTCTTGAAGAAGCCTGGATTTGTTTTACTTAGAAGCCAGAGAGTTCGTAGAATTCAGTGCCTCCCAACATTGAAGACACAGTAATTCATCAGTAGCAAGGGCTGCAGCCCAGGTGCCAACAGGTGAATGTGGATACAGGAGATGGGGAAGTAACGATCGGTGGGAATGGATTGCAGGGCTCACGGCTGGTGGGCGACTGCGCGACAGACCCTGGAGTCCTCAGTGTCGCGGGCAAAGGTGGTCGGCCGGAGATCGAGAGAGCAGTGCAGACTTCCGGGAGGCCCTTCCCAGGCAGGGCAGCACCCAGGCCACTGTGTCGCAGGTCAGTGCCCTGAGGACAGCAAACCCAAGAGCAACAAACGGAGCAGGATGGGGTGCACGTGGACCCTGTGTGGCTACGCGGTCACAGCAATGACCCCCAAAGGCTTAGCCGAGAAAGCAAACCCTGCTCAGAATGTAAACAGAGGGGAACCTGAGCACGCAAAGCAGCCTCCTGCACACCCACCAGCCCTGGAGGCTGCCCGCCAGCCCCCGTGCAGTGCAGGTGGAGGGGACACCCTGTCAGCTGCAGCCCCAGACATGCAGATGCCACTGTGGACGCCCCAGCCGTTGGTGACAAGGAGGGAAGACGGCATTACCATTTGACCCACGGGAAATCCGTGACCGCTGAGGCCGGGTGTCTTGTCTGGGGTCTCAGATTCTGGATTTGCTTCCTGGGATCTGAGCTCTAAAGCTGCCTCTCTAGGGGAGATTTTCTGCAGACCACTGAGTGGAGATGGAGAGAGAAGGAAAGGGAGGGAGAGAGACATCTATTTTTTTTAAAGCTCTGTTCATGTATCTGAAAGGCAGAGTTACACAGAGGGAGGGAGGGACAGAGAGATCTTCGATCCACTGGTTCACTCCTCAAATGGCTGGAGCTGGGCTGATCTGAAGCCAGGAGCCTCTTCTGGATCCCCAAAGTGGCTGCAGGGGCCCAAGCAGTTGGCCCATCTTCCACTGCCTTCCCAGGTGCATTAGCGGGGAGCTGGATCAGCAGCAGAGCAGCCGGGACGTGAACTGGTGCCTGCATGGGAGGCAGTGACTATACCCACTACACCACAACACCAGGCCTGAGAGATTTATTCCAAGTTCCTGGACACTCCTGGCTTTGCAGGGCAGAGCGGCGGGAAGGTTGGGGACACAAAATTTCTTCTGCAGGAAACTTCAGTTCTTGTGTGTGAGCCCCTGACTGGACGAGGTCCACTTACACTGCCAAGTGCCACCTCCTTGACTTGAAGTGGGCTGGTCATTAGCCACATCACAGAATCAGCACACGCTACACCCATCAGTGCATCTCAACTGGGTCCACAGCCTCGCCACCTCGCCTGAGCTGCTGCCCAGGGCTCATGGGCACGCACAGGAATTGCCAACGTGAGACCTGCTGTGCGTCAGAACCCAGGGAGTCCACCCTCCCCCTCGGGCATGGGTCACTGTGTGTAGGTGTCACAGGAGTGGTAGCTCCTGTCTGTGGGTGGCACACAGGGCGCCTGGATCCAAGCTCATTACTGGCCCTACAGGTGCCCTTAGACTCCATCAACAAAACCACAGATGTTTTAATCATTCTGCAAAGGCAGACTGCCAAAAAAAAAAAAAAAGTGATAAAAGTCTTCAAACAGACCTTAAAAAGCTAGTAAAAATTAAAAAGTAATTGGAAAGAGATAAAACTAAAAAGCAAAAGCTGAAATCCATTAAACCAACAAAGACTTCCATGAACACAAAACTTGAAGTGCAATACCATAAAAGAATCCAGAGAAGATGATGAAATCTGAGAATTAAAAAGATCAAATCTTCCCACAAAACAATAATCTTCAACTTGATTAAAAAATAATGTCTTCAAATACAGGAAGCAATCTTCAAGCACCAAGGGTGGCTTTCAAATGGAAGAGAAGGCTTTTTCATTGATAAAGTACAGCTTACATACTATCCCCTTTCAATAAAGAGTTGAGGAACGCACATTCTAAACTGAGTGACGAAAGATGGAATTTTAATAGAAAAGAGAGCATTCTGGGAAAGTCAGAGGAATAAAACCCAAACTTCAACTGTATGAGAGCTACATCTGGCTTTGAGCTTCCTGGCAACCAAAGCAACAACAGAACACGGAAACCCCCTCTTCCTGTTTGGAGGAACCACTCTAAGGCAATGCCATCCCTCAGGGCTAAAAACTGGCTCTTGGCGGGACAAAAATATTTTTTTTAATGTAAAAAGCATAAATACACGCACTGTACATATACAGCATAGCCATCCTCTTAGAATGGCATCACTGGGCATGGTTAAGGGGAAAGAACTCTAACAAGGATCCCCGAGAGGCAACTGTGGAAAAAAACCACTGAGAAACGCAATTCCTGAGTGAAAGGCATCAATCTCTGGATCTAGAGCAGCGAACCTTCCTCTAGAGGGAGGGGACCCTGAGGGCCCCGCAATACAGAGAGTGGGGCTCCCTGATGGCGGCTGCACAGTCCCACTGCAACCCCAGGCAGAGGTGCTGCGGAGTCTGCGTGAAGAGCTGGGGTGCGGGGGTGCATCAGCACACATTGATAATCTAGACCAGCACATTGATAATCTAGATCAGCACATTGATGATTTATATCAGCACATTGATAATCTAGATCAGCACATTGATGGTTTGTATCAGCACACTGATAATCTAGATCAGCACATTGATGATTTGTATCAGCACATTGATAATCTTGATCAGCACATTGATAATCTAGATCAGCACATTGATGATTTGCATCAGCACATTGATAATCTAGATCAGCACATTGATGGTTTGTATCAGCACATTGATAATTTATATCAGCACATTGATGGTTTGTATCAACATTTTGATCATTTGTATCAGCATATCGATAATTTGTATTCTGGAAATTCTGCAGCACGTTGGTCATCTCGTCTGGCATCACCCAGCTCTAGAGATGAGTGGGGTGGCACGGACAGGGTGGGGTTGTGGCATGGGAGGCTATCCCAGGAGATCTGGAAAGACCTAGAACACTGTGCCACTCCACAATACAACTGCCATCCTCTTGGGGCTAGGAGCTGTCCTACGGTTTTCTGTGGCTGACTGTGCAAGGCGCGATGTGGACTGCCCCTAGAGTGGCCCACTGCCCTCTGCTGCACTCCTTCTGATGGGTTGCCAAGGTGACCCCAAGGATGCTGGACCATAACCCGTTTCTCACACACTCCATGGAGGGAGAGTCTTCGCCGCAGCAGACAGTAAGGATTCCCAAAGGAAGCACTGCATGTGCACAGGGGTCTATGGTTTCTTGGGGGTGGCCTGGGTCTTCACAAACACGGAGAACCAGGGACACAGATTCCCGGAGCCTCTTGCCAGGCCGGGCATTGAGGCAGAAAGGCGCATTCCTGCAGTGCCAAGCTGGACGGCATGGACATCTTGCCATATTCGGCAGAGGACCTCACTGCCTTCTCTGTCTCTTGCTCCCTCGGATCCAGGCTGGCAGCCCCCAGAGAAAGCTCTACAGTCTCCATGGCTCTCAAGTTCAATCACACAGCTCATTAAACAAAGCCCTCCCTCAAATGAGCCGCTGCAAAGGCAGGCGAGGAGGCGTGAGTGTGCGAGCCCAGAGCCCGCGGACCTGGGGACCGGAAGACAGCTGCCCAGAGGCTCAGCGCTGTTCCCGTCCGAGGGGGACACGCGGGCACATGGCACATGGATGCATTCCCTCTCGACTCCCAATCAGAGACCAGGAAACGCCAAGCTCTGAGCAACATGTGTGCATCCATGAGTATGTGTCGCAAAACCCTTTAGGAAAGCGGAATAGAGGGGCCAGAGCTATGGCACAGTGGGCTAAGCCTCCGCCTGTGGTTCTGTGGGTGCCGGTTCGAGTCCCAGCTTCTCCACTTAATCCAGCTCCCTGGGAAGGCAGAAGATAGCCCACGTGCTTGGACCCCTGCACCCACATGGGAGACCAGGAAGAAGCTCCTGGCTCCCGATCAGCGCAGCTCCAGCCGTTCCAGCCATTTGGGGGGTGAGTGTCTCTCCCTCTCTCTGTTGCTCTGCTTCTCAAATAAATAAATAAAATATTCAAAAAAAGCGGATTAGAAATAGCAACATTTGTGTTTTACATCAAAGAATAAAAACATAATATGCCAGACGCTCTGAATCTTTTTAAATAACCCTTTATTTTCCATTGTCAATGATTAACATTTGAGACTACTAGAAGAATATCATGATTATAGCGAATAAAAAAATATAGATGATAGAATAAAAATATTAGGATGCACAAAGTTAGTTTTTTTTTTAAAAAAATCATTGTCCACCAATACTTTCAGAACGTAGGAGCTCTGAAAAACCAATTTCATTGTGTGGGTTTTTTATTATTATCATTATTTATTTACTTATTTTTTTGGTTAGTCTGTTTGCTTTTGTTTTTTTTACATTTCCAGCAGTTAAAAGCTGAGAACACATATTGGGAATGATTTGCAGATGCCTTTTCTATCCGAGAGGACCACAACATGAGAACAAGTTCTAAGGACCACCATATACACACACTCTGTACAGGAAGGGACACAGAAGACCCCACGGGAATCGCCTCGTGCAGCGCTCAGACCCTCCTCTACCCACACGCACTTCCCCGTGTGCTCGGGGTCCCAGCGGTGTTCCCGCCCCACGAGTTAGTCACTGTTCAGGAGCAGAGACGTGACCTGTTGGAATGACATCAGAGGAAGGAGGAGCTTCCCTGGGAGCATGGCATGTGACTGGCTGATGTGGGTTAAAGACAGACTCGGCCAACAGAAAGTCACAAGGACAGGGACCGCAGGTGCCGCCAGGGCAAGCCGGGTCCGGGCCTGCAGAGAGAACTGAGGGTGCTTAGGCAGCATCACCACACAGGGAGTGATGCAGGGACGTCCCAACCTCACCACCCACGACTCACCGCAGTCGGGCTCTTTGCTAAGGCAACCCATCTGGCACGAAAACAAAGGACCCCAACCCAGCAGACATCCGGGACCCACACCCGCCTTGCTCCGCGATGCCCAGGGATGCAATGGCGCTCGAGGTCAGCACAGCCCAGCGAGGAGGAGCTCAGGCGGACGAGAGGCAGCCGCTGGCTCTTCTGAGACTGCTGCCCTCACTGCACAATCCCGGAGTCCACCGACGTCTGCTTGCGCGTGGTCTTGGGAGGGGGCGGGGGAGGGGTTTTGCTGGGCAGCGGGGGTGGCAGATGCTGGAAAACACGAGTGGGGGAGACATCATGTTAGCCACGTTCTAACAGGAAAGCGGCGGCCCCGGGGATGGCTGCGGGAGCTAACTGGCCCTGGGCGTGTCTGCGGAAGCTAACCAGCGTGCCCGGGGGTGTCTGCGGGAGCTAACTGGCCCTGGGCGTGTCTGCAGGAGCTAACCAGCGTGCCCCGGGGATGGCTGCGGGAGCTAACACCTGCCCCTCCATGTGACTCGGGCTGCCCCACTGTCTGCGTTGCTGAGTCCCTGAGGGGAGCGACCACCACTCTGCGCTCCACTGCTTAGACCCAAGTGCTCCTGATGGAGTATTCTGTGGCTGCCCAAGGGACAGGCATGTCCTTGGAGCTCTCTCCCGGGGTGAGCAGGGAGACTCTGTTGCTTTCTGAACTACAAGAAAAGATCAGCAAAGTTTTCCTGCAAATCGCCCCAGAGTCCCCACTGCCAGCCGTGTGGGCCCACGGTCTCCGTCGGAAAAGCAGCGGGGCAGGAGTGCGCCGGTAAAACTTCCTCCGCCACAACAGGGGGCTGCCGGGGCTTGGGTGTGAATGACCCAGGGCAGCTGCTGGTCTGCTCCGGGGACCCCCGTGCCCGTCAGGAGATGACTCGGAGGCATGGGTTGACCCAACGGGTAAATGTGCGGGTGAAGACATGAGCAGGTGAACCTATGAACAAATCCGGGCAAGGGGCAGGGG
This sequence comes from Oryctolagus cuniculus, assembly GCF_051225735.1. Lineage (NCBI taxonomy): Eukaryota > Metazoa > Chordata > Mammalia > Lagomorpha > Leporidae > Oryctolagus > Oryctolagus cuniculus. Next base: position 4,367,707 of record NC_142881.1, read on the forward strand.
TCTCAGGCGGAGAGAACCGGAAGGAAGTCACAGAGCAGTCCCACAGTGGAAGGGTGACCGTGCACTGTCCATTCGGCCATCAGCAAAGATGACTTCCAGAGCAGAGAGGGGCCCATATTTCCTCCTGATTTTCACGCGAGTAAATACAAAGATGACCGCGTGCTGAGCCCCGAGAGGACAGCACAGGTGGAGAAACAGACGGGCAGGGCGGTGCAAGGGTGCACGCACGGGTAAGAGAGACGCCCGCCTCTGGTCTGATCACACCGCGTGTTCACACCTGAGAGCCACACTGGTAGGCGGGGGGTTCAGTCCAGGGCCAGACCCACATCCTCTGACACGCCAGATACGAGAGTGACAGTTATCACCATTAAGCAAAACGATAGCTCTCTGGTCGTGGGAGCCATCATGGAAGACTGACAGCTCAGACTGAGTTGCCGACACGCCTGGGTGGATCTAAGGGAGGCACAGGAGGATCCGCGACCCCCGCCCCCACTGCAGATCCTAAAACGGCTTTCAGGGCCTGTGCCGGGAGGCAACTGCCGACTGTGACGTTCCACAGCGCGTCACCCGGATGCACAAACAGCGGAGAGGCCTGGCTACCTCACCTCACTGCATTCACACCTCTTTATAAACCGGGCAAAGGGACTAAAGCGAGTGCACATTCCCCCTCGCTTCAGGAGCTGCACACGGCTTCCATATCCCAGAACGCTGCGTCCAGGAAGCCGAGACCAGACAGTGGCAGCCCTGAGTTGATTCCAGACAAGAATGGTCCTAATCCCAAGTTTGGAATTCCCAGTTTACCAGTGTGGGAGACGTGGGGGACACTCCTGCTTTTTCCAACAAAATAAAGAGATGAAAATAAAGATACAACTGACCACCTAAGCCATCAGGAAAAGAACACCCAAACAACCCCAGATTCCCGCGAGAGATGCTGGGGATCTCCCTCTGTGCTCCAGAAACTCAGGCTGCCCCAGGCTCCAGCAGGGAGTGCCTCCGGTAGCATTAGTGATGAAAAGCAGAGAGGCCCAGGGAGTGCCAGCCTAGGACCCGGCTGAAGGGGCCCTGAAACGCTGGCTGCTCCTGCCTAAAACCAGCACAGCTGGGGGACAGCAAGCCAGCACCGAACCCACAACAGGGAGGGCTGGGTGTGCCACGAGGGGCAGCTGTGCCAGAGCCCACCGGGTAGGTTCTCTGTGCTGCTGGAGTTGTCACCTCTCAGGAGCCACCCAGCCACCAGATGCTGCCTGGAGGGACGGTTGGCACACGAGCCTCTCCAGGGTGGGCAGCCAGGCGTGCCTCCCACCCAAGGCACAGGTGGCCCACGTGCTGGCCGAGTCCCACGAGAACTGCGCCTCCGTGGGGAAGCCGGCTGCCTGAGGCCCCGCCCCTCCTCGGGAGCCACAGTAGTGGAAACCGCTGTGCCATGCAGGTCAGACGCTGGTGACGCCGAGGGATTGGATGGTGCCTGCCGACCGTGGTCCTCACTTGGCATCTTTCCTCACAATCGCATCCAGACCCCGAGGGACTCGTCCCTGTGTTTGCTGGGCCCTCCCTTGGTGACCCCATCCATGTCAGCTACCGGGATTCCTGTGTGGAGCGGGCAAGTGTGGAAAACCCACGTTCACAACTCACCCTCTGATGCGGAGGAGGGGGCGGAGGCGTCGCCGAGCCCACTGAATCCTGGTTTTCCATCAGGTTCCCGTAATCTGCCATACTGCCTTTGAGGGGCAGAGGGGGCGGGACATCAGCCAGGTCCACCGTGGTCATGCCATTCAGCTCCACACCTGCAAGGTCAGGGCCGTTTAAAAACTGACTGGCAGCCGCACCCCAGGGGGCCTGAGTGCTCAGCTGGCTGTCCATCTCCGGGCAGGGGCGGCAAAGCCAGACACACTTTACCCTGCTCCACGGCAGGCCAGAGAAGGGAGCAGCGAGGGGCAGGAACATGATGGGTGGGACCCCCCTCCAGATAGAATATTCTAGAAAGAGAATAACAAGCACCATACCATGCCTAACACCAGGGCTTATGGCCAGGTATCAATCTGCTACAAAAACAGTCACGTCAATCCTCTGGTGCCCTTGCCTTGGTGCCACCCAGAGTGCTGTGCCGTGACTGTGGTCAGTCCCCCGGGCGGGGGGGGACTGGAGGATGTCACCCAGCCAGCAGCTACGATGCAGCTGCCGGCCTGCCACCACCGCCTCCCGGTCTCCCTGCACAGGGAGCCCACAGTGGCACGGGATGCAGTTCTCAGCAGCGGCAGGTGCTGTGGCTGCCGCTGCCCTCCGTAAGCGGAGGGACACAGCAAAGGGGACGTTTCCAATCGAGGAATGATTACCCCTCGTGGAGACTTAGCCGTAATCTGCCGGGCTTTCTGCTACCGAGAGGGTAACGGACACGTGTATGGATGGGTCTCCTCTGGAGTCTCCCCAGCGTTCACCTGATGCAAGACGCGCTGTTGGGAAAACGCTTCCAAGGAGCCGACCCGTGCGGGCAGAGAGCGGGAAGGAAGCGTCCGTCCCCTGGTGCCGAGCCCTGTCTGTCTGTCTGTCTGTCTGCCTGTCTGTCTGTGGTGGTCTACAGGGACTCCAAAAGGGCCGTGAAGCGTGGAATGAGAGGCAAGCTTACTATGGGACAAGAGTCGGGACTCCCTGCACACGCAGGGTCTTCATGAAGATGCGTACTGCAAACAATCGTGCATAGAATTTCCATTATCTTCTGCACCCAAAACGCACTTGTCTTTTCACTGCATTGTCATGGACTTTTTGAAGGCCCCGAGAATACAAGACCTAAAATCTTGTGTACAATTCAGTGATCACACAGGAAGTCGGTGCCCAGTGAGCAGCACGCCCCAGGCCCCTCCCTCCACCCCAGTCACCGCTATGCCCTGCCCCCTTCATTGGCCTTGTCCAGATGTGCAAGTGGGGGCAATGGCGTTTCTCCTCTGTGAGCATCTTAATTCAGCCAGTGCACCTGCAAGGTCCAGCGCTTCAGCCCTTTCTACGCCTGGGCGCTGTGCGGCTGCGCCAGTATTTCTCTGCATGCACGCTGTGTTTCTCTGTTCCGTAGGGGAGGGGCGTTTGGGTTGCTTCCACCTTTTGGCTACTGGGATTGAGGCTTTGAGGGATGCTCACACACAACTACCTGAGTCCCTGTTTTCAGTTTTTGGGGGTGCGGGCCTAGAAGTGGAACTGCTGGCTCTTACGGTAATTCTACATTTAAGTACTGAGGAACCAACAAAGCGTATTCGTTAGCATTTTGCAATAGTGTCTTTTTGAAATATTTTTTAAAACAAAAAAAGGTTAATGTTTTTTAGAAACAGATCATGTGGTGATAGCATACGGATGTGGGGAGGCCCCCTGCCCCCAGCTCTCTCTCTCTCTCTCTCTCTCAGCAGCCTCTGGTGCAGCTGGCACCACCCCACTTCCCCAGAATCTCTCCAGCTCCCCTTCGACAACAGCAAACCAGGGTAAGGGCACTTGCCCCTCGCCTGGCGCAGGGCACGCTGCTCTCCTGCCGTGGACCCCTCTCAGCCACAGGAAGGGGCGGGCTCCCCGTGCGGCTTCAGCCCCCACTCCCTGCCACCTCCTTCCTACCCAGAGTCCCCTCGGATGAGTCGTCACACAGTGGCAAAAGCCGGGTACCACTTCCGGCGGCATGAACAGCACCCTTCCGGAAGATGGATCTCAGGGGTGCACGCAGACCCTCAGAACAGTCTTTGCAGATGCCTTGAGCTGAACGCACCCTGGATGGATGGTGGAGCCCCTAGGCAGTGACTGGAGTGGAGAGGACACAGTGGGAACCGTGGGGCCCCAGCCCAGCCACGGTGGGATTGCCGGAAGCCGCCGGAAGCCGCCGGAAGCCGGGAGAGAGGCGTGGGGCAGATGGTCCACATCAGCCTCGTGAAGAAGCTGCCAGCCCACACCCGGCTCAGGCTCCCGAGACACGAGGGGCCGGGGCTGCCTCCCTGCTGCGGGCTGTGGTCGCTGGCTGGGGCAGCCCTGGAGGCTGTGCGGTAAGTGCCGCCCCTTAGCCCCTGCACACTGCCTGGCATGTCTCTTGTGGACACCCGGAGGCCACGGGCCCTACATGGCTCAGGAGCGAAGGGGGCTGTGCCAGGAGAACAGGAGCCTGCCGCCCCCAGCCCCCAACCTCTGCAGTCCGTCAGGCACCTGGGCTGAAGCCAAGGCCTCGGGTCAAGGGGACTTGCGGAACGGACGCCCACTTACTGGACTGCAAGCTGAAGCTGAGCTTGGCCCTCGGTGTGACCGGAGGGGGCGTCTGCTGGGCGGGCGAGGATGACGGGGACACGGAGAAGCGCCGCTCGCTCCCGACGACGCTGAGGACCTGGCTCTTGGGTCTCTGGGGCCGCAGGGGACTTATCTGCATTGCGGGGACAGAAAGAGCACAAGGTCTGCAACTGGGCTGAACCCTGTCCCTCCCCGAATTCCCGCACTCAAGCCCTAACCCTCCCGACCCCAGGCCACGACGCTGTCTGCAAACAGGCTCTGTGCCAATGACTGCATCGCGATGAGGTCCACAGGGTGGGCCCTAATCCACAACGACAGCTGATGTCCTTCTGAGAAAGGGTGATGGACAGACACACACAGGCAGCACGTGTGCTGCTTCCATATGCCAAGCCTTGCCAGGCTGCCAGCATCCAGCTGAGGGGCACGGCACAGGCGCCAACACCTTGACCTTGGACTTCTGGCCCCCAGCACCGGCAGAGAATGCATCTCTGCGGCTGACACCTCCGACGCAGTGCCTGTGGCAGGAGCTGCACTACACGAATGCGGGGGCTCACAGCACACTGCTTACACAGCCCGGGGACGCCAGCTACTGCACAGGTGTCCTGGAGCAGCAGGCTACGGCCGCAACCAGTCAGACACCATGCGAGACACACAGGGCAGCCTCCAAGGGCCAAGAGCAAAAGGGACCAGGCAGGGCTCAGCTCCAGGGCCCCAGCCTGCCCCTGACACTGGCATCTCCTGGCGAGCGCGTGCGCATGGAGAACCTCGTCTCTGCTGCTTTCCATCTTTCCCCTCGTGCGACGCTGGTACTGAGTAGGATTCTCTCTCCTTCTCACACTTCCTACAACGTGGTCTCAGGCCATCAGGCCTCAGAGAGCCCCAGCTACTACAACACTCTGAGGCGGGAGTCAGCAAAAAGGTGATGAGCCCTGCTCACCAGGAGGGCTCCAGCCCACACCCTCCCCCACCACCACCCAAGGAGGGCCAGGCAGGTGTGGCCTGGCTCGGCACTGTGGCCTGACCTGTGGGCCTGGAGTGTGGCTGCCTGGGTAGTGGTACGGGGTCTGCAGTGTCACTGCAGGGGATGGGCAAAGCCAGCGCCAGTCCGGGGCTCTGAGGCTGGAAGGAGAGGGCCCTGGCTGGGAGGAGGGGTGAGGCTCAGTGGAGAAGGAGTGACTCGCAGCCACAGGCGACAGGGCCACTTCCGGAACTCTCCTGCGCCGCACGGCCGGGTCCCAGTCAGCCGGGTTGCTGGGAGAGCTCTGGAGGTGCCGGGTCACTGGGTCAGTGCGCCTGCGGGCTCGGCAATGGCTCAGGCGCCTCTGCCGGCCTCTGCTGCCGGGCCCCTGAGGCAGAGAGCAGAGGGGGCTTCACTGGGGACACGCAGGGTGGAGCCTGCAGGTCCGACTCACAGAGCCTCAGTGAGAGGTCAGGAATTGCTGCTGACGCACACGGAGTACGGAGAAGCGGAGAGGAGGGAAGACTTAGGCAGAAGCTCTGGGAGACTGGGTGGTGGGAGGCTGGGGGCTGGGAGATGGGGGGCTCCATGGCAGTACCAGGGGCCCAGGGAACACTAGCGGGCACCGATGTCACCCCTGGCCCTGCCCCAGGGGTGCACGCCTGGCCACAGGCACAGAGGCCCATGCAGGACAACCCCTGGTGCCCGACTCTGTCCTTACACCTCTTGTTGGAACCTGTCCCCTCCCGGTGGCCACTTTGTGGAGAGAAAGGCAGCTGGTTTGGACCAGGGTCAATTGCTGGCCTCCCGGTGGCCGTCCTGGGCCTGGCTCAGATGCTGACAGCCAGGTCAAGGTTCTGCGATCTGACCGAGGTGAGTTCTGAGGGCTTTCTGATGGCACTCAGGGGGCCGTGTGGCCCCGCCTCTGGCCTTGGCAGCCTCAGGGAGGGGCGGAAACTGTGCTCTGATGGCCTGGGGCCTGTCCTGGGACTGCTCTTCACCCAAACCTGCTGAGGTCCGCTCTGCCACCTGGCTCCATCTTGAAACAGAGCCTGAGTCAAAGTGCATGAGACTCAGTGGGAGTCTGGGATTCATGGACTGTGCAATCAACGCTTCCGTCCCTTCCCCCACCCACTTACAGGGGTTGAAACTTGAGAATTCTCTCCCGGGCTTGGGAGAAGCTTCAGCTGGCATCCCAACTGGAAGAGTGGACACAGATGGAGGCTGGGTCATCTGGGGCTTGGCACCTGGGCAGTTCATGCCTCCACGGGGCCCCATGGCCGTGTCCACCTGCAGGCTGCGCTGAACATGACCACATGGCTACAGCTGTGGCCAGCACATGCCCACAGGCCTTAGCAAGTGCCCACCTGCTTGGAGGCCCCGATGGCTCTCACCTCTGCCTTCCCCCATAGAGAGTCAGGCCACATGAGGCTGCCGCTGCACACTCTGGTTTTAAGGGAGGGGCACGTCTAGGAAAAGGGTCCCTAACTGAGCCCTATGATCACATGACCCTGCAATCACAGCCGAGACACAGCCGGTCAGGTCACGGGTGACAGCAGGGCAGGCTTCCTCCCAGTCAGCACACAGGTGAACGTCCCCGGTTTCCAGGGGAAAGTGTGGCTCTAAGTCTCAGTTCCACCTTTGAAGCTGACACTTGTGAGAATGACTCTTAACAGTTTTGTTTCTGGTCTAACTGTGGCTTACAATGTCCGGCCAGCAAGGGACAAGAGAAAGGCGTTAGCTGACACGGGAGCTGTTTTCTGCCAGAAGCAGCACTCCTACTCACGTCCTAGACACTGGGACACACGTGGGGACCATGCCCAGCAGAGCTGCGAGGAGCTGAGCCGCCAGGAGGGGAGGGTGAACACCCAGGTGTGGAGACCAGCACTCTGCTGGGGAGCGGGGGGGGCTGCGGCTCTGCGTCTCCCACTGCCCCCAGCCCCCGGCGACTCCAGGGGGGCCGAGGGGCCCCGGGGTTTCCTAGCTACTTCTTTGCAGCAAGTGCAATCCAGAAGCCACGGCCCAGGGGGGAGGACCCCGGCTGTTACCGTTTCTGAGAGGATCACGGCCTCGGACTGCGGGGGGCAGGCGTCGGCAGGCCTGAAGTCCTTCTCCAGGGTCTCCTGGTGCCTGCTGTTCCTCTTTTCCTTCTTCTTGTCCTTCCTCTCCTTGTCCCCGTCGTCCTTGTCCAGCTTGTCCTGGGAGCGCGAGTGCATCTTCTTCGGCAGGAGAGGCTCCAGGGCGAACCTAAAGGGAAGGAGTCTTCCAATCAGCGTCGTCTTCCGGAAAGGACGCTTGCTCCCCACCCTGCAGGCTTAGGCCAGGCCACCCGGCGCTGGCCAGTGCTCCCTGCCCTTTAGGAGGAAGGGAATGGCTTACACAGGACGCTGAGGGCAGCTTCAGACGCACCATAACCAAATGCAGGTGCTGTGTTTGGATCCCAATAAAAAGCAGCAGCGAGAACCCCACAGAATCTCTGTGAGCCTGGCCAGGCTGGTGATATTAAGAGATTATCCTTTACGGTGGTAGGATGGCATTTTAAGAATATTTTGAAAGGGGAGCCCTGGCCTTTCGGGGTTGCGTGGAGACATTTAGATGATATTGAAAGGATCTGCAGAAATATTCACAAACACAGCAGGGAAAAATAGGCAGGTGCAGATGCACAGATTTCTACCTAAGTTTCTAGGATTTTGGAGACACTGGTTGGCTCCACGTGGAGAGGCCGATGGACGGCTCAGACAGAAGCAAGGTGGCTCCATCCTGCTGTACCCAGGGGCGCCCCAGGGTTTCAGCCTGAACTCAGCACGACAGGGCACCTGGATCCCAGCACTGCCACTGGATGCTAAACTCTGCTATCCCCTGGGAGCTTCATAAAAGGCACCCAGGAGACCACCAGCCTTCTGCCTCCTGACCTTGCACAGCTGATGGGCAAACATGATAATGATCCCATTCCTGAGTAAATGGATCTTGGACAAGTGCCTAAGGCATGTGTCAAAAGGTTAGTGAGTACCTGTGTGTGCATATATTCATTTATTTATTTGAAAGCAGAGTGACAGAGAGAGGAGAGACAGGGAGATCTTCCACCCACTGGTTCATTCCCCAAATGGCCACAATGACCAGGGCTGAACCAGGCTCAAGAGAGGAGCCAGAAGCTTCTTCTGGGTGTCCCATGTGGGTGCAGGGACCCAGGGACTTAGGCCATCTTCTATTGCTTTCCCAGGCACATCAGCAGGAAGTTGGATCAGAAGTGGAGCAGCTGGGACTTGAACCAGTGCCCACGTGGGATGCCGGCACCGCAGGCTGTGGCTTAACCCGCTACACCACAGCGCTGGCCCCATGGTTTGCTAACTTAAAACGAGGCTGGTTTGTCCACCCTGTTTCTTCTCTGATACACCATAAGGGGAGGGGAGGACAGGCATCCAGTTCTGAGACTGGACTTCACCTGTGTCTGCAGCCCTTGCTGTCGAGAGGGGAAAAGGGCCAGATGGGAAATGGGAAAACCTCCGTGTGCTCAGAAATAGGATACCGTTATCAGGATCTTACATTTTCAAAACAGAGCAACCTGAAAATGGTCTTTAAAGAGATTCAGTCCCTTGAGAGAAGTCACAGTTACGTGGTCACACAGGGGAAGGATCGACATTGTGATTTCCGCAAACGCCGTTTAAACTGTGGTCTCCATTTCAGTTCCACACGCAAGGCCAGGAAATCAGGAGCCAAAGCTCCCTGCCCCCTGGCTGCCCACCGTCCACTCAGTCCCCACCCCAGGTGGACGGAGCTGGGCCCTGGGCCCACCCTTGGGAGCTCCTGCTCCTCTCAGCAGCTCTCAGACCCCACTTCCTGGACCTCCAGGGTCGCTGGCCTCTTCAAGCGGTCCCACGAGAAACGAATTCAGGAAGCTGTTTCTCCTAAACGCATCTCCGAATGGGACATTTGGAAGGAAAGCACCGCTCCAGTTAAATGACAGCCTCGCTCCGCAGGATGGGATGTGCCGCTGACACTTAGCTGACTGCGAGGGCGCTGGGTCACAGAGCTGCACTGAGCCACAGACCACCAGGCGGCTGGGCGCAGGAATCCCACTCCTGCGGCTGCTCACCCAGGCCTCTGTGCTGTGCAGAGGGATCTGTTGTCATGGCACAAACACAACCTAAACAGCAAGAGCATTGACTCTAGGCATTGATTATCAATAGCTCTTCACATCATGGTGGGGGGGCGGGGGAGAGAGAGAGGGAGGGAGGGAGGGAGGGAGGGAGGGAGGGAGGGTGGGAGGGAGGGAGAGAGAACAAGCTGAGGACGATGCACCTCTGAACACAACAGGCAACTACGTGGAAGCCCTCTTGTCCCCAAATCAAACCTACACCCGAGCAAGGTTCTAGACTCAGCGACCAACATGCAGGAGACGTGGAGGGCAGAGACACACGGCACACACTGCAGGGCAGGCCAGCAGCAAGATCCAGACTCTGGGACCCACAGGACAGGCAACCTGGACTTTCCAATAAATAAGTTCCAAGGAAAGGAAGTGTTTTTTTGACAGGCAGAGTGGACAGCGAGAGAGAGACAGAGAGAAAGGTCTTCCTTTTCTGTTGGTTCACCCTCCAGTGGCTGCTGTGGCTGGTGCGCTGCGGCCAGCGGACCACACTGATGCGAAGCCAGGAGTCAGGTGCTTCTCCTGGTCTCCCATGCGGGTGCAAGGTCCAAGCACCTGGGCCATCCTCCACTGCACTCCCTGGCCACAGCAGACAGCTGGACTGGAAGAGGGGCAACCAGGACAGAATCCGGCGCCCCGACCGGGACTAGAACCCGGGGTGTCAGCGCCGCAGATGGAGGATTAGCCTAGTGAGCTGCGGTGCCGGCAAGGAAAGGAAATTTTTAAAATGCACTAAAAATAGCTTGAAGAGATAATACCAAGTGGAAGGTGAGAATCTTATTTGGGCCCTGTCTCATATAAATTGTGAAAAATCATGAAACTTACAACAATGGGAAATTAACACTGATTTTTCATAATAATAGGGAATTCTGATTAGTACTTTATGTGCAATAAACTAATACAGTTATGTTTTTGAACTTGCTATAGATAAAATAATCTGATGTTTGGGATCTGCTGCAAAATACTATGGAACTTCCAGGAGTTCATGGAAAAAGAGAATGAGAAATTTATTTTGGTGCAAAAAAATTTAAACCTATGTATAGTTTCTCATAATACACATTCTCCATGAACTTTTTGAAGTTCCCTCATATAATATGGGGTGGGGGGCCAGCGCTGTGGTGTAGTGGGTTAAAGCCACCACCTGCAGCGCTGGCATCCCATATGGGTGTCAGTTGGAGTCCCAGCTGCTCTACTTCCGATCCAGCTCTTTGCTGTGGCCTGGGAAAACAGTAGAGGATGGCCCAAGTCCTTGGGCCCCTGCACCTGCCTGGGAGACCAGGAAGAAGCTCCTGGCTCCTGACTGGCACAATTCCGGATGTTGTGGCCATCTGGGGAGTGAACCAGTGGATAGAAGACCTCTCTCTTTGCCTCTGCATCTCTAATAAATAAATAAATCTTAAAAATAATAATACGGGGTGCGTGGTGGGTGGGATCCAGACTGAAATGAAGTTGTCTCAGAGGTGATCATTGTTGAAGCTGGCTGCTAGGGCTTGGAGTCTCATTATACTGCTTTGTCTACCCTGGGTCTGTCTGCAATTTTTCCACAACAGAAAGCTTAAAAATCTAAAACTATTGATAGAATATACCAGCACTAACTTTGGTCCTGAAGGTATTTTGAGACACTTGGATTTTTCCAACTGGATATATATTAGCCAACAAAACAACATCTATTAGATGTTAATATATCTATTATAGGCCGGCACCGCAGCTCACTAGGCTAATTCTCTGCCTGTGGCGCCGGCACCCCGGGTTCTAGTCCCAGCTGGGGCACTGGATTCTGTCCCGGTTGCTCCTCTTCCAGTCTGGCTCTCTGCTGTGGCCCAGGAGTGCAGTGGAGGATGGCCCAAGTGCTTGGGCCTGCACCCGCATGGGAGACCAGGAGAAGCACCTGGCTCCTGCCTTTGGATCAGTGCAGCACGCCGGCCATAGCGGCCATTTGTGGGGGTGAACCAACGGAAAAGGAAGACCTTTCTCTCTGTCTCTTTCTCACTGTCTAACTCTGCCTGTCAATATATATATATATATATATATATATATATATATATATATATATAAAACGACAACCAAAAGGCTTCTTTGTTTTATTCGAGGTTTTTCAGAATTTGAGAAAATGAACATATTTTAGTATGTTTTTAGTAAAAAGAAAAAAAATCCATGGCCCACTTTCCTCCCGGGGGAGGACCTATGTGAGATCCTGCCGAGTGCACAGACGCCAGAGAAAGACAGTTTGAGCTTTAAATTTTCACCTGATGAGAAGCAGCCACCATCAGGATGAACTTTATTCTGCACATAACCCATGCCATTTGAGACTGAAACCTCATTTTTCCACATTAGTTGGATAGCGAGGGTGGTAACCCAGAGACTAGAGGCGAATCTGGACTCTAATAAAGATGGTTCTAGTTAAAGGTTACACTGACGCCGCCTGGGAGGGGCTGGCCTAGAGCCCACGTGTCCTCACAGGTGGCATTTACCACTCTTCTCTCCAAGAGCTCGGGGTCCACCTCCAGCCCAAGCCCTGCATTCCTGGAGATACGAACGCCTTTCACAAGTAGCCCGGGGACTGTTCTTGGGGAGAAGCTGAATTAGATTTCTTCAGCAATCTTTGTGCTGGCTGACAAGCACACATGATTTAAATACCTCTAAATTGAGAATTTCCATATGGACTTGGCCTTATAAATATCAGATGCTGCTAACAATTAATGGCAGGAAGAAAAGCCTGGGTGGAGCTGCGACTCTGCATTGGGTACGTCAGTTTTTGGCAACAAAGGGCACTTTGAGCTGAGTGTCCCTGGGGCTATGCTTGCAATCTGTGTGTCCCCGTGGATGGGGCCAGGAGCCTGCGGGTGAAGGGTGATGGATTGTACACCAAATGGGATTGGACACAGTTGTGCAAACTCAACACAGAACAATTAGTGACTCCCCTCTGAGGTTCAAAGTGCAAGCAACAGTGTTTCTTTTCATATAATAAGAACAAGCTTTACATCTTGCCTTTGAAAACCACAAAGAATATCAACATCGAGGTTCCCTTTGCAATAATCAGACCTCATGCAAGAGTCACAGGGAGTGCCCATGAAGGTTAGTTATTTTGCTTTACTACTCGATTCTTGTTTGCTTGGTGCTGCCGGGTGCTCAGGATCAAACACGGGCCTACAAAGTGGTTTTGCAGAAACAAGGTAGCCCATGATGTGGTTTACAGGAGGAACTCGGAGTAGCCAAAATTACAAACAGCGAGGAGAGCAGGGGTGCCAGGGGCTGGGGGGGCTGCAGGCTGGGGAGTTACTGTTTAATGGATACAGAGCTTCAGTGTTCCAAGGTGAAGGGAGCGCCATGGAGGGATGGTGGTGATGGCTGCAAAGCCACGAGGGTGTCCCTAAGACCATGGAGTTGTGTGCACTTGATGGTGAAGACGCGATGTTCTGTTCTGTGTAATTTTCCACAATAAAAGCAAGCGGGAAAAAGCACTCACACCCTCAGCATTTCCCTTTAAAAAGCAACACACCGTAAACGTTTTGCTGGCAAAGAAAAAACAAAATAGGAAGAAACAGAAATGAAGGTTGCCCAGCAGCGTCCTATAAGTCTGGTGCAGTGGGGCACTGGGAACGTCCCATGCCAGCCCCGCCCTGGCACGCCAGCCCGGAGGCAGCACAGAGCCCAGGAGCCATAGGTAGGGGGTGAGTGCTCAGGGCGGCTCTGCACGGGATGGGAATCTTAACTCGGCAGACCCTGGAGGCTGCGATGTTTCGGAGGGCCTCAGTTTCAAAGGCAACACTGACTTAAAGACAACCCCCAGTTGTGATGAAACACAGGGCCCTGGGCCCGACTCACCCATCGGAGCCCGGCCTGGACGGGGTGCTGTCTGACGACAGGGAAGAGACGGAAGCCACGGACAGAGGCCGGGACGTCGAAGGCATGGTGAAGGACCGCACCATGGACCGGGGGCGGCTGCCTCTTCTCTCATCCAGACTTGAGGGCTGAGAGAGGGAGAGAGACTTGTCTGAGGCTGTACCTGCTGTGGCCAGAGTCCCGCAGCTCAGCCATCTCACAAGGAGGACTCTGGACCACAACTGTGCACCTGTTTATAAGCAGTTTCTGTTCTTGCTCTGAGCTGAGGACAAAAGTGACGATTATTTCAGAGTCTTCTGAAACTTGAATGGATGTTATAAAAAAAACAACAACTACAACCAGGAAGCACCTTCTTCGTCTTTGTATTTTCAACGCAGCTTTCCTCTCCAAGACCATACTGCACCAGCCCGTTCCAAAGCCACAATGAAGACGCAATGTGTTGAATGATCTCTAGAATGCGCTTACAGGATTCACAAGATCTGCAGATGAGCCCTGTACGCCTGTGAATGCTGGCGAACTGTGCAGATCACCAAAATACACGACAGCTTCTCTGCACTAAAGCAAGGTGCTCCTGTGGCCTTGTTAACGGTGGGTTTCCTCCTTCGCAAGGGACTGGCACAACAGACCAAACACAGACACAGCCAGGGCTGCTCAGTAGCTGGAAGACGCATTTGGGAGAAAACTGGTCTCTGGGTGGAACTTTCCACGCTCTCTTCGTCATGTGGTACCCCAGCAAGAGTCATTAAAGCATGGATGGTGTCAACGTACACTCAGCTAGGACATGCTGTTGCTCCTGCGCCCAGAGCCAGATGTGCAAACGCTGGGATGCAGCAGGTGCACAAATGTTCTGCTCTACCAGAGGACACAGAACCGGCCCCTCTGAAGGTCACTTCCTGTCTGCATCGCTTCCCACCCAACCTGAGCTATCCCCTCATCCCAGCAGTCACCTGCAAAACCCTGCTGTGGACCCAAGGGTTCCAGGCTTCAGCGGTAAGACACGCTTGGTTATGGATTACACAACTCCACTTCCACACCCAAAAAGTGAGCCTGTGTCTTAAACTCCAAGTAAAATCCTACTACTTGACTTGTAAACTATTTCTTTCAAAGTAAAGACTCTAGCAAAAGCACACAGGAGTTGCTAAACTCTTCTCTAATTGGCTCACAGCAATGTGCAGCTGGAGTTTGCTGGTCAGCCTTGGACTTAGCCCCAGTGATGGCACCAGTGGCTGTCTCCATGGCAATGTCCTTGACATTAACCAGCAGAAACTCAAAGGGTGACAGTCACCTGCAGATGGTCCCTGTCTGTGAAGACGTTTCCTACACAATATCCGGTGGCTCCGAGTTTCCACCATGGCCACCCCTCAGCCTCTGGGCAGCACGTGGCAGCCTGTCTCCCAGCCAGCCCCGAGGGCCTTGTTTTGGGTCCGGGCTGTTCCTGGCCGTCCACAGAAGGGCCCATTAGGCTCTCCAGTCTGCCACCTCCGGCACCAGCCGCCCCACCTCGGCCACTGCCTCTTCTCGGGGCAGCTCTGCGGGACTCTGTGCCCCTTCACTCTCTGATCCAGACTGCTGCCCTGGCTGTTTGCTCTCTCCCACCTCCTCCTCCACAGCAGCTTTTGAAGATGGGCACAGAGCGGGGGAACTGGCTTGGTGGAACCGGAGAAAGTGCTGGTCTTTCTGTAGACCATCCCACCTACCTGGGCGGGGAGAGCTGCCTCCCTGCCTCTCCCTGGGAACCATTTGTGGCTGGAATCTAATCGGATCCTCTTCAGATACAGGTGGGGGCAAGAAGGCAAGAGAGCCAGCAATCTTAAGCCGCTGGGAATTCTGCGGCTCGGAGGACATGGCCAGCAGCCCCCAAGGGAATGAAGCTGAGCATGTGGTGAGAAGGAACTTGACCACCCAACAGCCGGCTGGGGCCCTGGCGCTGTGAACCCCATCATGTGTCCAGCACATTGGTCTCCGTGTCTCTGTGATGGAGTGACCTTCACAGCAGCACAGTACTAGCAACTGGACCCCCAGGGCCTGTCAGGAGTGCAGGTGTGAGAACATGCTAGAATTTGGGCTCTGAGCTTCAGCTGTCCCAGGACACAGGGGTCTGGCGTGAGGACAACAGAGGTGAAGCCTCAGAGCATGGGACTGTGGATGGCCCAGAGCAAAAATTCATTTCTGCTCTCTTACCAGGCACATCGCTAGACCTGCCCAATGCCTCTAGGTTTTTTGTCTTTGTCTCCCAGCCAAAGGGGCTGTGAGGTCCCACCTGCATTAGTCATAGTGTTTAATGTCCCCTAAGTCACAGGTAGGAGTGGGAGGGAGGGAGGGAGGGAGGTGGGGCAGGTGTGGTTTTTTTTTTTTTTTTTAAGGGAACAGAGAGAGAGAGGGAGAGGGAGAGAGAGATGTTCCCATACCCTGCTTCTCTCCCCAAAGGCCCACAATGGCCAAGGCTTGGCCAGACTGAAGCCAGGAGCAGGAACGCAATCCATATCATCCGAGTTCATGGCAGGAACTCAGCTCCTTGGGCCATCACCTGCTGCCTCCCAGGTCTGCATCAGCAGGAAGCTGCTGTCAGGAACTGGAGTGGGGAACTGAACCCAGGAACTCCGACGTGGGACGTGGGACGTGGGACGTGGGACGTGGGCATCCTAACTGGGAGTCCCAATGCCAACGCCCACTTCCTGGATTAACTGAATTCAATGACGATGACTGGGAGTCCCAATGCCAATGCCCACTTCCTGGATTAACTGAATTCAATGATGATGACTGGGAGTCCCAATACCAACGCCCACTTCCTGGATTAACTGAATTCAATGATGCTGACCGGGGCTTTACCAGGAAGGTGAGAAGCAGGTGCATGTCGCAGGTCCCTGGAAACGTGCTTGGCAGATGCTACACAAATAGCAGCCACGGGCAGACGACCCACAGAGGGCGACACTGTCCTTGAGAGCGGTAGGTGGCAAGAAGGTCTGGGCGGGCCAGGGACAGCCTGTGCGCCGTGTGGAGCACTGACCTGATCCCCCTCCCCCAGGGCAGAGACAGCAGCACTTGCAGCCCCCCGGTCTGCACGCGTCACCTGGCTGATGCTGTCACGTCACACCCTTCTCCCCACCTGTGAAATAATCCCTGGGAGTGGGTGAGGCTGGAACTGGCTCCCAAGGAGGGCGCCATCAGCTCAGCCTCCCAACCAACAGCTCTGTCAGCAGCCGTGGAGGGGCCCTGGGTCCTGTGGATTCCAGGGAGAAAACCCAGGCACCGGCCCAGCTACCTGTGCAAGGTGTGGAGGGTGAGAAGCCCTGCAGACAGAGGCCAGGTCAGGGGCCCCCTCGTGGGACCAGAAGACCCTGGCGAGCCCCCGCATGAGGCAGCCATGAAGGATGACCCCGGGCCTGTCTTCAGCCTGACTGGGGGGGTGTAGCTGTGGCCAGGGCAGGGGTCGAAGGGTGACTGGGCACAGGGGGCCAGGGGTGGGAGGGTAACTTGCAGTTTCAGAGCAGCTGAAGAGGTGGTCCAGGGTGCAGGGGGAGAGGAGCAGCCGGCCTCGGGGATGATGGGCACACGAGTGGACAGAGCAGGTCCCCTCCCGTCCCTCACCTGACTTGCAGGAGGAGAGGGAGGAAGATGAAGGTGGGATGAGAAGCACAGCTTTTTGCTGAGTTTAAAGGCAGGGGCTGAGCTGGGTGTAGCTGGCAGTCATGGTCTCTCTTCCCTCGGGCCTGGGATCTGCAAGCCTTACTCTCTGGGGGCCGGGGAGGCCAGGCTGCTGGGCTCCCATCCAGGGGCCGGTGGCGCCCCAGAGCCCAGGACTGGCCGGATGGAGGCTGACACAGAGCGTGCGGGGGGCCTGTGTATTATGAAGTCAGACGGTGTCCAAATCCTCTCGTTTTAGGGCTTAGGCTGGCTCAGGAAAATTGACAAAATGGTTTATGTCCTTTCCATAGGCTTTTTATTTGTAAATCCATCTCTTTGGAAACAGGATGATGCTATATTGCTTTTCAAGGTACTCTCAGATGCTTGCAAGTTTCCAAAGCAGATAAGACAGGAAGGGCTCTCGCCAGACTGCTCTTTCTTGCCACATTTCTCAGGGAATGACAAGGGTGTCTGCCCTGCCTCTGGGCTGGCTCCAAGAAGCCTGGCGGCACTGCCTGCCTTTGGAGTCCCAGGACGGAGGAGGAGGAGGGAAGGCAGCTCCGGGGGGTGGGGGAGATGCCCTCCTCACTCCCAGTCCTGGCTGCCCCACCAGGGGATGGTGGGAAGCTGGAGGGGACAGCACGGTTTCAAGGGGTGGTGGGCATCGCTGGTTCAGCCAAGGATGGCACGGTGGGTGCAGCAGGGGGAGCCTGTTCTCGGCTAGGAGACGCTGCCGCCACCCACCCACACTCCCACCTCTGGCCCTGGCCTTTCCCTCCACCTGTGCCAGGCGGTGGCACCACTGCAGAGGAGCGGTGAGCCTGAGAGCTCTCTGTAGTGGGGGGTATTAATTACGTGATTGCTAAATGCAGAAGCTCCTCACTCAGTGAGGAAACCTCACGATTCCCCAAGCGTTTCTCTCCCAGAATCAGGAGCAGCCTGGAGCTCTGACCGAGACGCTCAGGACACCCGCGCCAAGCGCTTCTTGCTGCACAACTCCGACTGCAGTGAGCTGGGAGCTGGCAGCCCCAGGCACGATGCAGGACTCCGGCCTCTGAGACGGGGCCTCGCGAGGGGCTCCCGGGACAGCACCCTGAGTCCGAGGCTGCTTGCCGGCAGCGGCTCCCGCTGGGCTGGCAGTCAGATTCCCACCTGCTGGGCTTGCAGACCAGGGCCCGTGGTCAGGCCCATCCCCCGTCTGGCCTGGGCTGGGAGACCCGGGGGCTCGGCCACGCCCAGCAGGACTGTCTCAAGCCTGCTGCGAGACCTCCAGCATAGGGCTTGCTCTTCGCGTCACTGAAAATCACAAACTGCTCTTTCCCTCCCACTCCTGATCCAGCCCCAGCTCTCAGAAACCTTTCTTGGACTCACGGCAAAAGTCTGGTTCCGCCTCACCTCCCAGCCCCTGCCTGGTGTTGTAGGCCCTCGGAGGTTGGGTGCCGTTCCCACTGCTGCCCTGAGATTTGTCTTCTGCCCCAGGCATGTCTGTGTCTGCACTGGCCTCTGGCTCACCATTCAAACTCCTGCCACCCAGCTCTGCGGAGGGCCTCGCTTCCCAACACAGTGTCTTCTCTCCTCCCAGTCACCTCCCACTTGGCTTCCTTTGCCCAGATCAGCCACCTCTTCCTTGAGAAGGTCAGTCTGGGCTGATAGCTGCAAACCTCAGTATGCGTCCCTTCTCCCTCATGGCTACAGTTCTTAGATATCGGCTTTGGACTGGGTGCAGGCGCCACCTCTGCTTTACGGAATCGCGAGTGCTCCTGCTCTTGGGTTATGTAAGCAGGTGTGTGTGTGTGTGTGTGTGTGCGTGTGTGTGTTGTGGGAACATAGGAGTGGGATCTGTTAACCACCCAAGGGTCATGGGCCACTGCTCCAGAACATAAAGGGTCCACAGTGTTCCAGCGGGTGTGTGGGGTGTTTGGTGATCCGACATGTCCAGTTACTGAAAGGAAGTGGCAGACCGGCGGAGGAAGGGTCTGAGTTTCCTCACACCACCCCTGCAGGCATCCTGGGCACACATGAGCCCCTCTGGGCAGCGAGCCAGCCACAGCCCCAACCCCCGACCCTCCGTGGCGAAACCCACATACCATGGTTCGAACGCCATATTGCTTTTCCACTTTCTCCTTCAGCTGTTTGAAACAGGCTTCCATTCGCTCGTGGAATGGCCTCAGTGCTTCCGTCACTTTGTCTCCATGGATCCTGATCCCTTCGGCCAAAAATGGAATCTGAAAAACACAGAGGTTGATGCTCCGTATTTCTTGGTTAATGACTTAGGAAGACCCGCCCACACCAAGGGAAAGCGGCACTGTGCCAAATGCACCTGCCTTTGTTTCCAGACCGAGCTGGCTGATTACTCTCATCAGCAAGAGCTGATCCCCAAAGACCAAAGCGTTGAAATAAAAATCATCAGTGTCTTGAGCTGGAACAGCCAGTACAGCATCTCCATACGATGGCCTGCTTGGCCGGATGCGCACGTGTCCAGTCTCAGAACAGATTTCTCTGTGTTTCTCCTCTGGAACTGGGGAAGGGAGACTTTGATATGTGTAGGTGCAGCTTGTTCTGTTAGCAAGGGGTCATGCCAGAGTGCCGACGTCTCTTAGCTAAGAGTAAGCGCTGCTTTCAGTGGTGATGGAGACCCTTGGGCCAAAATGTAAAAAATGAAATCTATGTGATCTGTGGTCCCGAAGGATATTCTTATTGGAAAGGAAAATCAAATTTATGTCTCCTTAACACTAAAAATAATCGCGTCTCCACTGACAACGCTGCCACAGAATATCCACGCCAGCATTTCGCTCCCCAGAGTGGCGTGGAGTGACCTTTGCAAGTGTCGCCAGAGAGACCTTTTCCTTCCCACAGCTGAGAGAGCTCCTGAGACTCACTGCTGTTGGCGGCCGGCAGGAAACGGCCTCCCTCCCGCCTCTGGCCTCTGCTTCCCCCGCGGCGCTCAGACAATCTTCAAGGGAATCAAGCTAAGAGGTTTTCGCTTAATAATTTATAATTAAATCAAAACACCGATTAAAACCAGATTTTCCTCCTTGCGCAGAACAGCGATCTTAGCGAGCAGGTTTATTAGTAAGAAGGAGAGTAAGTACACAATCGAATTTCATGTGAACAAATTCAAGGAATCTCATCAAGATGAATCCACGCACGGCACGTATTTGGTTGCCATTTATAGCGCACCGCCGTTGCCTCTTAGGGAGGGAGGGCATGGGCAGGGGCTCCGGGTGCTCGCCGCCCACCCGGCCGCCTGCGGGCTGCAATGACTCGGAAGTCAGTGTTGCCCACACAAGGGCCCATTACCCCTCATTACCCCTTTCTGGCCGGTTACTCCCGAAAGAGCAGCAGGCAGGGGGGATTCCAGAATCCACGGGTGGTTTTCATGCTCCACGGCCATCACTCACATGGAGTGGATTACCCGGGGCCGGACAGGGTGCCCAGGAGCAAAGCTCGCTCTGTGCACCCTCTGGTGATCCGTTTGCTTCCGGAGCTGCCTGTAGGCAACCAAGGCCCCCCGGTCCTCAGAGCACTTCTGGTAGAACAGCTGTCTCCCAAACATACAGATTTCAACCTAATCCTCTCATTGTTTGGCAGGTGAGATAAAAACTCTACATTAGGGGGCCAGTACTGTGGCGTAGCGGGTAAAGTCACCTCCTGCAGTGCCGGCATCCCATATGGGCGCTGGTTCGAGTCCCAGCTGCTTCACTTCCAATCCAGCTCACTGCTATGGTCTGGGAAAGCAGAAGATGGCCCAAGTCCTTGGGCCCCTGCACCCACGTGGGAGACCTGGAGGAAGCTCCAGCTCCTGGCTTTGGATTGGTGCAGCTCTGGCCGTCGCAGCCAATTGGGGAGTGAACCAGCAGGTGGAAGACCTCTCTCTGCCTCTCCTCTCTCTGTTTAACTCTTTCAAATAAATACATAAATCTTTTTAAAAACCCTCTACACTAGATTCTTTATATTTGGGGTGTGTTTTCTTGGAGGAGATGAGTTCAGACCACCTGGTTTGGGTCACTGCTAAGACTCTAACTGCACTTTGGCCAGTGGAACTCACAAGGTGTGAGAACAAGTCACTCTCAACAGTCCCTGATGCTGATCACGCAGGAACTTCTTTGGGGATGGGATCTGGGCCCCTATTGTTTGTCTACAGGGGCTGAGCTACAGCTGTGATCCTACAAGAGAATAGTAAGACATTCTGTGCAAACACACAGCCACGCGTGAGGTGCCTGATACACAAGTCAGAGCTGCAGGGTTCGAAACGGTCTTCTGAGACCCTTTGGTTCAGGGGGCTCCAACTCAGCCGCGCATTAACGTCTCTTGTGTAGATAGCAGAACTCCGCCCCAGAGCCTCTATTGCTCTAGGTGGGCCCCAGGGACCCTCACCCCTGAAGGGTTCCCCGGAGCCCGGAGCGGAGGAGGGCTTTCCCAAAACCATCCCCATAATCCCTCCAAGCTGAGGGCCACTCCCAAGCCCCATCCCAACGGGCAGTGCTGGCTTCGATGTCTGCTCCTGCCTGTCCCCTGCTGATCCACGCGCTGCCAGCTGCCCAGGACCCCTGGAGCCCCCTAGTGCTCCCAAGGTTCCAGCCCGGCCACAGCAGCCGTGCCTGTCACGGGCTGGGGACGAGGACTTTGGTCTTTCTTCTTGGCACATGTGGGGAGAGAAACACATATACACGGAGGCAGCTGAAAGCACACCTGGACCGGTGTCTGGACACGCGGCAGGGTGTGCAGCAGCGACAGCTCAGGACCTGGTGTCATCGGCAAACACGGAGGAGACCCAGGCAGCCCGCACCGGACCCCAGCCTCGCACTCTGCTTCAGAGACAGCCAGCAGAGGCGGCGAGCTGCCTGGGACTCACCAGCCAGACTTCACAAAGGAGTCTGGGCACAGAGCTGCTGACCGTACATACGTACGCACACCTGTGACCGGAACCCCTGAGTCCCGGGAGGAAACCCTCGCCCTGTCCTGATGGGAGCAAAAAATCCTCCAAAACCCCAAACTGCCTGTTTTTAATGACTCTCTGGCTCCATTACTGTTACTAAGACCCGGGTTTTCAAAACATTTGCAAATGAAGGCGAAGTCCCAGGTAATGTTTTGAATATGTATTTCTCCTCACTCTTTGATTTAATGAAGTTGCTATAAAACGGATTCTTTCTTTCAACTTTCCCAAGAGCTGCTTTAAAATTCTCCCTTTAATATAGCTATTACAGGTGATGACACAGTGCTGACACACAGTTGCTCTCTGGGGAGCAAATTATTTTCCTCTGTAGGACTGGAAACTCTTAAAATCCAATTTGCTGTAAGAGCTTACAGGAAAAAAGAAATCAATAGAACTTTTGCAGACCAAACTAGTTTTTGTGTTACAGCCGTCAGAAGAGTTTTGAATTTTGTCCTCCTCCGTTTCTACAACGTCTAAACAGAATCATTCCGATTTTTAAACTCCCTCCTGTTTTTTCAGTAACGGAGGCTGCCATAGGAGGCTGAAATTTCTTCTTCTTCTTCTTTTTTTTTTTTTTTTTTTTGACAGAGTGGACAGTGAGAGAGAGAGAGAGAGAGAGAGAGAGAGAGAGAAAGGTCTTCCTTTTGCCGTTGGTTCACCCTCCAATGGCTGTCGTGGCCGGCGCACCGCGCTGATCCGATGGCAGGAGCCAGGTGCTTCTCCTGGTCTCCCATGGGGTGCAGGGCCCAAGCACTTGGGCCATCCTCCACTGCACTCCCTGGCCACAGCAGAGAGCTGGCCTGGAAGAGGGGCAACCGGGACAGAATCCGGCGCCCCGACCAGGACTAGAACCCGGTGTGCCGGCGCCGCTAGGCGGAGGATTAGCCTAGTAAGCCGCGGCGCGGGCCAGGAGGCTGAAATTGCACACAGAGGAACCACTGACCACAGGTCACCAATGCCACTGCCAACCGGCTCCAAGAGTTGATGACAAAACCGTTCCAAGGCAAACAGATCTCAAATGCATGTAGATTTATGAGAAAGCTGGATTTTTTTTTTTTACCTCTTTTAAGGTACTCTGTGTTAAAAAAAAAAAAGTAGATATGTATACGAGGGCACTTCTAGAAGTCTGGAAAGAATGGGGTCAGAGGTAGGGTTCATTCTGCTGCAAAAACCTAAGTCCACGCCGAGTTTCATATGATTTTCCATGAGCTGCGTGTATTTTTATGCACGTGTACATGTACACCACCCACCCACATACAACCTCATAGGCTTTAGAATGGCTGTTACGGGAACCAAACAGAACAAGGTGACAAACGCGGCCAGGAGGCAGAGAAACTGGGAATGTAAAATCGGTGCAGTATCCTACACAAGTTCGGAGATTCTTCAAACAACAAAAGGCGGAACACCAACCACGTGACGCTGGAATTCCGGGGGTGGGGGGGGGTTACCCCAGGAAGCACAGCCAAACAAGTGCGTGGACGCGCCCTTGAGCGCCCTGTGTCTCGCAGCAGGATTCGCAATGGCCACAGGGTAGAAAGAACCCAGGTCCCAGCTCCCAGGAACGGGTTGACAGAACGCCGAACAGGTGGGGTCGTGCCATGGAGCGTTACTCAGCCCTCAAAAGGAGTGATGTTCTGACGCCTGCCACTGCGGGTGACCCCGGAGCTGCTACGTTATAGGAAATAAGTCAGACACGAAAGAACCCAGCCTGTGCAGCCCCCTCATGGGGACAGGAAGTAGAGTGGCAGTGGGGGTGGGGGAGGGCTTGCTCGATGAACAGTCTCAGTCTGGCAAGAGGAGAGAGCTCTGGGGATGGACGGTGGTGATGGCTGTATGGCAGGGTGGATGCACTAACGCCACTGAACCACACACCTTATTTATTTATTTGACAGGTAGAGTTACAGACAGTGAGAGAGAGACAGAGAGAAAAGTCTTCCTTCCATTGGTTCACTCCCCAAATGGCCGCTACGGCTGGTGCTGCACTGAGAGAAGCCAGGAGCCAGGTGCTTCCTCCTGGTCTCCCATGCGGGTGCAGGGCCCAAGCACCTGGGCCATCCTCCACTGCACTCCTGGGCCACAGCAGAGAGCTGGACTGGAAGAGGAGCAGCCGGGACTAGAACTCGGTGCCCATATAGAATGCCGGTGCTGCAGGCGGAGGATTAACCAAGTGAGCCACAGCGCCAGCCCCTGAACCACACACTTTAAATCAGTACACTTTATGTCATGTACATTGGATTATGGTCATACATAAACACCTTTGTGTACATAATAGGAAGGGTGCTGTAAGTCCTTCAAGTTATGAAAATCCAGGATATCTTGTGAATCTGAATGCAAATTAGGAGGACGGGTAACTGAGCTCAGAAACGAAATTCAGCCTCACCATCCCAAAAGATCTCATTGGTCAGTGTGCTGACGACAGAGAGGCCGCTAGAATGAGGTTCCACGGGGCCAGCCAGAATAAGATGCCCACAGGGATGTCTCCTTGTTGCAGCAGCTCTGCCCTGTGCCCGCTGGGCAGAGGTAAGCGACACAGGATCTCCAGCCCCCGACTGGGAGCCTGGGACTCCTGGGTAAGCAAAGTGGAGCAGGCAAACCCTCATGTCCACCTCCCTCCACTGCCCAGCCTGCTGTGTGGGGTAGCAGGAGAGGATGGTGGGGACAGCGCCTCCTCACCGCCCACAGGAGAAAACAAAGTCGCCCAAAGCGTCAGAGCAGGTGCAGGCCATGCTCTCATGAGAATGGGGCCGGCACGTCCCCCACCTCACGCAGCTCAGGAAGGCCCCAAGGAGCACCTCCACCAGCAGACAGACACGAGGCTGCGCCCAGAGTGACCCACCCCCTGGGGAAGGCATGGCTCTCTCACAGTCTCGGGGAACCTGGGGAACACGAGCAGAAAAGCCACAGAATATGTGGACTCACAGCTTGGAACGCACAAATGAGGACACACACGGCCCCCGGCGCTGGCCAGGGCGCTGCAGCTGCCGAGGCCACACTCCACAAGGACTGCCAACGCCGGCGCCTTTCCTGGCACACGCCAGAGCCAAAGGCTTTGTGGCTTTGAACTTGCCCCCACGTTCTGGTCTGGCAACCCCAGCGAGAGGAAGATCCTCCAGCAGCCGATTCACTGAGCAAAGCGATAAAGCAGACCTTGCTCATTGGCAAGAAAAAAAAATTGGGGGGTATTCAAACTAATGAGCGCAGCCCAGGTGTTGAGTTCACTACGGCAGTGGTGGCGGCGGACTTATGCAGGGGCACACGTGGCCAGGCACACTCTGTCCACCCTGCAGAAGCCTCCCTGCTGGCTGGGCCTGCGGCAAGGGGCCCAACGCCCCCCTCTAACCACGCAAGGGTACCACAGGACCCCCTACCTGCCAGGCAATCAGGTCCTTGAGCTTCTCGATCTGTTCATGGGCCTCGGCGTGCTCCTGCAGGTACCGCTCGGTGAAGAAGGCCTGTGGGAGACGGAGCACCTCAGCACACCTGCTCATCCAAGAGGGATGCACCAGGTCCCGGGAACAGCCCCGTGTAAACAGACCCTTACCCTCACCTGTGCAGAGCTCACCCCAGACCCAGGTCAAAACATGCAGTGGCGACAAACACCACACAATGGAGCTGCCCCCCGAATCCTTGGAGCCCAGCAGAGCCAGCATGGGACACAGCCCTCCCGGCTGCTCATACGCCCAGGACTCCCAGCCTGAACCTGCCCTGGGCCCGACCCACACCTGAAGGCAGCAGCCTGCTCTGTCCAGGGTGAATGACCCCTCCCTGGTACCAGCGCCCCCTTTCTATCTAACATTTGGATTCTTTCCTGTTTCTCTCCAACTGTTATCTCTTGGCACGCAACAATCCCGGGCCCCCTGAAAGCCTCCTGGGGTGCATTCTCCAGGGGCCTCTGGCCATCTGAGGATGCCCAGGGAGCTGAGCCGGGGTCAGGCTCTGCTGTTCCTGCAGCGGCTGCCTGTGGGTGCACCTGCCAGGCCTTGGCCCTGTCACTGCTGACTGCTCAGTGAGACCAGGATCAGTGCTGCACTTGGGAGACAGTGTCTGGAGCTTCCAGCCTATCCTGGGTGGGGCCGAAGGAGCAAACGGGCACGTCACATGCCTTCTCATAGTTTGCAAAGCCCCCCATGACGGCGGGGTCCACGATGCCGTTCAGGAGCATGGACAGGGGGTTGATGGGCAGGCTGGGGTCGTCCAGGTGCTGCTGCACCATGCTGTTGATCTTGTCGTTGGTCAGCTGCATGGTTTCGATGGCATTCTCCAGGGGGCTGATTTCCACCTGCAAGGGAGAGAAGACGACCCCAGGTCAGCCCAGCTGCTGTGCCCGCAGCCGGGGTCCTCGGCTGGGGTAGCTCCCGGGTCCTCGCCAGAGGGCAGCATGCCAGGACAGGGCCTGCTCCTCAGGTCCCCGTGCACCTTTCTCCCCCACAGATACTTTGGGTCTGACCACTTCGGCCCCAGCCAAGGGCAGTGGCATCTTGTTTTTATTTATTTATTTTTTGACAGGCAGAGTGGACAGTGAGAGAGAGAGACAGAGAGAAAGGTCTTCCTTTTGCCGTTGGTTCACCCCCCAATGGCCGCCGCGGCCGGCGCACTGCGCTGATCGGATGGCAGGAGCCAGGTGCTTCTCCTGGTCTCCCGTGGGGTGCAGGGCCCAAGCACTTGGGCCATCCTCGGCCAGTGGCATCTTGTATCACTGCTTGTTTCCCTAGACAGAGATCTCACATGAAAATCTCAAAAGGACAAGAGAAGCCAAGCCGCTCAGCTCTGGGGGTGTGTGTGTGTGCTTACACACACGTGTGCAAGCATGCGTGTGTGAGGTCATCTGAGAACACGCAGCTCGGAGTGGTGCCTGCTTCACAGAGGACTCAGCCACACTCCTGGTCCCTGCTCGTCTGAGAGCAAAGACTGCAGGGAGCTCAGGAACGCTGCGGCAGCCTGTGTGCGGTCTGATCAGGGACACGGCCACGAGGCGCCCCCTCACTCCCGACACAATCTCCCAGACTGCCAGGGAGCCCCTTGGGGCAGGCGGCAGGAGGCAGGGGGAGCAGCCACTCGCCCCCAGCCTCCGGGGCCCTGCTAGGCTCAGCGTTTCGGTGTCTCGAGGACACAGCCATGTCTGCAGCAGGGACCACACCTCCCGCTGGGCTCGTGCGCGCCAACCCACTGCCTCCCCTGAGGCTGGGCCACGGGGATCGCGTTGGGGGTGACCTCAACAGTGCTCTGACCCTCCCACAGAGGCGAGACAGGCCCCACCCCTGCCCAGGAACCCCGGGCCTCCTGCTTGCTTCTTGCTCTGAGCAGAGCCCCAGGAGTGACGTCTTTGGTGGCTGGGAGGGGCAATGACCAGAGGCTTTTGCAGGCCGTGGGGCTGATGGAGGGACGGTGTGGAGGGTCCTGATGTAGAAAAGTGGTCAACCAGGTGCACACGGCTGGGCTGCCCCTTGGTTGTGCCCTAAACGACACGTGTTCCAGGAACGCCACCCTCACCCTGTGCCCGGCTCCGATGGCCTCTGGAACGGAGCGTCCCCGGCTCACGCCCCCCAAGCACGGACTCCCAGTGGCTGAACTCTTTGGCTTCAGGAGAGAACTGTTTCTTATTTCTAATCAAACAAACAGGGCTTGCTGCTGCCCCCAAGATACCCCAAGGGCACCGGTCCCAGTAGACGCGGCAGGATGCAGCCATGCCGCTCTGGGCTGGCCAGGTGTCCAGTTCCGAAAGGCCAAGGCAGCTGGGGAAGAACTGTGAGCTCTTGAAGGGTCAGGGCTGCCCCATCCCAGGCCCAGAGGCTCATGGGAGCGAGTCCACTGCTGAGGCTGCTTACGTGGACTGGTGTGTCCATGGGAACAGCCTGCTCCTGGCCCTCCCAACTGCCCCAGCACTGGACACACGACCTCCTAAGCCTCCCACCTGCCAGGTGCTGCAGGGGCCTCTGTGGGCACAGACACTGCACCCCCGGGGGACAGAGCGGAAGTGGCCCCAGGCATGGGCAGAGAGAGCCCTTCGGACTCTGAGGAGGCGGCTTTGTGGGTAGGGGTCTGGCAGAGCTAGGGAAAGGCTCATGGAGTAGCCCGGAGCTCGGCCCCATGGGCAAGGGACAAGAGGGGTGGGACCAGCCCAGTCCTAGCACCGAGTCCTTGCGAGGCTCGGGCATTTGGTGGAGACTGAGAGGCAAGTGCACCCCTCTTGGGATGGGTCCCACCGGGAGGAAGGGAAAGGCACCAGGCCCCACACACAGGAATGCACATCTTGCAACTGGATCTTTCGAGAGCAGAAACCGCCAAGCCCTGCATCCCCGTGCAGTCTGCCGCGCAGCTCGGGAGACACAGCTGCCGGGGGCCGCTGTCTGCGCGAGCCTACGGAACCCTGTCCCACAGCACAGGGATCCGGCCACGGGACGCGGCAGGAATCGCAGTGGCTTTCAGAAAGACCGGGGTGGGGGGGTGGGGGGATGTTCTCGGGCCCTTTCCACGGCAAGTGAGCAGGCACCGTCGTGTAAAAGGCAATAAAACCACAGGAAGATCTTTCGGAGGGTTTACGTAAATCAGGACTTGTCTTAAACTCCTCATTTAGCTGTTGGAGAGAACTGTCAAAACAGCACAGTGACGGCTGTGTTTCCACGTCTGAGGGAAGGAAGTCTCAGCTCGGCTTCCTCCTAGGCTGTGGCCGTTGGGATAACATGGCATTTGTGCTCCACGTTGGGGGCAGGGCGATCGTGTGTCCTGCAGGGCCCGCGCAGCGCAGGCTGGTCACCGGAACACTGGGGGGTGCCTGGTCGCAGGGGTGGGGCTACCTCAGGGAAGGAGACATCCTTACCATGAAAACGGATTTGACCTCAAACCAGCGTAAAATTCCAGGCAGTTTATAGGCGGTTGTGTAGATGGTCCTCTCGATCCACATGTTCTGCAGGGGGACACACAAGACACTTGTCAGGAGCGGGGGGGGGCCTTGCCTGTGCGCAGCGTGCCAGGGTGTGTGCCGAGGTAGCACTTCCCAGGCCCCCCGTTTAACGGTCCCACAGGACACACCAAAGGCTCCGTATCTCCTGACCGTGGCCACCTCCCTGGTGTGTGGCACAGGAATATGAAAGGTGGGTGGGGAGGCTGTCCGTGCCTCAAGGAGCAGGCTTCTTGTGAGCACTTGGATTTCGGGGAGAGGCTGAGCCTTTGTGTGTGTTCCAACACTCACAGGTGCGGGACCGCTCACGTGTCAATAAAGTCAGCGTTTTTAGCTTAAAATTGCTTTACGTAACTAATGTGCATTTCTACCAGGACATAAAGATACAAGAAGAGAAGGAAATAAAATTACCCACTATTGGGTATATAATTCTCTATTGCTCAAGGCTTCTTACTATTTAAAAGTGGGTGCATGAATATTTTCAATAAAAACACCACTTGGTAATTCGTATGCTGTTAAAGAGCACGTCCCCTACTGCAGGAAATTGTTTCAAGGCAGAAACACAAGTTCACCATCAGTGAAGGCTGCACAGGACTCCGCTGTAGGGGCCACACCCTAACTCCTTCCCAGCCCCGCCTTCATGCACGGCCTTGCCCTTGACTTCGTCCTGCCATTCCAATGCTCCCCGTAACGCCAGCTCCCGGGGCGGCCGGGCTCACCAGTAGTCATCCAGGCATTGGAGATGGGGCAATGGAACTCCAACAGTTCCAGAAAACGGGCCTGGCTCTTCAAACACATTTATCCCAAACCCCCGAGATTCCAAGCGGGTCCAGCCGGACATCTGGCCAGGCCCCATGGGGATGGCTTGTCCAGGCACTGCCTTAGACCACAGCTCCGGTGCTTTCTGTCTCAGCCACCCTGGGAGGGGCCTCTGGGTTTCCTCGTGGGCTTCAGGGGCCACTTCCAGCAGCACAGACCCTGTCTCTGTCTCCCTCCTCCTCTCCGGCCCTGGATCCCTTTAACCAGGGCTGGAGGCCCTGAGAGCCACAGTTAGCCCCTGCCTGGTGGGTAGCACCCACAGCCCCCTGCCCTTGGGGGCCAGAGCCTGGTTTCCCAATCCTGCCACCCCGGCCCCTGCCCCCTCTTTCTGGAATCCTGAGGCTTTGTCAGGCGTGTGAGGGCTAAATCCCGTGGCCTCTGAGCACTTCATCCGTGTGTAAGGACCTAAACGGGGCCATCAGGGGATTCCAGGGCCAGAGAGAAGCACAGAGCCTCTGAGGCTTAGCCCAGCTCCAAATGTCAGGAGTCGAGGTTATTCTTAGCTCGGCGCCCGGCTGGCGACGCAGCCTGCGGCAATGCACTTGACCCCCTTGTGTCTACTCCTTTACGGCATGAGACCATCTATCCTTGCCAGATGGGAGCTATGCGAGGGACATCCCAGAGCTGCCTGGGAACCGTTCTTGGCACGGCATCCCAGGCGGTGCCGAGGCTGTGTGCTCTGTTCAGATGACCCTGCAGGGACCAGCAGGAAATAAGGTGTTGGTCCGAACACCACCAGCAAGTTACAACCACAGGAGGCTTTGGAATTCACCTGGCTGCAAGCTCTCTCCCCGACACAGGAGGAAACCAGGCTCAGGGCAGAGGGGCCTTCCCTGAATGGGCCTCCAGGATCAGGAAGGAGCCCGAGGAGCTGCATAGGGAGGAGGCTCCCTGTTGGAGGTGCTAATTTACCTTTGACGCCCCACACCCCCCACACCCAAGAGGAAGCCATTCCTAGGGTCCCTGGGGCAAATGTCCTCTTGCACATGGGCCTGGAGAGGGGCCCTGGGGGAGGCTGACAGGCAAGAGGGGGAGACATGTAAGGTCTTCAAGTCCTCTGGCTGACCCGATGCCTTTTAAACCTGGAATCCAGTAAACCAGCTCATATGCGTAGTTCTTAAGGGTATGAGGATCAGCATTAATACTTCCGTGATTCTGTAACAACGGACACTTGGCAGTGCCTGGGGCCCTTTTTGTTGGGTTGTGACAACTGGGGAGGTGGTACAGGCATGCGGTGGAGGGGGGGTGAAGCTGTACAGGACAAGGACACTGAGGCTGCCCCGCGCCAGCCTTCGAGACCACACTTCTCCCCAGGCACCCTTCTGGGTGGCGGGATGAGGTTTCTTAGGGTGGGTGTTTGCTATTTACTTATTTATTAATTACCGCGAATTCGTTGTCTGGGTTTTTCTCTCCCTTCCGGATGGGCCGAGAATACTCGAATCGCTGGACCTCATTCACCCTGTAAAAGCTAGGCAGAGACAGACGGATCCTTAGACGCCTAACGCAGAAAACAGCCGGTCTGCTTTCAGACACAGGGTCTGGCCTCGGAGCACGGCAGCCACTGCAGCCCAGAAAGCCTCCCCCAACCTTGACCTGAAGCCGCCTTGGAAGGGACACGTTGGCAGGTGGACAAATTGAGTTTTGCCTCCTCCTTGTCCCTGCCGGCCCTCAGGGGAGAAGATGCCGAGTAGGAGTGAAATGGGCAAAAACAGGGAAAAGGTGAAGTGAAGGGGATGACAGAAAAGGCCTGAGTATTTAACTGACGGGGTTGCCACCGAGAAAATTTAAGGAGTGATTTATCCTTTTAGCTCAATAATTTAATGATTTATTTACACAGTTTAATTTAGTATTTAAATTTTTAAACATTGTATGTGTTTATTATTTTCAAAGGGCATGTTTTAGTTTCAGATCCACAAAATACAAGTTTTGCAACTACCCAGGGCGGCAGGCATGGGACACTGACAGCCTCCTCCCTCGTGGGAGGGGGCTGCAGATGCCAGCGGCAGGTGCAGGAGGCCGACCTCTGTGGCTCCCACATCCGAGGGATTTACCTCCACAGACTCTGAGGTTCACTCTCTGCTTCATGCCTCTCTCTGAGGAAACGAATGTTGCAGACCTTAAAATGCACGCTTTCTGAAAGCAATCATTCGTAAGTAAACAGAGGCCCAGTTTTTCTGCCATTAGCACTACTGAAAGGTCCAAGAAATGAAGGAGGGTTCAAGGAAGCACGGAACGTCACGAGGCAAACAAGCAGATCCGAGGAGCACCGGGCCATCCGAGAGGCTAACTCTCTTTCTCCACAAGAACATGGATCACATACAAAAGAAAATTCTGAACATCAAAGAGGCATCTGCTACAGCAGGTGTTCCTACACCACGGCTGCGTCAGGTGCAGTTCGGCTGGAAGGCGTAAGATCTCTGCCCATTTAGACAGTCGACGCACGAGGTCTGGAAAGCGCCTGGTAATCCCACGTTACATAACTGTGGCGACTGCCATGCCGCGGGACGAGGGGCTCCTGCTGCACGTGTGGCGCCGGCAGCAAACCTTCAGCCCCCCAACCCGGTGAACCTCAAACACCTGACCCGCACCGCGGGTCTCCCTCAGACTGGTGTGGGCGAGGCTGGGCAGGGGCTGCAGAGCTCCAGCGCAGACCCCCCCTCACGGGACGGACATCGAGAAAACGGGCTGCCGTCTCCTCTCTCTCCGACCCCCGGGGCCCCCTCCCTTGGACCACGGCAAGGGAATGTGCACCCCCTGGTGCTCTGGGTGCAGCAGGAAGATGCCACTTGCGATGCCTGGGTTCTCTCTGCACCCCAGCTTCTTGCTAAAGTGCACTCTGAGAGGCAGCAGGTGACGCTCAGGGGCTGCAGCCCTGCCCCCACATGGGAGCCCTGCACTGAGTCCAGGGTTCCTGGCTTCGGCCTCACCCAGCCCCAGCGGTTGCAGGTGTTTGAGGAGTGAACCAGTGCATGGAAGCTGTGTCTGTCTTTCAAATAAATGAAAATAAATTTACAACCCCACATCTTCCTCCTGTACGTCGTTGGGTGGGGTGTGTGTGTGTGTGGGGGGGGAGAATTAGCTGTTTCCACTCTTCAAAAGGGAAGGAGAGGGTGTCTGGGAAGCTCACGAGAGGCTAAAACGCATCTTCAAGGCACGGAGCGGGCAGCGCCTCGGGCTGGGGCGAGGGTGGCAGGCGTTACCTGACGATCTGCTCGGACACGGGCCTGTGAAATTTCAGGGGCAGGTCGAGCTTGGGCTTCACCGTGAAGCACTGAATGTCTGAGGGGTCGGGGGTTAAGGGTCAGCACGGCGTGAGCCCTGGGAGAAGACCCCCCCAGGCACGGGCAACCACCCCGAGGGGGACGGCTTCCACGGGGCGCGGGGCTAAAGGATACGCTGTCCGGGGGAGTTTTTGATGTCGTCGCCGGGGGGAGACGTCGTCTTCATCTTCTCGGCGTTTGGAAACTGAGTCAGCAGCCGTGCTTCGAAGTCCTCCCGGCGTTCGTACTCTTTCCCTCGGTAAATGAAGACTTTTCCCTGGAAACAGCGGCACTCGCTAAAGCAGCACCTCGGGGCGGGGCCAGGGAAGGCTGGCAGGCCACGGCTCTGGGGCGAGCCTGACCGCTTAAAGAGTACACGAGGGAAGTGAAGGGCGACTTGTGGCACATCGGGGTGAGGAACCAGGAAGCCACGGCCACCAGCCCCGCGCGCACGCTGCGGAAGCAGCACCCGAGTCGTCTGGTCTGCTCCCGTCTTCCCAGTAAAACCCAGTACAGAGGCTGTGAGACAGCACGTGGCACCAGGAGACCCACGCTGTCTACTAGCAGGAGAAAGCAAGCGGCTGCCAGGGCAGGCGGAGAATGATGACTTTATTCTCTAGGCAGGCCCTGATTAAGTACTTCTCACTCTGCCAAAAGGAATTTAAGACAGAAGAGATTCAGCTGGGGCCCAGAACCTGAGCACGGCCACCCTGAGCAGGCTTCTGTGAGACACACACAAGAGACCCACAGGGCCGCGGGAAGGGGGAGCCGGACCCAAGCAGGCAAGGCCGGGCCCTCGGCCTGCCCTGCTGGACGGATGGCGGTGGGGCTTTCTCAGGCATTCACAGTGGCTGTGCTGATGCTAACACACACAAGGCTCTTCTAAGGGCTGGGTTTTGTCCGTCGCAGATGACACGTTTGTCCCTCCAAAGGGGTGGTTCAACCAGGCTGGGCTTGGTAATGCTGCAGGCAGCAGGGGTCAGAGTTCCTCCTGACCATGGGCTGACTATGGAGGCCGTGTCCACCCGGGGTGTGGCACAGCCACGTGGTAAGCCTGCCAGTTAGGAAAGGCCCCTTCCTGCAAGGGGGCTCCATCCACGCAGGGGTTTGCCCACTGTGGTCACAGAAAAGAGGCAGTGGGTCAGCAGGGGGACAAACGCCTCTGCCTCTCCTGCCTACCCCCAGGGCTGTCTCAGGCCAGATGCAAACTTCGGCAAAGACAGGGAGCAGACGGCACAAGGGCAGATTCCACAGAGCCTGCAAGGTCGGACTGTACCGGGCACCCTCATTTAGGGAGCACTGCCTGACTCTCTTCAGATTGGCAGGTCACAAGACAGGTGCAGCCCTGCCATAGCCGTAGCAACCCCTGGACAGAAGCTGGAGTCAAAGAGGGCAACAGGGCTGGCGCCAAGGCTCACTAGGCTAATCCTCCGCCTGCAGCACTGGCACCCTGGGTTCTAGTTCCGGTTGGGGCGCCGGATTCTGTCCCAGTTGCTCCTCTTCCAGTCCAGCTCTCTGCTGTGACCCGGGAGGGCAGTGGAGGATGGCCCAGGTCCTTGGGCTCTGCACCCGCCTGGGAGACCAGGAGGAAGCACCTGGCTCTTGGTTTCGGATCAGCATAGCATGCCGGCCGGAGTGGCCATTTTGGGGGTGAACCAATGGAAGGAAGACCTTTCTCTCTCTCTCACTGTCTAACTCTGACTGTCAAAAAAAAAAAAAAGAGGGCAACAGACATGGAGGGAACAGGGTTTCACTGTGCACATTTTCCCAACCATCTCCTAAAGACTTAGCTTGAAGTCAAATACAATTTTGTTAAATTAACGGATTTTCAACAAGCAAGAGAGATCCTACGGTGCTCAGCTGATGATCCTTGCTGTGGTCTGAAAGCTGTGTCCTTCCAGAAGTCATGCACACAGAGGCCTCATCACCACGGGGACGGCGCTAGAAGGCGGGGCCTTTCCTGGTGGCCAGGTCACGAGGGCCCCAGGCAGCTCTCTCCCCTTCCGCCCCCGGGGACGCACAGCAAGCAGCAGCCACAAGGCACAGGCCCGCACCAGGCGACACGCTGAATCTGATGGTGCCTGGGTCTCGGGCTTCTAGCCTCCAGAACTATGAGCACTGGCCACAAGTCAGCCAGCCGCAGCCGCTTCTCGGGACAGCCGGACAGGCTGGGACCAGCCATAGGTGCTTCTCGGGGCAGCCCAGACAGGCTGGGACCAGCCATAGGTGCTTCTCAAGGCAGCCCAGACAGGCTGGGACCAGCCATAAGTGCTTCTCGGGGCAGCCCGGACAGGCTGGGACCACGCCTCGCCGAGTCCCAGCTCACTCTGCGTTCTGATAAATCACTACTGAAGACACAGTTTAAGAACTGAATGTTTTTTTCACTGTGTATTTAGTTCTGTCTTAAAGTACCATTATGGAAGATAAATGTTCTATTTCTTTAAAGTAATGTCGGGCAGAAACCAAAGTAATATGTAGTCTTAATTAGAAATATAAATACATAGTATGGGTACCTTATAAGG
The DNA here is from genome assembly GCF_051225735.1 of Oryctolagus cuniculus. Taxonomy (NCBI): domain Eukaryota; kingdom Metazoa; phylum Chordata; class Mammalia; order Lagomorpha; family Leporidae; genus Oryctolagus; species Oryctolagus cuniculus. The sequence goes on from NC_142881.1 coordinate 4,402,956, forward strand.
CTATATAGAGCCAGAGATTCCAGACATTCAGCAATATTTAATACATAAAAGACTACCATGGAACTACCATTTATTATGCTTTAGACTGGAAGCAAGGCACTGTCATAAAAATGTATATAAAGGCTTGAATAGAAAAACACTGGTGAGATAGATGGAAACACTAATAACATTTTCTAGAAATGGCAATTACTTTGCATTCTGGAGTAGTCCCTTCAAACATGAAAACAAGTGGTTAATGTACATAGACAAAGATATTTATTCCTTGTAAGGACTATAAATATGAATATGGATGCATAAAACAAGGAGATCAATTTTTAGAGAAAAACAAAGCGAAAGGGACAGCCAGGCAGTTCTCAGAGGCCATTCTGCGGGCCAAACATGCTGCCTACTTCTTGGTAAAGGCCAATGTCATGGTCAGACTGTCCCCTGCCAGGCGACCTGCGAAGCGTGGCAAATATATTGCTACAGCCCCAAAAACGACTCAGGTGTGGCGGGAAAGTCAGCTCAGTATTAATCAAGCTCACCGGCTCCACTCCTGCTTTGAGTTTTGTCCTTTGATGGTAGGGGAACCCAGCCCTGTCCCTGGCCCTGCAGCCCAGGTGAGGCCCAGCCCGACCTGGAGGCCACAGGCTCTAGTGCCCAGCACTCCTCACCCCTGCAGCCTCCCATGCCCCTCCAGCCCTGCACTGCCCCAGCGTGAGTGAGGATCACTCCCACAGACCCGCGTTGGGTGCCCATCCACCATCCACACAGGCCACACACACTCTGGGCCAGCCCCGCCCAGCCCTGCCCAGCCCAGTGTGAGCTCTGCACACACAGGTCCACCAGTCAAAGCCCCTGCAGCACTAAGCAATGTCAGCCCTGAGCTTAATCCATCCGTCAGTCTTTTTTTTTTTTTTAACCTAGAACAAACTTGATTTTTCAAATTCCTCTCTAATTTTGAGCTGTCACTAAACAGCCTTTATCCACTCCAGGCATCGGAAGACCCGTGTCAGACTCTGGGTTCTGACCGGCTGCCATCTTAGCTGAGCAGTGACGGCCACAGCAGAGGTGGGCCAGCAGTGACGGGGACAGGGCAGGGGCCTCTGTCACCCGTGCAGGACACGGAGGGAGAAGGCCAAGCAAGCTCCCTGTGGGTAGCTGGCCAGGGCTGCACAGTCGCCCACAAACAGGGACACATCCTCATCTGTGGACGAAGCGGGTGGGGGCGGGGCTGCTGTGAAACCAGCCAGGCACAGACAGACAAGCACGACACATTCTTACGCTCTCGTGGAAGTAAAACCACTGACCCCATAGGGGTGCAGGGTAGAGCAGCAGTCCCCAGAGGGTGTGGAAGGGAGAGGGCAGGGACAGGGAGACGACGGGTACCGGAACCAGAACCCAGCCGGGCAGGAGGGGTACGATCCAGCTTCCGACAGCACAGGAGGTGACTGTGGTCTACAAGTATTTCATACACTCACATATTATAAAGAGCTACAAGAGTTCAGAGTTACCCAGCGATAACCGTCTCCGGAGACAGAAACGCCGGTGACCCTGCTCTGGTCACTGTGCAAGCCTGTTAAACTGTCACACTGCACCCCACACATTCGTACAGTTTCTACGAGCCAATAACATCCAGCAAAAACAGTAGGTCCTCAATAAGCAGAATGCTGTGCTGGGAGAGCCGGGCTTGGATCCCTGAACGCTCGGTGACTCCTGCGGACAGAAGCACAGGGGCTGCCGGCGCACTCCTCGGGCAGCGCTCAGGCTCCCAAGCAGGTGCAGCACGGAGCTGCTGCTGCTAAGGCCAGAGGCATCCCACGGGGCCTCCCGGAACAAGAGCCACCCTTCGTGAAAAGTGTCGCAAGGAAGGACACGGAGTCCCGACCCGCTGGGTAGCGGCGTCCGGGTGTGTTTCCTGCTGTCAGGCCAACAGCACTCACTACACACTTCTCCCCCGGGCTCCCCGGAATATCAGGCGTGTGGCCCCGCGATCCTGGCTGCAGCTTCCATCCAGGGTCAAACAGTGCATGCCTGTCCCACGGAAGGCACGTGGCACAGAATGTTCAGCAATGTGGCCTTGAAAACCCATTTCCCGTCCCTCATAAAACTAAAAGCACACACGTTCACGGCAGCACCACTCACAGCTGCCAAAGAGTAGAACCCTCCCGAATGTTCACACGGGGGCGCAGGCAGCAGCAAGACGAGGTCTCGCCGCACGATGGAGGGTCAGCCTTAAGGAGCGGCGTTCTGACATGTGCCAACACGTGTCCCTTGAGGACAGCGTGCTGAGCAAAACGAGCCCGGCAGGAAAGGACAAACACTTGGGATTCGAGCCGTCATAGTCACAGGAATCAGAACAGCAGGTGCCAGGGCTGGACTCAGGGGAGCGTGGCAAGTTGTGATTTAATGGATAACATTAAGTGTTCCCGGGAGCAAGACGGAAGGTTCTGAAGGTGGATGGGGTGATGGGTGCATAGCAATGCGAGTGTGTTCAATGCCACCGGACGGCTAACAATGGTTAACTTGGCAAACTTTGCGTGATGCAAATTTAACACAATTTTAAAAACACATAAAGCTTTGAAGGTGAGTTCTTCTTAGAAAGAACAATCAGAGAAGACATTCCCAGCACGTCTCTGCTCCGCACACCAACCACAGAGCCGTGTGTGCACAGAGCAGGAGCCAGCGCCGAGCCAAGTTCCCAGCCTTCCCCAGGATGGGCGGGCAGGCAGGAACCGCGCCTCGATCGCGGAGGGTCACACTTACCCGAAGGAACGTGGGGAAGCCCTGCCCGTAGTAGCCAACGGCAAAGTAATCAGGCTTGGGTCTTATCACCTTGACGATGTTTTCGTAAAACTGAGCCTGCTTTTTCTGGAAGGAAGGAAGCAAACGCATTTCAGGTCCGGGGAGAGTCCGGGCGTCCCTTCCCTCTGCTTTCTTCCCACGGGCTGCTGAGCGTGGTCAGCTCTCACGGGCTGGGAGCAGAGGTGCTGGGGCCGCACCCTCGCTCCGTCTCACTGCGTGGCTGGGATGTTATTTTTCTCTCATCCTGTATTATTCATCAAGGGATGCTGAATAAAGAAGCCAAACCGGTCTTGATTTACTGAGTGTTTTCATAACCAAAGAGGCACCACAGGAGTGGCTTCTAGGTTAAATGTCCAGCTCTTCATAGTTTTAAAATGCTGTGGGTCAGACACCGAGAGACAGTCAAGTGGAATACAAAAGAGGTGAAAGACCCTGCTCCCAGTTAGCAACAGGCATGGTGGCCCCACCAAGGCCATCTACAAGCTACACAACGAGGCAGCCATAAGAGGGGTCAGTGGAAATCCTCAGGGCTCCTGGGGTAGAAGAAAGGCGTGGTTGCCACTCACCCACCACCCTGTTTGCCAGTGGCCACAGTTTTAAACTGGAGAGCCCTGGGCTCTCGAGACCACTATACACACACACACACACACGAGGTCAGCAACTACTTATGCACAAAGCATTCACAGGTGTCACCAGCACGGCTGTAAGAGCTGACTTAGCCTTAAGAAGTCAACCTTCATCGTCAGTTGAGCCACTTTCCCGGATGACACAGACATCCAGGTCCAGGGCCTACGGACGCCTGGCTGAATCCCAGCCTTCAAATGGGAGAAGATTCCGGAAGCAGCAGCCCTCGCAGCCCGGGTTCATTTCACGGGAAGCCACGGAGACCTACCAGCAACTCGCTGAGCTGTTCGTAATCAAACATCTCGGTTTCGTACTGCTCCGCCAGCTCCTTGCCCAAGGCAATGGCCTCTTCCCACATCTGAAAGGGAAAAGGAGGAGGAGCAGACACGCGCGTCAGGCGAGGAGCCACACCGTGAGGCCACCGCTCGCCAGAACAGCCTGGCCGCACGCTGCTAACTCAAACGCACGGAGATTCTGCTGCAGCAGCACCCTTTGCTGTGTGGCGATGCTGGCTACAGAAACCGTCCAACCCCTGTCTCATCATCACGCCGGCTTCTGCCCGCAGCCAGGGCCGTCGGTCAGCCGTCCCCGCCGGCTCCTGTGCGCCTTCTGCTGTCAGCTGTGGCTGCTGGTGACCATCTGTCAGAGCCGCCCTGGGGCCAGCGCAAAGGATGCACAGGGCGCAGGGAGGTGGTGGGGAGCGGGCGCGTGACCATCAGGGCCCTGGGTTGGAGATCTGCTCACATCACGCCACTCAACAAAGGCTGCATGGAAAACCATCAGCTGTCGAAAAACCAGGAGATATTTCAAGTCTAAATTAACACTTGCGTAAAAGTTTGCTTTGTAAGTGCAAGTATCGTGTGGTGGGTACGAGGACTGCCGTCATTTTGAACAGGGGGAGCTTTGCAGGGTAAATAGCTTGAAAGTGCCTTTCCAGGCAACTGACATTTTTTCATTTTTCATTTTAATTACTTTGTGACTGATTCAATATGGTTTGTAGATACAGGTCTAAGAACAAAATGATATCTGCTCCCTTCCTCCCACCCTCCTTCCACTTTTTTTTTTTTTTTTTTGAGATAATATGTTTAAACTTGTATTACAGGACCGGGGCTGTGGCATGGTGGGTAAAGCTGCCATCTGCAGTGCTGCCATCCCATATGGGCACTGGTTCAATTCCCAGCTGCTCCATTTCTGATCCAGCTCTCTGCTGTGGCCTGGGAAAGCAGTAGAGGATGGCCCAAGTCCTTGGGCCCCTGCACCCATGTGGGAGACCAGGAAGAAACTCCTGGCTCCTGGCTTTAGATAGGCGCAGCTCCGGCCGTTGCAGCCAACTGGGGAGTGAACCATTGGATGGAAGACCTCTCTCTCTCTCTGCCTCTCCTTCTTTCTCTGTGTAACTCAAATAAACACATCTTTAAAAAATAAGCTTCTATTACAGTAAAAAGGCTTAATAAGTAACTGACTTATTAAAATGTGGGTCCACTTCTGGCACATGCAGAACACCTAAGGAGATGAAGTCGGCCTGCATTCCCTTCATCTTTGGGTAAAAGAAAGCAGATTTCTTGAGAAGCAGATGGACAATCCAGAGGAATCCCCTTCCAGGAAGCCCTCCAGGGTACCAACCACTCTCCTACCCGCGCCCTCACAAGGACCCAGCACCTCAGAGCCTGACACTGGGATGCCCTGTCTCTCCTTGTCAGAGACAAGAAGCCCTCTGAGGGCAACAGCTGGGTGCCGAGTGACCCTAAAAACCTCTGCACCCAAGCCTGGGCCTGGCTGGCAGAGAACAGAACTCGAGCTGGCTACCCTGAGGTCAGTACACCTGCATGCAGGTATGGAAACGCCACCCCGGAGCCCACAAATACCCATGATTCCTGTTACTAAAGGTGTCTACCACTCCCGACTGCATCGCCATCCTCCCAGCCACGCACCAGCTGCTTCCGCATGGCCATGGTTCCCCTGTGACAGATGTGCTGGGGGTGGGGCTACCCACTTCGCCATCCGTTGACCCCATGCCCTGCTGGCACCCAGGGTCACACCTGCCCCCCGCTGTGAGAGTGGGAGACACTTACAATTTACCACTTTTTCGAGCTTTCCCTACGTCCGGCTGCCTGTGTTCTCTTGTTAATGCCTGTCCATCACTGCCAACCGCGTCGTAGGCGGCTACCTTTATGATGCCCACGATGCAGATATGGAAGGGGGTGAGCACACAGGCGAAGTAACCTGCCCAAGGGCCCAGTGTGGGTTTTCTCCAGTGTTCCAGCCGTCTCTGCCGTCTCCGGCTGGCTTGGAGTCTTCTAAAACTCCAAGCTGGTCCTTAACTCTGGGTTCCCGCTGGGGACACACCCTCTGGTCACTGTGGGCCCAGAGCCCCCACCGGGCGCTGTGTCCATCATTTCTGGTTGGCAGGATCCTAGGCAAGGCCTCCCTTATCACTCAGGCACCCAACAGGCGCGGGAACAGCGTTCCACCTAAATGCTGCAAAGTGTGACATGCTCACCACGCTCCTACGTGAAGAAACCACTTCTTGTTTTTGATGAGAAAGAGGTTTCTTTTTAGAATAACAGCTGAGTTTTAATACCTTGGAAGACAGAAGCAAGAGATCAGAGACGGGAGGCGGGGGCCGGGGCATCTTGCCTTGGGTCCTCACGCACCTCTTCCCTTCCCAGGGCCCCCGCCTGCCTCTCTGGTTCTGCCGAGGCCTTGGCATTTTCCCAGCTTCTCCAGACCTTTCTGGTGCTCTTCCCAGAGCCCGAGTTCACATTCCGGGAAGAACTCTCACTTTTATGTTTCTTTTAAGCTGCAGTGACCGGTTCCTCCCTCAGCTGATTTCCATTTCAAAGACAGCATCACCTTCCCTCCCAGGTTTTTCTTTAGTTTCCTGCAGGCTATGCCACATTCTCTCAGCTGCCTGTAGTGTTAGGGCTTCTAATCTATTCTGGAGTAAGAGCTTAAGCTCTCTTTATCCTGAATGACACCTGACATGCTTTAGATACATATGGAAAATAATTGGCTTGAAAAGAAATCTAGGTCTTGAGTAAATAAGCCGACTGGCCCTCAGCTGGCCTGGTCGTGTTCACTGTCAGATTTCCTATAAATAAGTACCCCCCTCCGGTCCGTTCCCCTCAGTCCTTTTTAGATGATTTTTTGCATTGAGATTTCCGCTACTTGTAATTGGGCGGGGCCCTAAAGGGAGTGTGGCTCTCATTTCCAGTGAGAACACCTCGGGAGGTATCCCTGCGCCAGAGACGGCGCAGACTCCGTGTGACCCAGGCTCGCCTCAGCCCTGTGGTTGGCCTCCCTGGCTGGGCTGCGTTCTTGGACGCGCGGTGCACGGTGGGGAAAGGCCCGAATTGTTAGGTAGGAAGTCAGTTATGAGCTTATGTGTGTGTGACATAAAGGCCTAAAGAGAAGACTATGTCCAGCACACGCTGCATCTCAAAGTCATCCTGATGGTGTTTCAGGGGCAGCCTGGTATTCACATCCTGCCCTGCCCTGCCCCCTCTACCTGATAACCTGCCAGGTGGGGGTCCCCACCCCTTCTGCCTGACAAATCTTCCACAATCTCCCAGGGGCAGCCCAGTATCTGCATCTCAAACACCCTGCTCCCTTCCTCCTGTCTGATAACATTTGCATCCATAAAATCCTTTGTTTCAGCCATTAAAGCCCTTTGTTCCAAGAGGAGCAGAGGTGGGGAAGCAAGACCCCTCTCCTTAACCCCCCCACCCCCCCACCCCCACTCCCAACTGGACTGCGCGCTCAGCCCTCTGCCTCTCTGCCCCCCAACCGCTGAGCTGCCCGCCTGGTCTGGCCAGGTGTACTCTCTCCGCTCAACCACGTAACCTCGCTCCTTTCCCCACCCCTCAAGTCCGAGTGACTGGGCACCCTCTCAGTCTCAGGCTCTGTCTGGAGAGGTGCCCATCCGTCCTTACGGATGTCCCTTCCCTAATAGACCTTGCTATTTTACCTCCCACTACTTTGTCTCACGCCTGAATTCTTTCTTGCGCGAAGACAAGAACCCTTCAATTTCTCCGGTAACAGAATGAGCAGACAACTGCACTTCCTGATCCAAAATCCCTAATGGGGTTGATGGCCTGGTGGTTCCCAGGGCGAAGCAGACCCTCCGGGTGGGCGGGGTTCTTTCCCCACGTCCTCAACCTCTTGTTCCCGGAAGCAACGTTTCTTTGAGTTCCAGGAGTAGCAAACTTTGCTCCCCGACGCCACACCTTGTTGCAAGACTGACTGGGCGCAAAGATCTTCCCAGGTAGTGATTTCTGACCGAGCCACGAGGCTGGCGACCGGCCGGGCTGACAGGGTCGCCCATGCTGGAGAGGAGCGGCGGGGGTCACGGTCCCTCTGCAGGAACTGAGGCTGGCAGGGTCTTGGCTGTGACTCCGGGCTTCCCGGCTGCGAGGCGCTCACAGGGAGACGGACGCTGCTCCTGAGACGCTGGGATGCCAGCTGCTCTTCCCTGCCCAGAGTCGTCCTCAATGACCCCGGAGCTTCCAAAGTCCAGCCCAGGTCTCCGGGGCGTCAGAGGATTGAAGTCAAGGGAGTGGAAGGTTACAGAGCTCTGGGCTGAGGTGCCCCAGCACGCCGGACCAGCACGCGGCCCTGTCTGGTCAGTTCTCCACCGTTCTAGTCCCTTCTGGTGCCGGCCTGCCTCAGTGGGCCACGAGGAGGGCTGTGGTGACTCCCAGGCCCCGGCTGGTCTCAGGGCTGTGTGGATCTTTCCCTACAGCACGGAGACCCCCGCAGGCCCCTCATTCGTTCCTGGGACCGAGCCCCAGGCTGGGACCCTGGGGTTCTGCACCGGCTTCAAGCATCTGCGTGAACCGGACTTCTCCCAAAGGCCTTTGCGACAGCCCCAGCCCTGCACCGCCGCCTGCTCTGTGCTTGGCAGCTTCAAGCAGCCGGGCCGCAGTGACGGTGCCCCACCCCTCTCGCCAAGGGCACACAGGTGGGGCTGGCCGCGTGGGGAAGGCGGTCCGGCGGCGCTGGCTGCCCACTGCTGAGGCCAGCAAATCTGCGGGCTCTGGCCTTGATGGTAAGGTTCTGACAGGGACCGGAAGGTGAACGCTGCCCGGTGGTGCAGCTGAGCCCTTGGCCCACCCGACCCCTGCCCGTCGGCACAGCGCCTCTCTCCCACAGCCACTCCCCCACAGCCACTCCCCATCAGTCAACGCAGAAAGGACCTGCTCAGCTGCAAGAGAAAGTGAGAAAGGGACCTGTCCATCATGCCTTCCTCTGACAGGGAGTGACAGGCCACCTGGAAGGCGTGGTCTCCAACAGCAGGGAGGAGCAGGAGCAGCACGCACAGGCCGTCGGTGTGTGAAAGAACGGAAGTGGATGGAACAGAGGGGAGCTGTTCTCAGAGGTGGGAGAGAGGGCAAGCTGCTGCGGCTGGGAAAGAGGTCCGAGCCGCGGGGGACGGGCTGCTCAGGCGGACGGGGGCAGGCAGAGCCCGGCGCTGGGACAGGAGGGAAGAGAATGCCCTGCACACATGTCCAGCAGCAGCAGGAGGGCTCGGTGCGGGCACGTGGAGTCCACGCTTGTTCACAGAGCCTGGTCACAGCTTGCTAGGTGGCTGGTCAGTGTTTTTTTTTTTTTTAAGATGTATTTATTTTATTTGAAAGAGAGAGTTACAGAGAGAGAGAGGGAGAGGGTGAGGGACAGAGAGAGAGAGAGAGGAATACCTTCCTTTCATTGATTTGCTCCCTAAATGGCCACAATGGCAGGGCTGGGCCAGGCCAAACCAGCAGCCAGGAAGTCCACATGGGCCTCCCACTGGGCAGCTGCTTTGCCAGGCTCACTAGCAGGGAGCTGGAAGCAGGGAAGCGGTGCTCCTGTGGATGCTGGTGTCACAGGCTTAGCCCACCACTCCACAGCTCCAGCTCTGACGGGCTACTTTTTAAAAGAAGGAATGGCAATATTTGACTTAGGAGCCCTTCCATTCCCCAGTGGTATGGAGAATTCACCTCCTCAACGCTCAGGCTGCTGCCAGTCTCCAAGCTCGCCCAGGGGTGCCGTGCACCCTTTCAGTCCACTGGGAGAAGGAGCCGCCTCCCCCAGCGGCTCTCACCTGCCGGGTCCTCCCCCCCTGGGAGTCTGCCGTGTGCTAACTGCCGGCCTCTCCATTCTCCCCACTCCTCGCCTGGGTCAAGGCTGAGGATGTGTGCTTCTGTCACTCAAATGACCCCAAACAGGAACAGATGCTGGGCGGGCTCTGGGGGAGGAACCCAGGCTCCCTGGGGGGCTCTGGGGGGGGGAACCCAGGCTCCCTGGGGGGCTCTGGGGGGGGGGAACCCAGGCTCCCTGGGGGGCTCTGGGGGGGGGAACCCAGGCTCCCTGGGTGGGCTCTGGGGAGGAACCCAGGCCCTGGGGGGCTCTGGGGGAGGAACACAGGCTCCCTGGGGGGCTCTGGGGGGGAACCCAGGCTCCCTGGGTGGGCTCTGGGGAGGAACTCAGGCTCCCTGGGTGGGCTCTGGGGGGGGAACCCAGGCTCCTGGGTGGGCTCTGGGGGGGAACCCAGGCTCCCTGGGTGGGCTCTGGGGAGGAACTCAGGCTCCCTGGGTGGGCTCTGTGGGGGGGAACCCAGGCTCCCTGAGTGGGCTCTGGGGGAGGAACCCAGGCTCCCTGGGGGGCTCTGGGGGGGGAGGAACCCTGGCTCCCTGGGTGGGCTCTGGGGAGGAACCCAGGCTCCCTGGGTGGGCTCTGGGGAGGAACCCAGGCCCTGGGGGGCTCTGGGGGAGGAACACAGGCTCCCTGGGTGGTCTCGGGGTGGGGGGAACCCAGGCTCCCTGGGGGGCTCTGGGGGAGGAACCCTGGCTCTCTGGGTGGGCTCTGGGGGAGGAACCCAGGCTTTCTGGGGGGCTCTGGGGGGGGGGACCCAGGCTCCCTGGGTGGGCTCTGGGGGAGAAACACAGGCTCCCTGGGGGGCTCTGGGGGAGGAACCCAGGCTTTCTGGGGGGGGGAACCCAGGCTCCTGGGTGGGCTCTGGGGGGGGGAGTAACCCAGGCTCCCTGGGGGGCTCTGGGGGAGGAACCCAGGCTTTCTGGGGGGCTCTGGGGGGGGGAACCCAGGCTCCCTGGGTGGGCTCTGGGGAGGAACCCTGGCTCCCTGGGTGGGCTCTGGTGGGGGGGGGACCCAGGCTCTTGTATCCTTCAGCCGCTGGTGGCTGTGATATCCTCTCCAGCTGTCCCGGGGCTTTCTGGGTAACTGAGTCTTCTCTGTTGTCCCCCAGAAGGGCACTGGTCACAGGATGGTCTCATCAATGCCTTCTACTTCGTTATATCCGCAAAGACTTCACCCCAACGATGTCACATTCACGGGTCCTGAGAGTTGGCACACAGAACTCTAGGGGGGTCAGCTTCACCCCACTACAACCTGTGCTTGGCACCGCGGGAGCCGAAGCCTCGCTCTTCTCTCCCCATCATCCTCTCTTTACCCTGCACCTGACCCCTGCTGCCTCGCTCAGGGGCTAAGACCATCACAGTCCCTTTGTCGTGGCCACAACCTGAGCACCCTGCATCTGCCTCCCACCAGGAGCCAAGGCTCCAGGCAGGGTGAGAGCCCCGGCCCGGCTGGCACTCACTCGTCTGGTCTCGAGGATAGGGCTGTGAGTCCTGCAAGGTCACTTCCCGTCTCCCGCGAGCATTCCTTTAGGGGCTGCCCTCACCAGGATCTCCGCCCCTGGGGCCCAGACAATGGCACCAGCACCCTGCCTGGTGTCGGGACCTCCTCCTTCCACGACCCGTGTCACTGTGTTGCCAGCATTGTCCTCCAAGAGGAAGGCGATGTCATAGCACTACGTTTCTAACGTCTCTGTCTGTAAAAGAAATCTTCATTGAGTGAGCCTGATCCAGGAGACCACAGACTCTGACGGACCCCTGCATCTTTACCCCCCATGCATGCCTGCTTCCTCTGGAGGGGAAAAGTCTGTGGGAGCTGTTGGCCTCACCTGTGCGGTCCCCACTCACTGGAACTCCTGCTGTCTCTAGAAATAGCCTGCAACTTAATCTCAGTCTTGACGAAACGGCTTAAAAGTCACCACCTCCGGGAAGCCCTCCCCTACTCCTGAGAACAAACGGTGGCTCCCGCACCTGTGAGACCAACAGACGGTGCACCTGCCTGTCTGGGGGCTAGAGGTTGTTTTTTTGTTGCTTAGCTGAGAGCCCTAATGCCTCAAAGCAGGCCCTTGTCTTCAGCCCTCTGTGGGTTCTGGATGGCAGTGACACACAGTAGGTGTGTTAGCAGGCTAATTTTCTAGCGATCCCACCAAGGGTGGGACAGCAGTGTAGTTCTGATTCTAAAAATTGATTTTCTCAAGCGCTGATAATCAACAATTCCATATTTTTTTAAAACAGGAGCAAATCATAACGAACATGTGATGGTCTCCGCTTTCCAGGCCAACATCTGGCCGACTGAACACATTCCAGCATCAAGGTTTTCAAACGTTTTAGAAATGCAATTAACTCATAAGAAGGCTACCGCTTTCCTCAGTAACTGTGACTTTTTAAAAAGCAAAGCTCCCAGGTTGAGACAACTGTACCCTAAATATTTAGAAAAGAAATCCAGCCAACTCACGCAAACCAGAAACCTGCTAAGTCCCTATTTTTAGTTCAAAGATGACGCAAGATGCAATCGCTTTAACTCTGGTGCCAGGTGAAAGTGTGAACTTTGTCACAGGGAGGTTATTTTAAGGGAAAAGCAAACAGTTCTGGTTGAAAATAGAGGAGGATTCAGACAGCACTGGGGCTATGGACGACGCGCTGCGTCTGGCAGGCCTGCCCAGGGCGGAGGTGGAGGAGGCTGCCCGACACCGGCTGCCTCCCTCTGCCCACGTCTGTCCACGGCAGGGCTGGATGCTCGGTGCTCAGCCTTCGTAGGGAAGCCTGGTGATCCTGAGTGAAGGACGGCTTTGCTTAGAGGCTTCACTGGAAATTACTGGGCCTCAACCGAGCCCGACGGGACCGTCAGTTCAGGGCACCTTCAGAAAGGAATGCTCGTTGGCCGAGGCAAAACTCAAGGGAAGGGCTTTGGAGCGAGGTGCCAACGGGTGGTAGAAGGCGCCATCATTAGCCCAGGAAGAAGAACTGTGAAAGAATGAACAGGCAGACAGACAGGAATGATGTTTTATGGCGAGAAAGAAAAAGACTGAGACCAAGAGCTAGGCAGAAAGACATCCACACTTTCTAAAACAGAGGAAAGGAAAAACACAAGAATGATTTCATGCGGAAGAAACGCAGAGAACGGAACAGATTCCACAGTGAGTACCCGATACAAAGAGGCAGAAAATCCATTCAGCTGTGCTGGCTTCACAACACGCAGTAGAGACACTCTCCAATCCAGCCCCCCGGCTCCCCTGTGTGCCCCGGGGATGCCAGCCACCGGGGGACAACCTCACCATGGATGCCGGAATGTCCACTCCCCCCCCCCGGGGGCTGCTGTTGCAATGTAGAGCGGCGCACTGGCTCCAGGATGTCTAAGGTTTCCTTGGGGGACACACAGAACAATTTCCTTAATGAGAGAAGGAAATGGGCCGCGGGCCACAGCCTGTGCAGCCCCCGCTGGAGGCCGGTCACCGTCTTAGGCTCCACCGAATAATCACGCGGCCCCCAGGAGTTGCTCATCTTCAGCTTCAACTGAGACACAAAGTTGCCTTACTCTAAATACATTGTTTCTTTTCTTAAATAATATTCTATTTATTTAAAAATCACAGTGGCGGTTTCTTTGCCCCAAACGCTAGCCTCATGAGCTTAACTGGAAACAGAAATGAGAATCACATCACCGAGGGGCGTGACTCGAGACTGGGACAAAACGGGTAAGTACCAGAAAAGTCCACCTTGCCTCTCGAAGACAGGCTGCCTTGTCTTGGCTTCCTACAGTTTATCTTCACAGCAATCTCTGTCTCTGCCTCTCTCCCTCCTTGTGTTCCTTAGAAGCCACACAGCAGCCCCCAGCTCGCCCAGCTCTCCACATCCCCTACGCTGGGAGCTGCCGCAGCCTTCAGAGTTATTTCACATTTACAGACGCGACACTGGGCACAAGACAAAGAAGCTGCCCGTGTCACCCGTTCTGTGTTCCTGTCACTCTGACATAAATTCTACTCCTCCGTGGCATGGGTCCCCATTTCCTAATTCCTTAAGATACACTTGAGCTTTTCACATGTTCACTTGGTGTTAGGTACGTACACCGACAGGCACAGAAGCAATTCTGGCCGCCTGTAATGGCCTCCAAGGAAGGGCAGAGAGCCTGCGTTCCCGCCAGCCTGGGGATGGAGAGGCTGCCTGGACAGGGTGCTGGGTCGGCGGTGAGAGCAAAGGCTTCGGCTGCGGCAGCACCAGCCCACAGGGAGACACGGTGAGCTGTGTGTGGACCTGAACATTTCCAGGCACCGCATTTACCAAGTGAAGTCGGTGTTGGTAATATTTATAAGATCTAAAACATTACGCTTTAGCACGTAACGTGCACGAGGTAATTGCCACCGAAACAAGGATCTGGCTGATGACTGGGAGGCTTACACGACAGGACATTGTTCCCCACAGTTCTGGAGGCCGAGGCTGGAGAACCAGGTGCCAGCACGCAGCGCTGGTTTCTTCCACCTGCGTTCCCGTCTCCCCGTGGTCCTCCCTCCGTGTGCATCTGTGTCCTGATCTTCTCTTCTAATAAGGACACCATCCTAGTGCCTCATTGTACTTTAATGACCTCCCTATCTCCAGATACAGTCACATCCCAAGGTCCTGGGGTCAGGGCCCCATTGTGTGAATTTTGGGAGGCTGTTACTTGGCCATCAGAACATACTTCTTGTTATGCACCAAGTCGTGGAAATAGAGCACGTGGGGGTCGGTGCTGTGGTGTAGCAGGTAAAGCCACTGCCTACAGAGACAGCATCCCATATGGGCAGCAGTTCAAGTCCCAGCTGTCACTCCCCCTCTTCGCAGAGGAACGACACTAAACCCTGCCTAGGCTTCATATCCGAGTCACGGCACCATTATGCCGCTCCCCCTCTTCGTGGAGGAGCAACACAGGACCCTGCGCTGTTCTTTCGTCTGCTCGGCCCTTCCCGGGTTTGCTGCTGGTTCTTCCCGGGTTGGCTACCGTCCCTTCCACCTCCGTGGAAGGGCAGTTCCCCCTGCCACTTTCCCCACTTCCGCGGGGGAGCGGCACACCGCCGGCCGGCTCTCTCGGGGGCTGCACAGGTGTTCCTTCAGATAGATGTTCCCGGTGCATGTTGTCTCTCTCCTCCTTTATAGTCCTCTTCCACCAATCCCAACTTTGCTACCCACACGCCGAGTACACTGCTCTCCTCCAATCAGGAGCAGGTCCTGCAGTTTATTGGTTGAACTGGAGGCAGCTGTGTAGAAGCTGTTTCCTCCTCTCCCAGTGCCATATTGTGGGAGAGCAGATGCATAGAATAAGTCTTAATTCCAGTAACTTAGTCTAGTCCGAGTTGCTCCCAGTTGCTCCCCACACCAGCTGCTCCACTTCCAATCTAGTTCCCTGCTAACATGCCTGGGAAAAGCAGTGGAAGACGGCTCAAGTGCTTGGGCCCCTGCACCTAAGTGGGAGATCCGGAGGATGCTCTGGCTCCTGGCTTTGGATCGGCGCAGCTCTGGCCATTGCAGCCATTTGGGGAGTAAACTGGCAGATGGAAGTTCTCTCTCTCTCTCTCTCTCTCTCTCTCTAACTTTGCCTTGCAAATCAATCAATCAATCTTTAAGCAAATCAATACAGCGTGTGTTGCACACTACAGCCTGTCTCAGTTTGGACTGGCTGCAAAGCCAGTGGCAGTAGCCACAACCATCTTGGGATACAGAACATGACAGCACGGGCAGAACCTACCCATGGCGTGGGAGCCGGCTTCTCTGGGGCCCCCACACTCGCCAAGGCCCTCCTCCAGCTTTCTATTGGACACATTACCTGCCAACCATCACCTGTGAGCCCTTCAGACCTATCCCTCCCTCAAGATAACTGCAATCTGAACTGGGAGCCTGGAAACTCGTGCCCTGGGATCTCCCTCCAACCTCCAAGTCCTATATCCCCAGTGACAGCCTCAACACTGTCTTCCTCCATTGCTTTCAGAAATGGGGTGGCCACTTTCCTGGGCCGTTCAGATGCTGATTAAAATGCCTGCACCCCAAGTCAGAGCACCGGGCTCAGCACTCAGCTTGGGTTCCTGACTCCAGCTTCCTGTTAATGCAGACTCTGAGAGACAGCGATGTTAGGTCAAGTAATTGGTTCCTGCACCTATGTGGGAGTCCTGGATGGAGTTCCCACCTCCTGGCCCTGGCCCTGGATAGGGCATGAGCCAGTAGACGGGAACCCTCTATGTCTATCTGTATCTTTCTCTGTCTCTCAAATAAATAAAAATTTAAAAACAAAGAAGAAGCCGGCGTTGTGGCTCACTAGGCTAATCCTCCGCCTGTGGCGCTGGCACCCCGGGTTCTAGTCCCGGTTGGGGCGCCGGATTCTGTCCCAGTTGCCCCTCTTCCAGGCCAGCCCTCTGCTGTGGCCTGGGAGTGCAGTGGAGGATGGCCCAAGTGCTTGGGCCCTGCACCCGCATGGGAGACCAGGAGAAGCACGTGGCTCCTGGCTTCAGATCAGTGCAGTGCGCTGGCTGCAGCGGCCACTTGGGGGGTGAACCAACAGAAAAAGGAAGACCTTTCTCTCTGTCTCCTTCTCTCTCACTGTCTAACTCTGCCTGTCAAAACAAAACAAAACAAAGCCAAACCAAAGAAGCATGAAGGACGCTGTCTCTCAAATTGCTGCACGTACCCGGACCTGGCAGGGACACTGCCTTGGCCTTGTGATTCCAGACCTGGCACCAAATATCACACTGCGACCATCGACTGCTCCCTCCTGGGGAAATTTCTGGAAACCTGGTCACAGGGAATGGGAGCTAATTCTCCTGCAGTGTCCTGCCTGTCCAAGTACCTCTCACATTTCTCAAATGGGACAAAAAACTCACCTATGGAGGGAGCAGGATCACGGTCAACACCGGGTCTTACGGCACAATTCTACTCTCACGCCTCCAGTGCAGGGTTAGTGCGATTCTGAGAAGTGCACACAGGTGATTCCGACACTCACATTCCCACGTCTCCCATGCTCTTCACCAGAACCTTGCTCCCCTGTCTGATAAGGGCTGTGGTGCACACAGGTGCTGCTCACACCCACCTGTTCTTCTGGGCACCTGCCCAGCCCTTGACATTGGCTATGGTTGCTGACACGGGCGGAAGCACATGCATCGGTTCTGGGCAGATCCAACCGCGGGCCCAGGGCTCCTTAAGGTCCCTCGCCCACTGCATTCCTCAGGTGTGGAACCTCGGCTCAGCTGGGATGCAGGTGAGCAGGCCGGGCAGGGAGCATGAGTGACAGCACACCTGTGTTGTTCAGAACCATGGCTCAAAGCCGAAGCTCCAGCCTCCTCCAGCTCAGCCCGACTGATAGAGAAGAGAATGACCTCCTACTGCTGTTTCCCCAGAGGACAGAATGCCTATCGATGTTAAAGTGCACTTTTGTGCAACTAATTCCCCAGGGACTTCCAATCTCTTCACATCTCTTTATAAAATTCTGTCCAGCACCTCACTCTGCATCACCTGACTTCCAGGAGGATTCTGGTCCATTTTTCCAATTCGCGTGGAAATACTATGGATCTTCAGTAGTTTTCCAATGTGTTTTCTCAGCAGAGCCTGGACAGTTCCCGGAAGACAACCCACAAAAGCTCCCGCTGACTCACGGCCATCCTGCAGGCCACAGACTCGAATCTTTCTGGCTCCACTCAAACGTGGGCCGGCCTGAGGACGTTCCTTCGGCTGCTTTGTCTCTTCTGCCTACAATACTTTGTCACCTAAGCTTTGTCTCAGCCAGGTTTTCTCACCCCTCACTTCATAGACTTCTGGGCTGTAAAATTCTGCAGTGGGGCTGACAGGTGCACCGTGGGTTGGTTACGGGCAGAGGGCTCTGGGCAGAGCAGGAAGGGCAGTGGTCGCCAGAGTCCAGAGAGCGACGAGGGGGCGAGGGGGCAAGATGAGGTCGGGGAGATCCCAGGACACAGCTCATCAGAGGCTGGGTTTCCAAGCAGAGCCCAGGATCAGCTCCTTGCAAAGGCACTGGGTTCGGCAGCCCCGCTGACCCCTGCCCTGCCCTGTCCTAGTGCCTGATCGCCTCCTCTTGAACACCGTCGAGGATGGATGGAGCAGGGGAAGGAACGGCGGACGCGGCCTACTGCTTTACCCCTTTGTTGGTAAAATGTTTGTAACCGCCCTTAATTGTGAAGGTTTCGCACTTCTAGGAAGAAACGTGCCCGTTCCACGGCTGACCTGGGTGTCATTCATAGACCACACCCGGCCCAAGTGGTCTTCAACCCGGCCACTGGGCAGACAGGAAAGATACACAGAGGAGCTCTCAATGTAAGCAGGATTCTGAACTGGAGACCACAGGGGCCCTACTCACAGCTGTTTGAGCAAAGCCGGGAAGAGGGGCAGCCATCCTCCCTCCAAGTGTGGAGCTGTAACCATGTGTCAATCAGTGTGACCTTGTTGGAAACAGGCTCTCTGGATGCCATCAAGGTAAGAGAAGGTCCTACAGGAGCAGGGTGGGCCCTGGGCAGGGGGCAGAGAGACGTGTGAGGCTCCAGCCAGCGCCATGGCCTGCGGGCAGCACCCATTGCGGTGCTGAGAAGGGCATGGAACTGATTCTCCCTGGAGCCTCCAGAGGGGGCGTGCCCTTGCTGACACCCAGACTTCAGCTTCCAGACTCCAGAACAGGGAGAGACGGCCCCTTGAGGTCTCAGCCCCTGCATTGTGCGCAGAGCTGTGGCGTCACAGCGGTGGACTTGACCTTCTGCACGCTGAGTCACAGAGCCGACAGTGGCAGGCTTCCTCTTAGCACGAGTCCACGGCACACAGAATTTTGTCTGCGACAACGCATCCAGAAGGCACCGAGGAGGGGCAACGCCTGGCCTACCTCGGGACTCGCTTCCCAGCGGCAACAGAGGAGGCGAGACGTCAAAGGAGCGTGATTCCCGAGTGCACAGAGACACCTGCCATCGGGGGTCCGGCTCGCTCGTCCTGGGGACGGGCCACAAAGCCGCCCGTGCTTCCTCAGTCCCTGCCTTCAACAGGGCATCTGCAAAGGGCCACTGGGTCTTCTGGAGACAGATTTCATTTCTACTTCTAATGCAGGCGAGGGGCACAACCCCCTTGCATATGTGTTTTGTAGCAACTTCCTGGTGTGCACACATCGCGTGCTGACAGTGCTGTGCTTGGGCGCCCAGAGAGACCTGGAGCGCACCTGCCCGCGGCGCGTTCCTTACCTTGCCTTTGTCGAAGTAGTGGATGATCTCCTGGTAGAGCTGCTCTTTCAGCTGCCCCTGCGTCGTGGCCTGGTACCCGTCCCGCTGCGTGAGGTGGGCCGCACATACGTCCTCCGACCACTGAGATCAAAGCACAGGGTGAGCAAGGCTGAGGGGAGAGCCCGTGCGCCCACTGCACTGTCCGCTGGCAGGGTTGGAATGCCACGCTCCACACGCATGTGCACACGTGTGCACCGTGACTCTGAGGATGCGGTGTGGCTGCTGCCACCACACCACTGGGGCCTGGGGTGCGAGGAGAGAGCCCCTGTCTGGAGGACCCAGGAGGAATGAAAGGAAAGAAGGGGGTCAGGACTGTGGCTGGGTTCACAGGGAGAAAAGTCCAGAATGTTCTAGAAAGTATACATGTCAGCTCGCTAACGATGGCTCGTAACATCCTGGGACACAGCATGAACCAGGCGACCTGTGGCTGTCAGGGGCATGCTCTGGGCTCTGCCCGGCCCTGTGTTGCTCAAGACCTCAGTGATGTCTGGGAGGAAGGCCCCAGGAATGTCTGGGTCTCGCTCACAGGCTGTCAAAGGACCTGAGAGACCGTGAACCTTCAGTCCTAGGGCTGGCGCTGCCACAGTCAGTGTTTGTGCAGGTGTGGGTGTGGTTAGCCAACGTCCTGAAGACGCACAGGGTTCGTACCAGGCCACGGCGCCTCGCCGTTTGACAGCTGAAACGTAACCGTTACTGACTCAGCTCAGCGAGTGAAGGGCACTAGGTGCAGGCTCAATAAAACAGATGTTGGGTGGGGACCTTTCACGTGCTGGCCTCGGGGTCTAAGATGAGTCAGAAGGTGCCCTGCCCCCAGGAGCTCCTGGTCACCTGGAGACGGTGCAGCTGCACAGGCGGAAATACTGTTACGGGAAGAGTTCACGCGCTTGTGAGGGAGGGAGGCGGACTTCCGCCTGCAGGACATCGTGTGAATGCGCTGGCTCAGCGGCAGGACCTGGCAGGTGGAGCTTGGCCCCAGGAAGCCAGGACACCAGTGAAAGCAATCAGCTCCCAGGCTGCCTGGCCCACAGGAGTGTCCCCAGCTAGAGGAGGGGCGTGATGTCCCACCAGACTTGGCGCTAGTCAGGTTCCATCAGGAGTGCTGGCACTAGATGTGGTGACACAAGTTGGGGGCAGGACAAGTCGGGGGAGCTGGGCAGGTCCATCTAGGATGGACACTGTAGGGCCAACTATGCTGGAACTGGATCTGGGCAGAGCATGAATGTGGCGCTGCAAACAGACGCCAGCGTCTAGAGCTCTCTGTGTGACCAAAGAATCACAGAGCAGTGGAAGATGCCACACTAGACCTGTGATGTAGCACTAGACCTGTGATGTCACACTAGACCTGTGATGTCACACTAGACCTGTGATGCAGCACTAGACCTGTGATGTAGCACTAGACCTGTGATGTCACACTAGACCTGTGATGTCACACTAGACCTGTGATGCAGCACTAGACTTGTGATGTAGCACTAGACCTGTGATGTCACACTAGACCTGTGATGTCACACTAGACCTGTGACACCACACTAGACCTGTGATGTAGCACTAGACCTGTGATGTCACACTAGACCTGTGATGTAGCACTAGACCTGTGATGCCACACTAGACCTGTGATGTCGCACTAGACCTGTGATGTCGCACTAGACCTGTGATGTCACACTAGACCTGTATTGCCGCACTAGACCTGTGATGTCGCACTAGACCTGTGATGTCACACTAGACCTGTGATATCACACTAGACCTGTGATGCAGCACTAGACCTGTGATGCCACATTAGACCTGTGATGTAGCACTAGACCTGTGATGTCACACTAGACCTGTGATGTAGCACTAGACCTGTGATGCCACACTAGACCTGTGATGTCACACTAGACCTGTGATGTCACACTAGACCTGTGATGCAGCACTAGACCTGTGATGTCACATTAGACCTGTGACCAGGATCCTTCAGCAGAGTGAAGCACAGAACACCCACAGGAAGTCTCAATGCAAACGGACAGAAAAGCCGTGGTCCGCTCCCTTCTGCCTCCACTAAGTCATCAGGGGTGTGGGTGTTTCCTCCCATCTTTAGCTGCTCTACCAGGGAGGTCCCTTTTTCTTGAAGTCACCATTACTGAGTCCTGGCGGCCTGAGGAAGGCACTGCAGAATCTCTGACTTACGGCTGACACGCAGCTTATTGGAGGTTGAGGATGCTTGGTGAGAATGTGCTACGGCATTTCGCTAAATCTGCATTCGGGGCTAGAACTTTAATCAAAATATTTCCTAAATATTTTTACTTACTGAATTTAGTAAATATCCATAAAAACTTGCGCTCTATGTTTATTAAAATTTTTCACAGAAAAATAAACTTTTGCATGATCTTAGAATTTTTAACAACAGATTCAGAACACGCATCATGATTTTCATACCTTAAGCAGCTTTGCGTGGAGAAGCAGGGTGTACGCGGCTTCGGTGTAGTTGTCACACTCTTTGTGCAGGTCACAGAGCTTGTACAGGTACCTGAGCCAGAGAACAAGGCACACACTTAAAACGTCACCAGGTAGCCTGTGCTGAGGACTGCAAGAGCTCAATGCTGTGTCCCGCAGCAAATCAGATGTGCACTTTCATTTTACAAGCTCATGATTCGCTCCACTCTCAAAACTTTGCTGCAGAAAACACTAAGGGAAACCAACAGGGTCATATGCAATAACAGACATATTTAAAGATGCTAAGTCTTTCGTTTTCAGGAAAAAAATGAATGATACACGAAAGCAGACTTCACGTCAGGGTTTCTTATTTCTTTTATCTTTCCCGGATTTTCCCTCCAACTGCGATTTCCTACATTTCTAGTGGATCCAAATGCCCAGAGGAATTCATGCAAATCCACAGGACTGAGGAGTCCATGGATAACAGCGGACGTGCGCGAAAGAATTTCTCTGCCATAACGAAGTAAAGGTCGCTTTTGCATAAAAAGCCAGGAATATTGTGCATGGAAAAAGCTAACTGATTGTTTTCCCAAGTACCTCTATTCACCTGGCTTTTCTTCTTTGAGGAGAAGTAAAAAAAAATCATACAAATGAAAAACTGGACAACCACACTCAAGTCATAAACCCGCCATGAAACGCTCATGGGTATAACCTTAACCTCTTCTTCACTGTGGAAATCTAACAATCTGACCCTGGACCCTACGCTTCACCATGAGAGACAGGGGCTCAATCACAGCCCGCCAGGCTGCACAGAAAGGCAGGTGAGGGGGCACAACCCAGCAGGCAACGCAAGGCACCTTTGACTTCGTGGGAAAAAGAGAAGGCAAGCAGAAGAACGTGCTAGGAGTATGGTGTCCATTAAGGGAGAGTAGATGGAAAATTGTGATACTGCCTACTTCTGGCAGAGTTATACGCAGATTTCTCATGTAGTCCAGGAACTTGCCGTGAACCAGCAAAATGCGTGGTGCTATCTGCTTCCAAAGGGCCACGCGGGTTGGTGAAAGGGTGTGACAGCCTTGTGAAGTCCACCTCTTTCAGCTTGGACTTCCGGTTGGCTGCATGTGACTCCCCAAACTCGGTACTGGCTTGGCCCCGCTGCACGAAGGCCAAGAAGACCCCTGGGAGCTCCAGGACACCCAGCCTCAGACAGCCGCGCCTTCCCAGTGTGCCACCCGTCAGCCCGGTGGCGACAGAGCACTCTTAGCAGGGAGCTGACAAACAGCGGTTCCCGCGAACACGGGGCAGGGAGGGGGGTGGCAGCACTGGGCATACACACCTTATGTACATTTCTTCTCTTTCAATTTCCTTGTAGAAGTTCTGAAAAATTAAACCATAATGCAGTTTTAAGATACCTGTTCCACAAAAGGTGTCACATGTCCACCAAAAAGTCAACATTCCTCAGCCGGCAGGGGACACTTCCACGAGGACCCAGGTCTTCTGACTTGAGCCGTAAATTCACATAAACTGCACAGCCACCTTTACCCGTCTCCCTTTGTTATTCTAAGATCCCCGTTTCCCAGTCTCTGAACACCGTGATGACTAAAGTCTACTTCTGTCATTTGAAAGTCACCTGTCTTCAATTAAAAGAAGGTTCTGTCCGATGACAGATCTCTTACCCATTATAACCCCACATAAATAAGTCAATAGCCCAGTTCGTGAACAAGCAAGTAAGTACCCTCAACGGGAGTTAGTTCCTGCTGAGCCCAGCCTCAGCCAGAGCCACGGGAAGGCAGCAAAGATTCTGTAGTCAGTCGCCTTCCACGTATGAGGTGAGAACACTCAGAAAGTTCACGGAAATATGGGATGAACGTCTGTTCATGCAAAAAATGTTTAGGTCCATGCAAACATGTTTTTTATAGAATGTGTTTCCAAGAACCTTGCGAAGATCCCTCATATGCATGGATTTCAAATCCCCACCACCACCAAATACACTTATGTTAATTTCATTGTCTACAAACTTCTTAAAGTACCTTCAGATACTTAAAGGCAAAGTAAGTGACATTAAATAAAGCTAAGAATTCACTTTCTGAGTTGTACTTCCCACACCTGGAGTGTTCTATAGCCACTGGGGGCTGCTGCTGCTGTACTGAATGATGTAGTTATCGAACATTTCGCAGTCCCAGGAATTTCCCTGGGATGACACTTCTCTACACAGACCTCCCAGAACACTGTAAGAAACAGGCTGTCACTTAGAATGTCCCCTGTGGATAAATGCAGATGGAGGAAGATTAGCAGAACACAGCCAATGGGCTGTATCCACACCTTTACTGTAAAACATCTTCTGGCTAAGCATAAACCTTTTTAGCAAAATTATATTTCTTGATTTTAAAAAATGTTCATGTACTCATTTTCATTTTATTTAAAAGAGCAGCAGAGACAGAGTCCTGGGCAGGCCAGGCAGTGCAGTGGGTTAAGCTGAAATCCCGTACCAGAGCGCCAGTTTGAGTGCTGAGCAAGGCCTGGCTGCTCTGCTTCCACTCCAGCTCCCTGCTGATGCCCCTGGGGAGGCAGCAGGAGATGGCCCCCGTGCTTGGCCCCGGCCACCACGTGGGAGTCCAGGGGAGAGTTCCCGGCTTCTGGCTTCAGCCTGCCCCGGCCCTTTGGGGGAGTGACTCTGCCAATGGGAGATCTCTTTCTCCCTCTGTCTTTCTCTCTGTGTTACTCTGCTTTTCAAATAAAATACATCTTTAAGAGAGACAGACAGCCAGACCCTAACAGCCAGATGTTTCATCACTGCCTAAAACAGCCAGGACTGGGCCAGGCAGAGCTGGGAGCTCAGAACTCCAAGTGGCTTTTCCACGTGGGTGGCAGGGACTCGGACTTGAGCCATCGCCTGCTGCTTCTCGGGGTGTGCGTTAGCAGGGATGGGTCAGCGGCTGGGACTCGAACCAGGAACTCCTGTGTGGGACACAGACAGTCAAGCAAGACCTTAACTGACACTGTATCACAACACCTGTTCCCACATTACATTTCTTAATAGGATGATCTCCACAAGCACTTTACAATCTTTGTCTCTCACAAGACACCAGAAAAACACGGAAAAGCCATCTAAAGAGGCCTAAGGCACCGCCAGTGCGGAGCCGTGCACCTGAGGACGGTGCCTGGGGTAACCCGCGCACATCACCATGGTAAAGACATGCAATCACGCAGCCAGAGGACAGGGGCTCTTACGAATAAAGGCCTCGCTTCCACCACTGATCTCTCTGGACCGAAATGATAGAGAAACACAGGAAGAAAGTGGGGGCACCGAGATTCTCAAATCTGCAGCGGCTGACATTTGACCGTCCTCTGGTTCCTGCGACAGGGCTCGGCGATGAGGATATTTTCAGCTGACAGCTCAGAGTGCTGACGTGACGGAGCCAGTCCACATGGAAGGCAGAGAACGAGCCTTCGCTGGCAGCTCACTCGTCAGTGTCTACACACCGCGGTGTCACACCAGCCCCTCCGTCCTCCTATTTTTAATCCCTTCCTGAGGTTTTGATCGTTCTCCTTTACCGTGAGGAGGTCGTGTGGCCTCATTCCTGCCTTGCAGTCACGCGATGTCTTCTATTTCCTGCCTGTGCTGAGTTCTGTTCTCTTCCCAGGACTTCAAAACCTCCCCGGAGCCCAGACACATTCATCTCTGGTCCCGGTTCCTATAGAAAACCGTTGTGCTTCTTACGTCCAAGTTCACACGGCTCCTGAGCTTCGCTTCTGGGCTCCGTGCGCGGTGTCCTTGCCTCCCCACGGGCTTCCACCGCGTCCCCTCCACAGCAGCATTGCCGTCTGTGCCGAGCTCCGCGCCGGGCTCTCAGAGGCACCCGCGGGGACTGGTCCCCCCACCCGGGTCCAGCGGCGACTGACCCCACACACTCTGACACTTGCACTGTTATTTCCAATCGCGCTCCTCCGTGACCACAGAAGAGTCTGAGAGCTTTACAATGTTGGTCCTAACTGTGTACCAATCACGGCTGAGGACTCTACAGGGCTCTGAGAGAGGAAGTGGTATCAATGAACTAACAATGCAATGAAGTAATGGTGCTTTCACAGGGCTCACGCTGGGGCCCGCGTTGTGGCATAGAGGGTGAAGCCATTCTACAGTACCAGCATCCCTTGTGGGTGCCAGTTTGAGTCCCGGTTGCTCTGTTTCTGAGCCAGCTCCCTGCTAATGCACCTGGGAAAGCAGCAGCAGATGGCGCAAGTACTTGCTCCCCTGCCACCCACGTGGGACACCCAGTGGGGTTCCAGACTCCTGGCTTTGGGTTGGCCCAGCCCTGGCTGTTGTGGCCATTTGGTGAGGGAGCCAGCAGATGGAAGATCTCTCTGTCTCTCTGCCCCCACCCCCCCAGTGTAACTCTGCCTTCAAATAAATAAATGAATCCTTTATAAAACAACAGTGGGTCATGCTGATGACCGCATGAAAGAACTAGGTGACACAGAACCAAGTCAATGACCAATGGTTAAGACTGGTTAATAATCATAGTTAAGATTGCTTGATCAAGAGGTAGCAATACAATGCTAGTTAAAGCATTACAAATGTGCACTTGGTCCAGTGGGCTCCCCAAGCTGATACGCATGCAGACAAGCTAAGACAGACTTAGCTGGCCGGGCAGAGTGACTGCTGTCTCTCTCATGTTTGTATCTTCAGTTTTATCTTTTTAAGTGCAAGGAAGAGTAGAATATTAATGAGCCCATACAACTCAGAATGTTCTACTAACTCTTATTTTTTTTATAAAACAGCAGTGGTTCTAAAAAGATGCTATGTTCTTTATTAATTAACTCTAGGATTTTGTAGATATTCCTACTTAGTGACAAAGTGAGGAGATTTTACGCATATCCAATGTATGTCTATATTCATTGAGATGGACATCAGATGCATCTCTATGAAATCTATTCCTATAATAAAAATAGGAGAAAAAGTAAAAAATGTACTTTGAAAACCACTGTAAAACTCCGGTCTCTCGTTTTTTCTTTATTCCAGGGACTCGTCTGAGTTTGTACATGAAAGAACTGTGACAGAACCGTGGGATCCATTTTCTCATCCCTGGGAATGGTTAGGAATAAAATACCAGACTCTATGCGGGGTGACTCAGGATGTGCCCCCAACAGACAATCTCGGGAACTCTGGGCGTGTTTTTTTAGCTAAAATGGAGCTGGTGCTGATGACAGGAATCAGCTGGTGGATGCTGAGTCGGCCTCCACGTGAGAGAGGAACTTGGGCTGACGCACAAAACCGTGAGTGCACGTGTGTATTCAACAGTTCGTTTCCCGACCCTGGGTTCCGCTGAGTAAGAGGCCACATTCAGAGTTCGCTACCACTCCTGCCCCAGAGTTCACAGAGATTCTCCTGAAAACAAACGGATCTCTCAAGCCCCCGAGCTAGAAACCCAACAAACTTATTAACAGTTCTCTTTCCTGGACACCGACTGGCCGCTGGATCCCTGGGAAGGGCAGAGGGAGGATGTACAGTTGCGTCCGCAGATGGGAACGACTTCGCAAAGGCTTCCACGTCCTGTCCACAGAACATCTCTGGTTCCTACTTCATGTCAACCACATCAGAACTAGCAGAGTAAATGGCTTTGGACAGAGGCGCGAATGCAAGAGGACGCTGGAGCCAGGACCGGTGCTGTCCTTGTGCGAGAGCAAGGCCCGCTGGGCTGGGGCAGAGCTGCTGCCATGGCTCACAGAGCCGCAGGTGATGCAGAGGCGGGGAGAGGGGCAGGGGCCGGCGGCGGGGACGGGCACAGCGGCCCAGACCCTCACGGTGCACACGCAGAGGTGTCCAGGCCCTCCGGCTCCCCGAGTCTGGCCCTGGCTGTGTCCAGTTGACTGCCGAGACCATCAAGGGCACTCCTCACCCTGTGCAGTACTCTGGGTTTCTAGGACAGCTTTCAGATCTTTCTGCATAAACTGTCCGTCTGTTGCTGCTCGTGGTCCACGTTCCCCAGCTTAGCGTGTTGATCCCAGCTGCTTCCGATTCCTGGTCTGATGGTTCCAAAACCTGTGCCGTACCTGGGTCTGCTTCCCATGCCCTGTCTATCTTTTTAAACCATTTCTCATTGGTAGAATGCATTGTAATTACGTGTTGAGAGGGAACTTGCTGTACCGGATAGAGACGTCCAGCCGTGGTCCAGCAGTGGCTTCTGTCTGTGGGCTTCTGCCCCACCAAGGTGTGATTCTTGATGTCCCGTCTGTCCAGTTTTGGAGGTGGCCTTTCAGGAGGATGGGGCAGAGAGCTCAGAAGCCAGGGGTGAGCATCACACGGCTGCTGAGAGCCAGGAGGTACGCCAGCCAGGCTCCGCCTTTCATCAAGCTTCCTGAGAGCTCATTGGCTGGAACACATTTCCTGGCTGTGCCTCCCGGGGCCACAAGGACACTGGAAAGGGGCATGCAAAGCCTTAGCCTTACCCCGGCGACCACAGCAAACAGTGGGCATGACGGAAGGCAGCAGCCAAGTGCAAGAAGCCAGCTCTGCGCTGTCACACACTAGGTGGCCTAACACAACAGATGCATGTTCTCTCGCTTATCTGGGCCGGAAGCTCAAAATCAGACTGTGAACCGAGCCATGGTTCTCTCTAGAGGCTCTAGGGGAGAACGCGCCCTAGCCTCTTCTATTTTCCCGGGGGTAGCTGTTGATCCTCGGCGTTCTTCGGCTCGTGGACACGTCACTCCAATCCCTGCCTCTGTCTACCCGACTTCACCTCTGTTCTGTGTCTCCTCCCCCTCTGTCTCCTATGAGGACACCTGTTGTCAGAGGTAGGGTCTCCTCCCCCAGGTAATCCAAGATGCTCCCATCCAGAGAGTCTTCATCTGCAAGAACCTTCGTTTCCCCCAAAATAGTCGCACTGATGGGTTCTGAGAGTTGGGATGTGGGCCTGTCTTTTGGTGTGCCCCATGTAACCCACCCAGTAGGAACGTGTTGATAATCTCTTACGAGGAAGCCCTGCATCCATCATCAAGTCAGGAGCTACCAGGATCACAAAGGAAGACGGTTTTCACATCAGGAAGAACAGTGTGAAAACGTGGAGGGGAGTGCACTCTACAGACTTGCGTGGAGTGGGGCTCTCGGGGCTGCTGCCTTGAGACAGCTGAGCCAGGAAGCCAAGGCAGCCCCGCTCTGCTGGGAAGGCCGGGGCGCACGGGGCCGCATGGGCTACATGGGGCTGCACGGGGCCACAAGGGGCTGCAGGGGCCGCACAGGGCCTCACGGGGCCACACAGGGCTGCACGGGGCCGCACAGTGCCACACGGGGCCGCACAGGGCCTCACAGGGCCGCACGGGGCCTCACGGGGCCTCACGGGGCTGCACGGGGCCACACAGGGCCGCACGGGGCCGCACGGGGCCTCACGGGGCCGCATGGGGCCGCACGGGGCCGCACGGGGCCGCACGGGGCCATACAGGGCTGCACGGGGCCGCACAGGGCCGCACGGGGCCACACGGGGCCATACAGGGCCGCACGGGGCCGCACGGGGCCACACGGGGCCACACGGGGCCGCATGGGGATGCACGGGGCCGCCACTCACCAGCACGTTGACGGTGCAGCTCATGCGGTTCTCCTTGTTCTCGTCGTGCATGATGGTCCTGTAGTCCAGAAGCCGCTCCATCAGGCGCACCACGAGCCTGACGAACACCTCGCCGCTCTTGGCCAGGTATTTATGCTTCCTGCAGTGCTCCAGGAGGCTGAGGGTGATGGCACGCACCTGGTTACCCACACGCAGACGCAGTGGCTGCACCGAGGGGTGGTCTTAAATATTTCCCATTATTAATACCTTTTAATTATTTCTGGGCTACAAAGTTCACTGTAGTAATTATGGTCTCTCTGCCTCCATAGATCCCCGTGCTAATCAACACTCACATTTTATCAAAGAGCACTTTGTACTGCTCGTCTCCTCTGCCTCCTTCCACTTCATGATCCAGCTTGGTGATGATCTCATTCTCAAACTGTAATTAAACAGAGGAAGCACAGACAGTCAGCATGGCGGCTACTCCATCTTCCGGCCTGAGCTTCCATAGCGCACACGTCGGCGAGGGCCGATCACCTGACCGTGACCCTCCAGCTCCGAAGCCCTGGTTCACCCCAGAGGCCACCCCCGAAACCCCGGAGGTGTCCTGCCGCGGGAGACCTTTCACTTCCGTCCCTGGTTATGGGGCCGGAGCATGCAGACCCGGATGGCAGGAGCCAGGACAGAGCGAGAAGGACATGGGAACCGGGCGGGGGAGCCCCAAAGAGCAACATGAGAGGAGCCTCCAACTCCATCTCCACAAACAGGAAGCCTCCGAAGTAGCTCACTGGTTCTGAGAACAGAACAGATGGCGCCTCGCTTGCCAGCAAAGAGTTCTCGGCAATTTGCAAACAGCCGAGGAGGCCACTTCCCTGCCACTCCTCGACGGATCCAGTGAAATGCTGCAGTACGGCTGGGGAGATGTCAGAGAAGCCGGGGGCCGGCGCTGTGGTGTAGCGGGTAACGCTGCTGCCTGCAGTGCCTGCATCCCTCGTGGGCGCCGGTTCTAGTCCCGGCTGCTCCACTTCCCATCCAGCTCTCTGCTATGGCCTGGGAAAGCAGCAGAAGATGGGCCCAAGTCCTTGGGCCCCTGCACCCGCATGGGAGACCGGGAAGAAGCTCCTGGCTCCTGGCTTCGGATCAGCACAGCCAATTGCGGCAACTGGAGAGTGAACCAGTGGATGGAAGACCTCTCTCTCTCTCTCTCTTTCTGCCCCTCCTTTCCCTCTCTGACTTTCAAATAAATAATAAATAAATCTTCAAAAAAAAAAAATGTCAGAAGCCCCGGGCAAGGACCCTAAACGCAGACCAGCCGATGCCCCAAGAAGGTCAGTCCTCTCCTCCTCCCCCAGAACTTCTGCGGGGATTTCCTGGGCATCCGGTGGGAAAGGGTCCTCCCACCCGGATCCATGGTTGGATCTAAATTCTGGGGAGATGCAAATCTCCAAAATGTCTTTCAAACAGTGTATGAGGCTGGACGTGGCTACCTCCGTGATGAAGGCTGCGTCTTCCCCATCCTTGCTGCCTGGCAGAACTGAGTTACTGCTGCCCTGGGATTCCAGCCCGGTGACCGCCCACGATGCAGGGGGCCGAGGGTCCCGCCCACGATGCAGGGGGCCGAGGGTCCCACCCACGATGCAGGGGGCCGAGGGTCCCACCCACGATGCAGGGAGCCAAGGGTCCCGCCCACGATGCAGGGGGCCGAGGGTCCCACCCACGATGCAGGGGGCCGAGGGTCCCGCCCACGATGCAGGGGGCCGAGGGTCCCGCCCACGATGCAGGGGGCCGAGGGTCCCGCCCACGATGCAGGGGGCCGAGGGTCCCGCCCACGATGCAGGGGGCCGAGGGTCCCGCCCACGATGCAGGGGGCCGAGGGTCCCGCCCACGATGCAGGGGGTCGAGGGTCCCGCCCACGATGCAGGGGGCCGAGGGTCCCGCCCACGATGCAGGGGGCCGAGGGTCCCGCCCACGATGCAGGGGGCCGAGGGTCCCGCCCACGATGCAGGGGGCCGAGGGTCCCGCCCACGATGCAGGGGGCCGAGGGTCCCGCCCACGATGCAGGGGGCCGAGGGTCCCGCCCACGATGCAGGGGGTCGAGGGTCCCGCCCACGATGCAGGGGGCCGAGGGTCCCGCCCACGATGCAGGGGGCCGAGGGTCCCGCCCACGATGCAGGGGGCCGAGGGTCCCGCCCACGATGCAGGGGGTCGAGGGTCCCGCCCACGATGCAGGGGGCCGAGGGTCCCGCCCACGATGCAGGGGGCCGAGGGTCCCACCCACGATGCAGGGGGCCGAGGGTCCCGCCCACGGGTACCTGCAGGAAGGAGGGGCTGGGAGAGGTGTGCTCTCACAGAGATGGGGCATCCACACTGAGTGAAACCAGGAGGACGGGGGAAGAGTCCAAGGGAACGACCGAATTCGGGGCGCAGAAGCACCCTGTGGTCACTTTAAAAGACATGTCGATCACCTGCTTTCCTGGGTGATGATCCCACAATGCCCTGCTGCAGCTAGAATCCCCTAAGAACTTAAATTTGTGACGGCAAGGATTCTCTTCTCCCCCAGCCACCGCTGCTTCCTCGAGACATGGTAATGACGCACAGTGCGATGAGTGTGCTGTGTGCCCAGAAATTACTGGACGCCTGGTCTCAGGCTGCCTGGAGCTGGGGAGGACTTTCTGCAGAAGCGAAAGGGCGGGCCGCTGGGGAGCGGACACAACTGCTTTCCGGGTCTTTCCACGCCAGGTGGTGCGCTTACCTCACCTGCTACACTCCATCCTCTACGCGGGGACTCGGATGCCGCCCTGCTGTCAGGAAGGAAGCTGGTTCTGAGCCCTTCAGCCCCAGAAGCTGAAAGCAAGGGGTCTCACGGGACCAGGAAGCGGCCTCCGCCAGGACACCCTGCCTGCAGCCCCAACCTGGTCATGCTCCGGCTGAACAAAGGCGTAACGCAGGGCCTGAGGGGGCACCGGTTCTCGCACGACATCAAGGGTCAAGCACTCACAGCACCACACCGGCCCCGGCCTCCCTCAGCCTCTCAGCTCTCTCCTGGACCTTCCTCCCGGTCTGCTCCCCCAAATCAACACCTCTTCTTGATTCTGCCTGGTCTGCGAATTCAGGGACGTTACGGACACACACAGAGAGACGGTTCCACTGAAGGATGGCTTTTTTTTTTTACCTGAAGTCTCAGGATAACGAGTTTTATAGTAAAATAACAACTTTTTGATACTAACCCACTCTACTCTGCTCTTTGCAAACAGAAATTCTGCAGAAGGGGGTTCGTTATGGAATCTAATGCAAGGCAGGTCACCCTTGGGAGCCCACGGCTGGCATCGCAAGGTGGTCCATTTCCCTGCCGGTGTCATGTTGGATGATTGCTGACGCCTCACAACAATAAGCAAGATACAAATTAAGATTAAATTGAATGAAAACACGATTCAATTACACACGTTTTAGCAAGTACTTACAAAAAGGAAGGTATAGAGAATGCAGAGAAACATGCCTTATCCTACGATGAGCGAACACAGGAATGTTTACAATGACTCAGGACTTGTAAATCAGAAGCAATTTGAACGTGAAGTCTACTTTGTGACAACGGCACATCTTCTCTGCTAACTGTAACAAACACAGGCAGGGAGGGATCGCCAACACTAAGTATGCCGCTTATCAAATTTTATCTGATGAATTTAATATTTTCTAAAAAGAGTGGATGAATCAGCGCAGCAGGACACAGCTGATTCCAATTTTACTAACTTCTAGTCTAAGTAATCGCACAAACACCTGGCGACCCGCTTCTGTTCATCAGCAAGGATTCCATTCCAGAGAGCAGTACCTCGCCTCTGATCCCAGAGTCTGTGTTAATTTTACAGAACATTCTAGAATCAAGTGGCTAGTGTGCTGTGAACTGTTGTCACAATCTGAATTAAGCGATCCTGTACCAATAAAGTGGAGAGAGTACATTAGCCGGTGGAGAGAGCTGATTTTACAAGAATCGTGTTCATGATCTTACTCATGGATGCACGCTGCCTGGTGATCTGCTGTAAGGTTCTCTGCGGGTCGCGTGCAACTAGCGAAGGTTTACTGCGCAGCCTAAAAGGTGGCAGAGGCTCACTCCAGTGATAAGCCAAATCATCATATTTTCCTTTCTCTTTTGAATCATGCATTTCGCTACAAAAATACCCACGGGGCATCCAGCTTAGAGTACTGACCAGAGGGCATCGCTAAGCATCTGCTACCAGCAGCCCTTCGAGAACATGAAACCCACGAGGCCGCTCACGAACACAAGGCTCTCTGGAAGGTGGCTGCTAAACTGAAGTGAAGGAGCAGGTGGGTGGCGCTCGCGGTGGCATTGATGCCACTTTAATTCAATTAACTTAGGAAGGAATCTCTGCTTTTGCCTCTCAAGGCCACAGGTAACCACGGGTTACTGGCTCCTATTCCAGGGAGCAGAAGGGTCCCGGGAAGTGGATAATCCAAAAGCCAATTATATTTGGTTCAGAATACACAAGTTGGGTGTTGGGGTAGATGCCCAATCTCACTCTAGTGCATATAAAACCAGGCTTATACTTTGCAGCCATTCAGGAACACACTTTTATACAACAGATCTGGGTTTACATGTGAGCCTGGTAGGGAGGATTGCAAATAACCCACCACAGTGACCGAGGGCTTGGAAGTTGCCAAGAGCTGTGGACAGGGTCTTCAACCATTTATAAACAAAACCTAGCAGACAGATGCTCTTTGCCCAGAGTGCTCCGCTTTCTCCTGAATATCAAGGAAAAAGCACTCAGAAGGCACCACAGGGAGGGGACGGCTGCGGGGAGCGTGAGGACGCGGACTCTGTGCCTTTTCCTCCTCTAGGTGAGCTGCGCCTGCAGTGTTTGCAGGACGGGTGGGCAGGACAGAGCCGCTACACCGCATCTCGGTGGCAGTCATGGCCGACGAGACGGCGCTGGCACGGCTGTGCGGAGGGCAGCTGGGCCCTCTGAAACCCTGGGGCTGGGGGCCCCGAGCTGACATCCTCAACGCTACGGATGCCTCCAAACTATCGCTTAGCCTTTAATCTCTGTGCTCAGACTCTAATATTTTCATGGATATTGCATTCCTCTTGCCTAACCACTCTATAAACTTAATTACACACTTAATTAATCTCTGGCACTCCATCTCACATTCTAAAACCACCATGTTCTCTCTCCTATGTCCACCAAGCAGGGTGGGTCACTGACCCTGGAGCTTTAGTGAAATACACAGAAGCCTGAAGACCCCAAAGCCGCACAGTTAGAGCCGCCTGGCTGGGGAGCCGTTGGCTGCCTGGCTGTTACCACAGCCTGAGACAGGTGCAGCTGCTGCCCCCATCTCCACATACAGATGGAGGAGTGATTTTGAGGCTGCGAGCAATTACGGTGGACTTGGGAAACACAGCCGCAGGCGAGTCCAGGTTAATTTGGTTTAAAGGGGATTATGGGAATTTGAGTATCTCTTTGCTGGAGGGCTTTTAGGATCAGAATTCAATGGAATCGGGACTCCCGCAGTAAAGGGTATTGGCTTCTATGACCTCTCAGACCACATGTGGGTCTGGATTCAATGGAATAAAAGCCTGATTCTCATGCTACGCTTCCTCTTGAAACGTCCAAAGCAATAAAATCAGTATTATTTTGAAACTGAAAACAAAGATTAAAAAAAAAACCCCAACAAATAAAAGTCCAATGAATTGAAGAATAAACAAGAGAAAATTGCTACCAAACTTATTCACATTCACATTATAGTACAAAATATATTGGCTTTCCCACCGAGTGGCAGAGGCTGCCAGCATCCACTTGGGCTATTCAATTATTTGCTTAAGGTTACAGGCATGGGCAGTAGGAGGGGATTATTCAGACAGGAGCTTGGCTACACTGACGACATAAAGATTACTCACGTTCTAACAGGGTTACGGATAAATGGGGGTTTCTGGAAGTTGGGGAGCATTTTACTGGGTCTTACACAGATGACGGCAAATAGCTCTGTGATGGAAAATATTATCTGGCTGTGGAGCCTTTTCCTTTCCATTTTTATTAATGCTCTGTGGCTCATATGGTCATTTGCTGCAGCTCTCAGCTGTTAGTTCTGTATTTTCCAAAGGCACAAAAAATGGAGTTCTTTAAAAAAAATGCCGGGAGAATACTCTTAAAGGTCTCAAAGGAAGTCAAGGGTGAGACGGAGCCTTGGCGTTAGCTCCTGGAGGGCAGGGCTCTTGGGGAGAAGGGGGGAGGGCTCCTGTCCTGTCCCCGGGGCTGGGTGTGCCAAGACAGGGACAGCAGGTGCACGAAGGTGCTGACTCCTCCCGAGTGCTTCCACGCCAGCTCAGCAGATCCTGAACCCCCCGCGGGTGGGATCTCTCCATGGAGAAGCACGCAGATTTCCTACAGCCCTCTGCTGCTCTGGTCCCGCGGGGGAGTGAGGTGGATCAGGAAGGACGACTACAACCGCAGCCATGGCTAAAGCCACAGGGGCAGGAATGTGTCCCCAGGGACTAGAGGGCAGGCGGCCGCAGCGGGAGGGGGCAGCTTAGGAGAATGGGTGGGGCCTCCAGGTCATCAGAAACAACTGAAGAGGCAGAGTGGCCAAGGGCAGGGGACACTCAGAGGAAAAAGGAAGAGGTGGATATGCGGAATGGGCTTCTGTTGAGTGGAGATGGAGCCCCAGGGGGACAGGGCAGAGCAGTCCCATGGGAGTGACCAGGGACAGCCAAGTGTGGCTGAAGTCCCTCAAGGACAGCTGCTTGGGGGAGGGGTGCAGGGGAGGGGCCCCCCTGAGGGCTCAGCTGCAGGGAGCCTGCTGGGAGAGGCTCTCCCTGTGCTCCTGGCTCCCCACTGCAGGGAGCGACGACGACACAAGCTCTGGGAAGAAAGGCCCCTCCCAAGGTGGCACCCTCCCTCCTCACCGCATGGGCAGGGGTGGGACGGATCAGCGCAGTGGTTAAGTGGGAACGGAGGGAGCTGCTGAGGTTGAAACGGGGTGGGGGGGGACCCCACTGCTTGTGCTGTCTTCCCTCTGAGCGGCCACAGACTGCTGTGACGGTGCACCCCAACCCACAACAAAGCCACCCGCCCACACGGGGGCTTCCTCTTCCTAGGCTCCTGTCTGGCCCGAGCTCCTTCACGTGGGGTCGCATCGGCTCTGGGGGCATCAGGCCCTGCACAGCGCAGCTCCCTCCAGGGTTTTTGTTTACATCAGGGCCTCTGTGCACAACCTTCTGCAAAGCTTCCTCCCTCCAGTGGAGGACTGTGAGAGCAGGTGCAGGTAAGCTGACGGGCAGCACTGACCACAGCCCTGGAGAGAGGAGCCCCGGTCACAGGCGGACACGGCAACGCCACGCCAGCCTACGGCACCACCAAGAGAGCGCACGGCAGGGCGAGCCCGGACACACCTGCTCAGAAGGTTGGTTCTGCTTCTCGCGTAAGTGGAGACATAAATGAAGTAGACTGGGGGGAATTCTAGAGAAATGCCCTCCCCTGCGGTTGGAGGGCCTGACAGCTCTCAAAAAGCCAATGTGTAACACACGCCTTTGAAGCTCCAAGAACGGCCTGGTGTAGTTTAATCCTGAGCCAAGTGGCAGGAGTTTGCTCGGAACCCAGCGGCTGCCTCGGCCGCTCCTGCGGAGAGAGTACCATGCGCGCAGGCAGCGTAGGAACGGCTCTGGGCAATCTTTGAAACAACGCGCTGCCTCGTGCTCAAAACACAGACGCTTTGCCAAACCAGACCCCTGACGTCATCGCCCCGCTGCTTTAGGTTTGCACACCTGCTATGAAGCCGAAGCCCTTGGGGACGCGACTAGGTTGGATCACTGGGTTAGTTAACAGCAGCAGCCATCCCCACCCCGGAAGCCCTGGGATGGAGAGGGGCGGAGTCAGCAAACCGTACGAGTGCTCACCCAGGACGCACTTGCAGGCACCCCCACAAGGGGCCGTGCCCCACGCTTACGGAAAACTGGATGGCAAGAGGATGAGTTGAACCAAGAGCTCCAAACAATGGGGCACTGTGGGAGGCAAACGCTGCGCTCCCGGACAGGCCTGGCCTGAGCGACTGAGCCAGACGGCAGTAGATGGCTCAAGGGGGGACCCTGCGGCTTCCCAACCTTCGGTCAGGGAGGCCAAGAAAGTGGGCAAAGGCCAGGATGGTGCGCGGCGCACAGAGAGCCAGCTGGCAAGGTGACCTGCAGGGGAGACACGGGCAGGAAGCTCAGAGTTTGCAAAGAGCAATCCTGGTCCAGCACCTGGAGGCGGGGCTGGGCCACGAGAAAGACCCACGGAGGCAGGGCTGGGCCACGAGAAAGACCGACGGCATTTAGATACTCCCACAGAAAAGAAAATTCCTGGGAAGAGATGAACACACAATAGGCGTTTCCTATGACTTCTCACTTCCTGCCGTGGTGTGTGGATGAGCAGCCGATGGCCCCGAACCAAAACCTTCAACGGCTGCCCATGCTTAGACGCAGACGGAGTGCGGCGTGCACCTGAGTGTGCAAGGCATGTGTGATGCCGGTGATGCCGCCACAGCTTACGAGAGGGAACTCAAGGTGCCTGGCATTGTTTTAACTCCAGCAATTTGGGTTCCCCAATACTGGGCAGGGTTTGAAGGCCCCAAGGGGTACGGTGTTCAGAAGGGAGGGGAGCATTCTAGAGCTGGCATGAGCTCCATGCCATTTGCCAGCACAGCTGTGTCCCTGCAGCAGGAGAGAACGGGGCACTTCCTTGGGAAGTGGGCGTCAGGAGGACCACAGGGATGTGAGGAAGAGGAGGCGCACTCCAGCAGCTGAGCTCTCACTCATCTCTGTTCCAACTGCCTTTACCTTATTTTCACCCAAGCTGCTTTCAGAAATGACAGACGACAGACTGTCTTGAGGGCTTTTGATCTTCGTTTTCCGGGCTAGTTGACAGTTATCTATATAAATACATTTCCCACTTTGCCTGATGCTTTAGTAGCAATTTTTCACAAAGTCTTTCTTTGGGCCTGAGTCATACAAAATTCAGAAAGTCAGATGAGTTTTCCTGCCTAGAAAAAGCATTTTAAATTACAACTCGTAGTTCCGGTGAGTTGGTGCTGAAATTGGGACTATGATTTAGTGCCAGCAGCAAGAGGGATGGGTCACCTCTCACGGCAGTCATGTCTAAAGTTAACACAGATAGTTTGGATCAGTAATTGAATTTCTGAGAGCATATACTTGGGCTTTCAAAACAAATTCAAGTTAAATGCATGAATGTGTTCATTGCACGAATGTGTTCATTCATGTTTAGTGAAAATCTGCAAATCACCTATAAGCCCAGCTCTAGGGTATGGGCAAGTATGAGTTGGCCGATTTGTTTTATGAATGTCATGGCATCCTTAGTCTGTGTTCTCAAAGAAAACGTCTTTGATATATTACAAAACACTGGACACAGCATTTAAATGTTCTATCACTGGCACAAAAACAGTAAACAGGGACCACAAAACAAACACACATGTAAGCAGATGCTCGCTCCCCCAAGAGCGGGAGCACAGGAAGGAAGGGAGCAAACCATGGGGTAGGAGGCACCGATCCCCTCAGTCCTGCCCAGCCCATAAAGCCCTCTGGGGGCCAGCGCTAGGGCGTAGCGGGTAAGGCCGCTGCCTGCAGTGCGAGAGCATCCCATATGAGTGCTGGTTCGTGTCCCAGCTGCTCCACTTCTGATCAGCTCTCTGCTATAGTAGTAAAAGATGGCCCAAGTCCTTGGGCCCCTGCACCCGCATGGGAGACCCAGAAGAGACACCTGGCTCCTGGCTCCTGACTGGCTCAGCTCCGGCCATTGCAGCCATCTCGGGAGTGAACCAGTGGATGGAAGACCTCTCCCTCCCTCCCTCCCTCCCTCTCTCTCTCTCTCTCTCTTCCTTTCCTTCTCCCCCTCTGTGCCTTTCAAACAAATAAATAAATCTTAAAAAAAAAAAAGCCCTCCGAACTACCCACTGTTGAAATAACATCAAATTAACAGCCTCTGGTCACCGCGCACAAACTGCCTGGAGGGTCCCGCACAATGACAGCACAGCCTTTCTGTGACACCACGCCCTTTCAGTGGGTTTTGGAGCAGAGCTGTGGGTGTGTGGGGCTGAGAGCGACTTCCCTGACAACCCAACTCCACTCTTTTCCTGTGCGCTCCCAGGCACTGAAGGCCAACCTCGGAAATGGCCACGCCCCGGCCCATGAGTGGTGCTGGACCCAAGGTCCTGAGACAGGGGCTCACCCACCCAGAGCCCTGCAATACGGCAAAGTGGGAAGACACCTTTCATGGGGCCAGACACAGTGCTGAGGGCTGTATGGGTCTGGTTTTATTTCACCCTCGCAGCAACCCATTTTAATTTTTATTATTTATTTTCATTTTATTTGAAAGGTAGAGAGAGAGACAGAGACAGACAGATCTCCAGTCTGCTGGTTCACTCCCTAAATGCCTGCAACAGCCAGGGCTGGGCCAAGACAAAGCAGGGAGCCAGGAGCTCCATCTGGGTCTCCTATGTGGGTGGCGGGGAGCCAGGTCCTTGAGCCACATCTGCTGCTCCCAGGACACGTTAACCGGAAGGTGGATCCTTAACAGAGCTGGGATTGCATGCAGGCACTCGATACGGGGTGCAGGCACCCTCAGAGGCACCTTAACCAGTGTGCCGAGCACCTGCCACCTTCCCACATCCCTTTCTGTCAGTCGGGTTGATTCCAGTGTCACAGCCCTGGGTCAGAGACTTCAAGATCTTGGGAGACTCACTGATGGCCGAGGAAGAACCCGGCCCAGCCTGGGAACGGGGTCTGCCCGACAGCAGCGTCTCCAGTCAATCCCTCCTGCCGGCGGACAGTCCCTCTCTTCTGCATCTCTCTCTTCTGTCTGAGGCATCAGCGACATTGTTCTGTGTGGACACCGCCTCATGCAATAGCGATGCAGGCTGACCAGCGAGAATCTGAGTATCCCCACCTCCCGGAGGCAACGCAGGGCAGAGGGGTCAGGAGGACTGGCCCTTTAAATCACACGACCTGGAAGGTGCAGCTTTGGTTTCCTTTCACTACAGCACTGCTCTCAAAACTCCCCAGAAATCGATGCAAAATGCAGAGTATATTTCAGTAACTTGGATTACTACAGTAGCTTAAAAAAAAAAAGATTTATTTTATTTATTTGAAAGACAGAGTTACAGAGAGAGGTAGAGACAGACAGCGAGGTCTTCCGTCCAATGGTTCACTCCCCAGTTGGCCACAATGGCCGGAGCTGTGCCAATCCGAAGCCAGGAGCCAGGAGCTTCTTCCAGGTCTCCCACGTGGGTGCAGGGGCCCAAGGACTTGGGCCATCTTCTACTGCTTTCCCAGGCCATAGCGGAGAGCTGGATAGGAAGTAGAGCAGCCGGGTCTTGAACTGGCGCCCATATGGGATGCTGGCACTGCAGGCCAAGGCTTTATAACCTGCTGTGCCACAGTGCCGGCCCCATCCAGTAGCTTTTAAAGGCAGCCTTCAATTTAGAGGACCCCTTGCATCTGGGCTGTCCTGATGCTCCTCCTAAGCGTCATGACCAAGCCATCAGAAGCCTAAAGATAAAGCCACCGGGCGCGTGCTGTGTGCGGTGAGTTAACAGTCACTGGTGATGCCACCACCCCACATCAGCTCTGGGGTGAATCTTCTGATGCAGCTCCGTGCTAATGCGCCTGGGAAAGCAGCAGGTGACGGTCCAGGTACCCACCCTCGTGGGAGACCCGGAGGGAGTTCCTGGCTCCTGGTTTCAGCCTGGTCCAGACCTGGACGATGTGTGGCCATTTGGGGAGTGAACCAGCAAATAGATCTTAGTCTCTCTGTCCTTATCTCTCCACCTTTCAAATAAATAAAATGTCTTAAAAAGTCACTACATGCACGTGTGCACATATACACATTGTGTGTACACGTGTGCATATGTGTGAACAAATTTATTTTCCTGGGATCCGGGGAAAGAGACCACTCCTTCTCAGTCTCAGTCACGTGGTTTTCCCTCCGTGTGGTTACGGTTTGCTGCAAGCACTTCACACACCCTTTTTTGGACAATTCTCATCCATCCCAAAGCATGCGACAAACACCCAGACACACACTTAAAAGGGTAACAGCAGACTTTTGGTTTCAAAGGGCCACAACCCTGCCACTAGCCGCCAGTCTGCGAGATATGACAAACAGTCTTTGATTAGGGTCTCTAGGGGCACAGGGGAGACGCTTCCATGGAGGAGTGAATTCACACACAAACCCAGACAGACGTAAGCAAAAGCTGAGACCAACCCTCCCCACAGATGAGTGCTAAGCACGAGAGCTACTTCGGCCAGAAAAATCACAGCTTTGTCTGTCGTAAGCTCCAGGGAACTTGGTCTTCCTCACTCAACGCCCTCGGCGCCAGGCCTGCCCGGGGCTCTCCTGGGGGCGGGCTCGCCCCCCCCCCCAGCCTCCCGGGGCTCTCCTGGGGGCGGGCTCGTCCCCCCCCCCCCCGCCTCCCGGGGCTCTCCTGGGGGCGGGCTCGTCCCCCCCCCCCGCCTCCCGGGGCTCTCCTGGGGGCGGGCTCGTCCCCCCCCCCCCCCCCGGGGCTCGTCCCCCACCCCGGGCTCTCTCACCACTTGGAAGCTCCGCGTGGAGTGGAACTCGCACTGCATCATGTCAAAGAAGATGGGGATGGTGGCTCTGCGCAGCTCCGTCTCGGGGATCAAGGTCATTTCCAGGATGGGGCCGACCATTTCGGGAATGAACTTTATCTTGTGCTGACCTTGGAATAAAGACACGTATTATTCAAGAGTTATGAAGGGATCCCAAAAGGATGCAGGTGGACCAAACAATACAGAGGGCTGGGATGTTGACTGGGGCCCTGCTGGAAACAGGGACCCGTCAAGGGGGTCGGGCAGATGGTCACTTGGGTCCCTTCTGGTTGCAACATTTCACGAAGAGGCGCCCACCACTGGGCCCCACGTAGATAATGCGCAGAGAGGTCTGGAACACCCCAACGACGACACACGAAGCAAAACAAAGCAGCGGCCGCAGAGTGTGAACAGCTACCTTCCCCGGCAATTATTGGAGATGAAAATGTTTATTAGAGGAACGGATTTATTAATCTTGTCTCATGTATCTTGTCCAGATAGGATTTAAAATTCAGTAAACCTTCATGTTATTTTTTTTTAAAAAAAACAGTATTGCCATGGTGACTACTAACGAATATTAAAACAGAGCAAACATTCACTAAGCACTGGCTATGTAGCACAGCCGGCAGCAACATCATCACATGGTGCCCTCACAGCCTAGGGAGACAGGCGCCTTAACCCGTGTCATGGATAGGGACGCTGGGCTACTCCCAAGGCTGCTGAATGGGCCAACCACTTGAGATGCAGGGACAGGATTTGAACCCAGGTCCTGGGTTCCTGTCACAGGACCTCTGCATGGCATTCAGACTCTGCCCACTTCTCTGTACCGGAAACGCACCACTGGCAATGCAACAATTCTAAAATAAAAACAGACCGGCTGTCTGCACACATTTCTAGTTCAGTTGTTTTCTTGGAGATCTTGCTCTCCTACTCCTCTGGGCCTTGTCTTTGACTCAGACGCTAACTCAGCGTCCCTGGGGGAAACCCACGGGCCCAGCAGAGACTCCAGCACCGGGCCTGAGCCAGGAGAGGGCCTCTCCCTCCTGCTCGGGTGGGTTTTTGCTGCCACGGTGCCCCACGCTATAGCTTCTAGCTGCTAAATTCCTGAGCCCCAGGGGGACACGGGTGAGCTCACAAAGAGCTTGAAGTGAGCAGAAGGTGGTGGGAGAAGCGACAGCAGCCACCTGTCACCCAGGGACGCTGTGCGCTCACAGGAAGGGGACGGGGACCGGGCAGAGCAGCCGCCGGCAAGGCTTTTCTGGGTT
This sequence comes from Oryctolagus cuniculus, assembly GCF_051225735.1. NCBI lineage: Eukaryota > Metazoa > Chordata > Mammalia > Lagomorpha > Leporidae > Oryctolagus > Oryctolagus cuniculus. The sequence goes on from NC_142881.1 coordinate 4,445,532, forward strand.
CTGTTCTTTTCACCACACGTCAGCATCGCTTCGTTTCCAGCACTTAACGGGGAGCCCAGAAGAAACTAAACACTCGGGTGCGTTACGCGTGACACCGTGTTAACGTCGGCGATTTATTCTGTAAATATTTACTAATATTTCTGACATGGTCAGGAACTCAACGATATTCAAGAGAATTTAGTTTTCTTAACAACTCAGCCAATACAGATTTCTATAGAGAGACTGCACTCATTTGGTTATTACAAATAACTATACTTAAGGAAATACATAATTTAATAATTGGTCTAAAGTTTTCGGGTGGACACACACACTCAAAACAACACCTTCAATAATGGATTTGAATACAATTAAAACTTTATTATTTTCCTAAATAATTAACACTTTAACTACGGCTACAACCATCTGATTCTCCTCACTTCCCCAAGTGCTTAATGTTTCCGGAAGGCATGTAACTTCTACAAAGCACCCTCCAGAAAACGCTGTCATACGGAGGCCTCAGCTGAGACTTCCCCGTATTATGCCTGAAAAATGTCAGCGCCGAGGTTTCAGAGGACAGAGGAGAGTGACGGGGCACTGCTCATCAGCCACGATTCCAGTGTCATAAAGTTCCGTCACCGACACTTTTCATTACCCCAAGCTGGGAGGGACACACAAGTGGTTGTGCAAGTGGGGATGGGAAAAGTAAGTTACCACAGGAGGGGAGGACGCCCTGGAGTACAGCTGAGGCCCATGGGCAGTGGGACCGCTGGGGACTGAACTTCACCACAGCCCCGAGGGGAGCAAGGGTGGTGGCCTGGCTCTCAGGCAGTCACTTTTTTTCTGTTTGTTTCAACAGCTGCATTCCCCTGGGGCACACGGTGCTCACATTTCATGATGAACCTGAGTTTGGAATCAAGGAGGACTAAGGTGACGCCTGCAGTGTAGACTATGCGCCTGCAGTGTAGGCCATGCGATTTTCCTTCCTTTCTGAGATAAAGGAAGAGCGATCGTTGGGGAGAAGGTCACGGTGTAAGTCTCGTGCCAGAGGCAAGTTCACGGCTGAAAAGCTGCAGAACACACATCCTGTGTGTTAACCACAGACTCTCAGCCAGGGACAGGACGGAATGGGGGAAATCTGCTCTCTTAACCGTACCCCAAATCTAAAGTGCCCAGCACTCACCAGCCTCTGGGGGCATAAAGACAGACAAGGTCAACACAATCACCTCACTGAATGGGCTTCTAAACCCTGAGTCGGGCAGGCGTTTGGCCTGGAGGTTAGGCTCAGGTTACGATGCTGTGTCCCAAGCGGGAGAACCTGGGTTTGATGCGGGGATGCAGCTCCTGACTCAGCTTCCCACCACGCAGGCCCTGGGGGGCAGCGGTGGCTGCTCCAGTAGCTGGGTTCCTGCCACCCATGTGGGAGACCCAGACTGAGTTCTCGCGTTCTGGCTTTGCTCATCCCCCAGAGATCTGGGGAGAGTGAGCCTGCGGATGGGAGTCCTCTCTGATGGTGGCTCTTAAATGCATTAATTAAAATTCCACAGAAAATCAGAGAGAGACCAGCGTGCCCCCTCAGGAGGCAGGACCTCCCCATGGTCCTGGAAGAGGAACTGCGCAGAGACTCAGGCAGGACCCATCCCCGCTTCCTTCACTGCACTGGTGGCAAACAGGCACGAAAGGTAGCAACCAGTTTCAGCGCTGGCCAGTCTCTGGGGCTCCAGATGTGACAGTAAAAATGCTTAAAATCAGACAATTCACCCCAAACTGGAAAGGCCAGAGCACCCTCCACCAGGACAACCCCGGCCGGCAGCAGCCAGGGTTGGGTGTGGACACTCTTTCTATGCCTGGCAGGGACCCTGTCACGTGGCACCACCACAGGAGCCGAGGGCTCCAGGACCCAGGCCAGCTGTGCAGGGGGCAGCAGCTGTCCATCAAGAAGGAGGCATTTCTCATGTACCCGCCCCCGGGACCTGGGCTGGGGGTGTCGCTAGTTCCCCTACATGATGTGCGAATCCTGATCGAGCCTGGTCCTAAGAAGGATCTTCATGAGAAAGCATTTACGTGACTTCGCAGCGTGTCCTGGAGAGAGGATGCTGACCAGCCCACAAGAAGGTGGTCACTCTATTTTAGGAAGGATCAAGGAGCATGGCCCCAGACAGAGGCTGCTCTCCGAGGGCCTGTGAGTCTACGCTGATAGCCTGGCTGGCCAGAGCGGGGTGGGCAAGGGGTCACGTCACCTCTTCCAAGGCTCTGGGTTCTCCAAGGTCCAGCACGGAACCACGGCGCCCTCCACGCCCTCCCCCTGCACGTCCCTTCCACTTCTCTTGCTTCCCTCTCTGCTGCAGCGACACGCGGTCTCTGCCTGGCCTGAGGCCCACCATCTGGACTGCCAGGGCGAAGGACAAATGCATCCCTCGGAGCACAGTTTTAAGAAGGAACACAGAGCGATTAATTACAACGAACCTTCCTGTTCTGCAAACTTTAACATTTTGCTGCTGACATCACTGGATCTTAATGTCACCAGATCACTGGGCCTCAGCACTGTAAGGATCTCGACAACACAGCCCCCCCCTCATCTGCAGAACGGGAGCCCAGGACCCCCGAGACACAGGTTGAGGCTGCAGAGCCGGCACGGTAGGAGGGAAACTCCCAGTGGAGTCAGCAGCTCCCCTCCCCCCAGGGGTGAGGCATGGTGGCAAGACAGAGGACAGGACGGGGCCCACCAGGCTCCTGGCTGTGAGCTCCGCAGGGCCTCTGATGGCCGAGAGCCAACACCTGGACTCTGAGCCCTGTGGCTGTCACAGCCAAGTCACCAGCGAAGCCCTGGCCATTTCCTGGAGGGCTGCTGAGCCGACTCCAGTCCTGACACCCACGGAGCGCGTGCAGGGACAGGCTGTACTGAGAAGGCACAGACAGAGCCACTGCGACCAACGTGCCCTCCGCCTGGGGCCTCCGCACTGGGCTTGTATCCCCCAGACCCTAACCGGGGGCCCGTGAGCACCCAGACTTCTCCATTCCTGTGTTTTAGCACTGTCCACGAGGGTCCTGTGGGTTTGCTTCCCAGGTCCTCTGTCTTTCCTTTCCTGGGCAAGGATGCGCATGGAAGACTCCATCCTTAACTCAGCAGAAATACAGAGACCTGAAATACTCCTAGGGGCCTCCGTCACACACCAGGGACCTCGGGAGGGACAAGCAGTCCCCCCCCTCGGAGGCAGGAAGAGGTCACCAGGTACCTGCTGACCACATCAAAGGTGAGGCCCTCGAACCCCACTCCTGTCTGCTCCGGGGGTGTTCAGGGGTGATGAGGTCCAGCTGCCCACCTGCATCCAAGTCCATTCTGCTTTGACCCCATCGCTCTGTTCTGCATCTTTTTTGCAATTTCCTGAAGGCAGGCAGCAAGCGGCCACTTAAGAAGGACACAGGCTGGGGTGCAGCTACCTGGTCCCCGCCCTGGTGGAACTAGTGGCACTCTCGAGCAACAGGGAGATGAGAGAGTGAAGTGGCCTGATGTACCCCACCTTCCAGTAGAGACCGGTCTCAGAGGCACAGCCGGGCCTTCTCATTCCAGGCCGCGTGGGCTTCTGGTGCTCTGAGGACCGAAGCAGAGCCCTGGCCATCCAGAGGGAGGCAGTGCACCTGCAGCCCAGCTCAGGAGCTGGGCGAGGCCACCAAGTGTCCACCGCACGGTGAGCAGGAGCCTGGGACCCGTCTGCACAAAGCAAGGCCCAGAGCTGTGAGTGTAGGAAGAGCTTTTTCTCAACTTAGGGTGGGCCAGCTTCACAGGGGGCACACTACAGATGGCGAGCAGACACCAGATAATCATCGGCCCTCTCTTGAAGGAGCTCATCTGAAAGAACTATGTGCTAGGCTGGTGCACTGGTGTAGTAAGCTAAACCTATGCCTGAAGCGCCGGCATCCCATACAGGCGCTGGTTTAAGTCCCGGCTGCTCCACTTCCAATCCAGCTCCCTGCTGATGGCCTGGGAAAGCAGCAGAAGACGGCCCGAGTGCTTGGGCCCTTGTACCCACATGGGAAACCCAGAAGAAGCTCCTGGCTTCCCAGCGCCGGCTGTTGTGGCCACTTGGGGAGTGAACCAGCAAATGAAAGGCCTCTCTCTCTGTCTCTCCCTGTTAACTCTGCCTCTCATATAAATCTTAAAAAAAGAATTCTATGTTGTATTGGTTAAAATTTCAATAGACAATTCTTTGCTGTTACTGATGAGAATGGACAGGTGAACTGTACTAATTATTTTATTTACAAACAAAATGACACCGATTTCATATCTTAAATGCGCAAGTCCCTTACTGCCGTGAGTGCAGGAGCTCATTATGTGCCCCGCCCCAGGTGGCAGTTTGTCTAGTATCTAAGTACAGGATCAAGCTGTGAGTCGGTAAATAAACCCTTGAGAAGCTGGGTTCTGTGGTCTGAACACAGGACGTGGCAGCAGGATGAGCGCCATGGTTTGATGCAAGAGAAACCGAGAGGCGCCAGCAAGCCACAAGGGGGCGCTCCACCGACCTCTCTGTTGCACCAATCAGCTTTTCTTTTTTTTTTTTTTTTTGACAGGCAGAGTGGACAGTGAGAGAGAGAGAGACAGAGAGAAAGATCTTCCTTTGCCATTGGTTCACCCTCCAATGGCCGCCACGGCCGGCACACTGCGCTGATCCGAAAGCAGGAGCCAGATGGTTTTCCTGGTCTCCCATGGGGTGCAGGGCCCAAGCACTTGGGCCATCCTCCACTGCACTCCCGGGCCACAGCAGAGAACTGGCCTGGAAGAGGGGCAACCGGGACAGAATCCGGTGCCCCAACCGGGACTAGAACCCGGTGTGCCGGCGCCGCAAGGCAGAGGATTAGCCTATTGAGCCGAGGCGCCGGCCCCAATCAGCTTTTCTTCCCTCTCCTTTGGTCTTCCATCTCTTACTGAAAACAGAGGCCACTCAGACTTTAAAGATGTCCCAGCACTGGCGGACAGGGCCAGGGCCATGACCCACCAGGGACCGCCCAGGTACCCAGCCACTCACCAAGGTTGTACCACATGTCTCTGATCTCAAAGCCGATCTGCCGCCTCATGTCTCCATACCTGGAAAGCAGGGAAGGAAAGTCGCTGAGTCACTCTCTAGAGCGTGGGAAAAGCAGACGTGGATAACAGTCAGTGCAACCCAAGGTTTCCGTCGCTGGGGCCGATGAAGGGGGCGTGAAAGCGCTGACTTCTCCCAGAAAAGGGGTGGAAGGAGGAGGGATGCACAGGGCCCTGGGTGGGGACCCTCAAGGACCTTCCTGTTCCCATGGCTGCAGCTTACATAAAGTCCTCCCCTGGTGGGGGGGCAGGCATTTCCTTCCTCTGTTTTCCTGGTTCCAGGGCTGCCGTGGGGTTGTCTTCTCATACAAGGCCAATCTCTGGGGGCCACAAAGCCCATCCACGCGGCAGCAGCTTTCCCACAGCAAAATGAAGCCCCGGAGAAGGGGAAGGCCTCCTCCGAGCGTCTCACCTTCCTCTGTATCATTGATGCCAGGAAGGGCTGAACACCAAGAAGCATCGACAAATATTCCACTGGTTTTTGTTTACCAGGGAAAATAAATGCTAATTTTCCTCCCCGTGGGTGAACACAGGAGGTGTGTGTTTCAGGAGTAAACAGAATTCGATGCTTCAGAAGATAAACCTTTATTAGTTTGTGAGCAATTTAACTTTTTCCTTTACTGCCTAAGGAAAAACCTGATTATATTAAAAATAATAATTTGCAAAATTAGCATACAGCATCGCAGTTAGCAGCTGTGTCAGGAGCGGCTCCGTTCGTTTGTCCTGGTGGCAGCCGACGTGGGAGGGAAGGCTCTGATTACAGATGATCCTGCTAAGTCAACAGCCACAGCCTACTGACACCTCATTATGGTGCCCCGAGCACCTGTCTGTCACTCACGGCAGGAGACGGCTACAGCCCAGGAAGGGAAAATCTGTCCTGGCATCTGGGCACGGTGTGGGGGAGGCCACAGCACTGATCCTTCCCTCCAGGATGGGCTGGGCCTCTGAGAACCCCCAGGGCTGGTGTCCTGGCACAATGGACTGAGCCACTGTTTGTAGTGCCAGCATCCCACATCAGGTGTCGGTTCAAGTCCCAGCTGTTCCACTTCCAATCCAGCTCCCTGCCAATGTGCCTGGGAAAGCAGCAGATGATGGCCCAAGTTCTCAGGCCCCTGCCACCCATGTGGGAGTGGGAGACCAGGAAGGAGTTCCAGGCTCCTGGCTTCGGTCTGGTTTGGGCCAGCCTTGATCATTGTGGCTCTCTGGGGAGTGACCCAGTAGTTGAAAGATCTGTCTCTCTTGCTCTGTCACTCTTTTAAGTAAATAAATTTTAAAAAAGAAAGATATCACCCCAAGCCCAGCCCCACCACCAAGTGAGCGCTCAGTGAATGACAGGGAACCTCAGCTGGGGGGTGGGCCCATCGGGGCAGTGCAAAGGGACCAGCAGCAATGCCACTGGACCCGTGTTCCTGGGGGAGAGGAAAGCACAGTTTTGGGCAGGACCCACCCCAGATTGCCCCAGGCCATACGACTCCATCGTGTCGAGTTACGCTTCTCACGCTCTAGAGCCGTGCCCCAATGCGTTTCATTCTGCAGACAGAGGGATCCTGCCGCCACGCCAGGCCCTGGGGTGACGTGGTGGCTTCGTGGCCACAGGCAGGCTGGTGCCCTCTTGGCATTCATCAGGAGGAGGGGCACACCTGTGCCAACCCCCTCCCAGGTTCCTGAGGGTACAGGTGGACGAGGCACCTCCCAGCTGAGCAGGTCTGGGGCAAGCCCAGAATGCAGCACCAGAGGGGCTGGGCCTGGGAACACAGGCTCTACCCCGGGCCCTGGGGTCCCTGCCACCTTAGACCCTCACTACACGGAGGTGGCCTGAGGCCCTGAGACAGGCCGGCTTCACATGTCTTGATGAACTGAAGCTTATCCCCACCCCCATGCTACCCAGATGTCCACCCCATCCTGAGAAAATCCACAGAAACAAGAGCCCAGCGCTGGGCTGCCCTGTGTCGGCGTCTGTGCCGCTCTGGCCTTGGGCTCAGCTCCTTTCCTCAGCTCCCAGGGGGGCTGGATGCTCCGAGGTTTGGGCACAGGAGCCCCTGGCAGCAGTGGGTATAGCAGGTGAGGTCATGAGTGGCCCCAGGGAGTGATGTGCCATTTTCCTAGACTGGTGCTGACACCTGCGCCTTCCGAGGCCTGTGTGGGGTGGGCCCTCCTGGGCCAGAAGAGGGCTCTCTTCCAGGGGAAACTGAGGCCCCTGTGAGAGCAGGGAGCAGCGGAGCTCTGAGCACGCCACCCTGGTGAGCGCCAGGCCCGCCGCGGCACACAGATGCCACACGTGCTGCTCTGGCAGCCACCCACCGGGGGGCACGGGGGGGCACGCGGGCCTGGGGCAAAGGCAGCATCAGGACTGAAGAGGGAGGGCGAGACCGCGTCTCCCTGGCAGCAAGACTGATCTGCACTTTGTCTTCATCCCAGGCCTCTTGATGAGTCCATGCCTGCCTCCGAGCGAGCCCTGGGCACAGTCACAGCTGTCAGCGCCCTCAGGAGGCTCCCACGGAGCAGGGAAACCAGATAACAGAGCCTCTGGGCGGAAGCTCCTTCCCTGGGGGTGCAGCTCAGAGCTGGGCGCCACCCTGGACAGCCTAAGTGCCCAGACTTACCCTGGGGGAGCAGCCACAGGCACAAAGCAAAGTGTGGGGGAGGGGATCAATGCCTCAGACTCCCGTGTCCGCGTCCACCCCACAGCGGCTCCCCAGCTGTCAGAGCACAGCCTGCTGTAGCCCCACTGCCCCAGCTCACTGTGTCCCCACTGCCCCACTGCCCCAGCTCACTGTGTCCTCACTGTGTCTCCACTGCCCCAGCTCACTGTGTCCCCACTGCCCCCGCTCATTGTGTCCTCACTGCCCCAGCTCACTGAGCCCCCACTGCCCCCACTGTGTCCCCACTGTCCCCGCTCACTGAGCCCCCACTGCCCCAGCTCACTGTGTCCCCCCGCCCCCACTCACTGTGTCCTCACTGCCCCCAGCTGTGTCCCCACTGCCCCCGCTCACTGAGCCCCCACTGCCCCACCTCACTGTGTCCCCACTGCCCCACTGCCCCCGCTCACTGTGTCCTCACTGCCCCCGCTCACTGAGCCCCCACTGCCCCTACTCACTGTCTCCTCACTGCCCCAGCTCACTGAGCCCCCACTGCCCCCGCTCACTGTGTCCTCACTGCCCCCGCTCACTGTGTCCCTACTGCCCCCGCTCATTGTGTCCTCACTGCCCCAGCTCACTGAGCCCCCACTCACTGTGTCCCCACTGCCCCCGCTCACTGAGCCCCCACTGCCCCAGCTCACTGTGTCCTCACTGCCCCCGCTGTGTCCCCACTGCCCCCGCTCACTGTGTCCCTACTGCCCCCGCTCATTGTGTCCTCACTGCCCCAGCTCACTGAGCCCCCACTGCCCCCGCTCACTGTGTCCTCACTGCCCCCGCTCACTGTGTCCCTACTGCCCCCGCTCATTGTGTCCTCACTGCCCCAGCTCACTGAGCCCCCACTGCCCCCACTCACTGTGTCCCCACTGTCCCCGCTCACTGAGCCCCCACTGCCCCAGCTCACTGTGTCCCCACCGCCCCCACTCACTGTGTCCTCACTGCCCCCGCTGTGTCCCCACTGCCCCCGCTCACTGAGCCCCCACTGCCCCAGCTGACTGTGTCCTCACTGCCCCAGCTGTGTCCTCACTGCCCCCGCTCACTGTGTCCTCACTGCCCCTGCTCATTTCATAACTAGGTTGTTTGTTTTGTTGTTGAGTTTCTTCAGCTTTTTATAGATTCTGGTTATTAATCCTTTAGCAGTTGCATTGTTTGCAAACAATTTCTCCCATTCTGTCAGCTGCCTCTTCAGCTTCCTGAGTGTTTCTTTTGCAGTACAGAAACTTATCAATTTGATGTAATCCCATTTGTCAATCTTGGTTCTGATTGCCTGTGCCTCTGGGGTCTTTTCCAAGAAGTCTTTGCCTAAGCCAATGTTTTGCAGGGTTTCCCCAATGTTCCCTAATAGTTTGATGGTATTGGGTCATAGATTCAGGTCTTTGATCCATGTTGAGTGGGTTTCTGTGTAAGGTGTGAGGTAGGGGTCCTGCTCCATACTTCTGCATGTGGAGATCCAGTTTTCCCAGCACCATTTGTTGGAGAGATGTCCTTGCTCCCGGGACTGATTTTAGTTCCTTTGTCAAAGTTGGTTGTAGATGTGTGGATTGGTTTCTGGAGTTTCCGTTCTGTTCCACTGGCCCACACATCTTTTTTTTTGCCAGTACCAGGCTGTTTTGATTATAACTGGAAAAGCGTTTTTCTTAAGGAGAGAGAATAACTGAGAAGTCCCACCACTCAATGCTGCATGGCAGGGAGCCAGGAGAAACCTGGCTGGAGTTCTGTGGTGGGAAGGGGAGTGTTTGAGACAGGGTGGACGGTTGGGAGGTGGCCTGTTCTCAGAGGTTCCTGGGCCAGCAGCTGGTCCCCCACGTACTGGTGATAGAGTGGGGGACCTACTGGGAAGTGCTTAGGTCATGGGGGTACCACCTGCCAGAACGGACTAACGTCTTTCCCAGAGACTGAGTTAGGACCTGTGGCAGGGGTTAGGGACTGTGACAGGCGGGTGTTGGGGAGCAGGTGCATGCCCTTTTCTCTCTTGCATGTGCGACCCCACCCCCCACCCTCCCACCGCATGGCAAGCAGGGCGGGACCTCTACTGGAAGCCCAGCACGGGCTGCTGTCCCACTGCTGAAATGCTCCACCTCCATAACCGTGGGCGGAATAAGCCGCCCTCCTTGTGAAGTACTCAGCCTCGGGGACTGTGTGCAGCAGCAGAAACCTGACTACGGCACAGAGTAAGGGGTGCAAGGAGAGCAACCGACAGGGCCCACCCCACAGCCCGAGTCCGCACCTGTCGAGGCAGCCGGAGGTGGGGGCGGTGAGGAAGTGAGGTGGCGAAAGGGCAGGCGGAGACAGCAAGGGAGTCAGGTGGGGGGAGGCATTTTCACCTGAATTGGCAAGACTGGTGGGTGGGTTCCTGGTGGAGAGGGGCACAGGACCCCAGGTAGACAGGCCGGCGTGGCCTCATTCCACCTGCACCACCGTCACCCAGCTCAGCAGCACTCATCACCCACGCACGTGGGCATCCACTCAGCTGTTGCACGCCAAGCTGGCACAGGGTTACCCCTTCAGTCTGTCTCCTGGGGTCTACTTCTAGCTCCTAAAGTGAAGCTAATTTGAATAATTTGAGTCCCTTGAAAAAAAAAATCAGCACAAACACAAGTCCAATCTATCCCATTTCCTGCTCATCGCAGGACGGGGCTTCTCAGCGGTTCTTTCCCTTCGGTTTTCCTCAAAGGTCACGTCCACGCCCGGCCGTTACTGTGCTGGCTCTCAGAACCCAGCGTATAGCGGGGTGCGGCTGAGTCTGCCTTGTGCTCGGGTAGAACACGGCAGAGCCGGCATGTACCCGGCTCACGGCTGCAGGGCCTGACGGGGCTATGGCGGGGGTCAGGTGTCAGCCGAGACCACGTTGCCAGACCCAAGGCAGAAGGCGGGAGGGAGGGCGGAGGGGCAGAGAGCGAGTGACGGGAGCGGAACCTGCCAGGAGCCCACTCCCGCGGGATTCTGTTGAGGAGGGGCAGCCCCCATGGCCGAGTCACCCCTCAGCACTGTCACAGCGGCAGTTACCCGTCAACAGGAGCTTGGAGAAGAAAAACACACGAACCAGTGCCGCGATATTTTTGTCTGTGTGACATCTGGGTCCCACGGGGATACCTGTCCTCTAAGAAGGGAGAGAAGGAGCCGAGGGACCGAGCGGGAGCGGGGGGAGGCCTTTGCGGGGTGCTCCCTGCCCCCTGTGCAGAGGCCTGAAGCTGGACTCTGCCGCTCAAGCCTACAGGGAGGCTGTAACTGTCCCAGGGTGTTAAAGCCGAGGCTGACTCAGGCCCAAGCCCAGGCTCAGGTCTCTTTCCCGGACAAAGCCTGGGCCCCAGCACTGAAGCGCCTCTGTGCTCTCGCTCCTGGCTGACCCACTTGGTACCCAGTCCACCATCGAGCTGACCCACAGCGATGTCAAAGCCGTGGGGAGGAGAGGGGCGCGGCAGCCGGGGGGGGAATGTCCGTCCTCCCTGCCCAAGCTGTCCCTACTATCATGGCCCTCGAGTCCTAGCGGCGGCTTGTTCTGGCTTCACTGGCGAGCCTCACCCTCAGTGCGGCTGTGACCGTCAGCCCTCTGCGTGGTGAGGCCCATTCGGCCACGTTCTTCCCTTGTGCTCTGGGGAGTGTCTCTGGCAGGGGTGTCCTCATTATCCCTCCCGACCTCTGTCACCAGGATGAGCAGCAAACAAGCAGGAGTGGACGGGCAGGGCTTCTGAAGACGGAGTCTCCTGCTGTGCACCGGGCAAGAGCTGCCGGGCTTGGCGGGGAGGGGGAAGGGCTGGCTGGGATGGGCGAGGGACCCCATTCAGATTCCTGTGGCTGAACTCATGGCGTAGCAGGGAGGCCCAGTGAGGGGCACTCCTGGGGCTGCTAAGTGGGTGTGATGTGGGTGCTTGCTCTCTCTCTCTGAGACCCTAAGGGCTTTCCTTCTAGAAAAAGATCAGTGCGGGGCTGGCGCTGTGGCGTAGCGGGTAAAGCCACTGCCTGCAGTGCCAGCATCCCATATGGATGCCAGTTCGAGTCCCGGCTGCTCCACTTCCCATCCAGCTCTCTGCAGTGGCCTGGGAAAGCAGTGGAAGATGGGCCAAGTGCTTGGGCCCCTGCACCCGCATGGGAGACCCAGGGGAAGCTCCTGGTTCCTGGCTTCGGATCAGTCCAGTTCCAGCCATTGAAGCCATTTGGGGAGTGAACTAGCAGATGGAAGACCTTCTCTCTCTCTCTCTGCCTCTCTGTAATTCTGCCTTATATAAAGATATAAATAAATCTTCAAAAAAATCAGGGCAGGCATTTTGTTCCGCTATGTTCCAAATCAGCAACCAGCCACTGGCTCGACCTGTGGGGTCAATTCCACTGTCACCAGCATCTCGTGCTGTGTTCTGAGCCCCGAGCCCCAGGCCCTGCTACTCCCTTCTGCTTCGACCACCAGCGCCTCTCCCTGCTTGGAGACTGGACTGTTTCCCTTGGCCTGGTGTCGGACCAGCTCTTAGTGTTCTCAGCTAGCAGACTTCCCGGCCTTCTTCCCAGCCAGCTGGGCGGTCCACAATGCGGGGAACCCTCTGGCTCCCCATGCTGGGCTCTGCAGGGCCCCCTGCTGGCCGCCAGGGTCCTCAGTCCTCGTCCCAACTACTGCTCCACACATTACTTATTCTCCGCCTCTCCCACTAGGCTGTGAACATCCCTCCACGAGGTGTCTTCCCTCTCTGTCCGTAGCATCAAAGCCAAGCCCTGCCTGAGCACGGAATAGGCACAATCCCTTCTTACCAGATAATCTTTTTTTTTTTTTGACAGGCGGAGTGGACAGTGAGAGAGACAGAGAGAAAGCTCTTCCTTTACCGTTGGTTCACCCTCCAATGGCCGCCGCAGCCGGCGCGCTGCAGCCGGTGCACCACACTGATCCGAAGCCAGGAGCCAGGTGCTTCTCCTGGTCTCCCATGCGGGTGCAGGGCCCAAGGACCTGGGCCATCCTCCACTGCACTCCTGGGCCACAGCAGAGAGCTGGCCTGGAAGAGGGGCAACCGGGACAGAATCCAGTGCCCCGACCAGGACTAGAACCCGGTGTGCCTGCGCGGCAGGTGGAGGATTAGCCTACTGAGCCAAGGCGTCAGCCCATAGTCAGTTTTAAAAAAAATATTTCTAGATACTTTGTGTGCCTACAAGACTTAGGCACTGGGGTAAACACCTTGAAAAGTTCCTTATGCTGGCTTAGTTACACAGAAACAAAATCTGCAAACAGATTACAAAGTGGGCACAGAGTGTAAAAGGGCACGAGGAATACAGCAAATACAGGTGCACCTGCCCTGTGGTTTATGCTGCACAGCCTCAGGGGTCACAGGTTTAACTCCGGCACAAAGAACACCATGTCCTCAGTCACCTGTCACCGCCCCACATGGAGTACAGTCCATGGGGGCCCAAGGCCGTCCTGCCAGAGCCTTGCAGAGCTGCCTGGGGACATGCTCAGGTGTCCTTCCCCAGGAAATCCCCGTGGGAGGGGACAAGGGGAGTCCCAGGTCTCGTTACCCCAGTCGCAAGAGCGGGAAGGCGGAGGCCCTGCGCCGAGGGGAGACACCAGCTGGCGGTGTTTAATGTTCCCTGGCTCTGAAGCCTCTGCGTCCACACAGCGGCGTGGGAAGCAAATGTTTCCTTTGGCGGCCAAGGCCCTGTGCGTTTAATGCATTCGCTGATGCTGTTTTAGCTGAAGCTGTTAACACTCACACCAGCAAGGGGAGGCCCCGGGCGGTGCTCCTCGCGCTGGCCTGCAGAGTGCTCAGCACAAAAGTGTTTTACTGCGAAGCTCTCAAAGGACACGCCAGCTCTTCTGGGGCAGACTTCAGCTTGATGCACCTGTCCGCCCCCGCAGGCGCCTCCAAGGCCAGGGAGCGCCACATGCTTGGCAGTGAGCGGGTTCCAAAGTCAGCCGGAGCTGCGTTTGCATCCCCGCCTCACCTCACCCCACACGGGCAGGTGATCCCACCTGCTGAGGCTGAGCCCTCGTTAGTGAACCAGGACAAGCCGAGGTCGTCTGTGCTGCAGGGGTTGTGTGGTGATGTGCTCAGTGTGTGCCGGTTACCGTTTTACAGCACTTGGCACCATGAGGGCAGCCAAAGGACACCGACAGCCGTGGCCACAAGCAGCCTCACCTCACTTCCTGCGAGCCCCAAAGAGCCCCCCTGCTAGGCCAGTGTCCGGACGGTGCAGACTGGCACACCTGTCTCTCAACACTGAGCCAAGGTCAGGGACAAAGTCCCCAGCAGGCCTCAAGGAGGTGCACCATGCAGGCAGTCCTGCGGGCCGCGGGCACACACACGGGGCCTCCCTTGTTCTGGTGCGTGGCTCGGCAGGTGCACCTCCCTTTTCTGAGCAAGGAACACTGTTTCCATCAAAGGTTATCAGACAGCAGGTGCCGAACTCAGGAAAGACAGCCCGGAGAAAGCTGCCTTCCAGTGCGACAGCTACAGACCATGGCTGGAAGATCCTGAAAGCAGCCCAGGCTGAGCTCTGGGGCTGGGCACGGCCAGGCAGGATGCTGCCTTGTGCGTTCGGGGCCTGTGACTGGCCCAGGGACTTGGAGAGAACAGGGCTCCACCCTCCGCATCTGGAACTAGTGAAGATGAAAACAGGGCTTAATGGCGAGGTCTGCTTTTTTTCTTTTTTAATGACTGCACTTAGCGTATGTGAAAAATGCCCATGGAGCACTTAGAGCAAGCCCAGTCCACCGCTGCCGAGATAATTCTTGCTCCCCAGAGATGCCGTGCTCTGCCCTGCACGGAGGCTGCGCTCTGACGGAGTACGAGGAAGGCTGGGCAGCTGCCATCGTCTGAGGAGTCCTCAGGAATCGCCGACCTCGGGGCCCGGTGGGGGTGGAGGCGGGGGTGGGGTGGGGTGCCAGCCTTGGAACGATCGGGAGACTGCAGAAGAAGGAAGACTCGGCAGCCTGGGAGCAGGGCTGGAACTCTTCCCAAGGGCGCAGGGAGAAATCAGGGAAACTGAGGCAGGAGAGGACCCAGAGCCTCGGGTGCCCATACCTCAGGAGCAAACCCTCAGGAGCAGGAGGCCCCGGGGCTGCAGAGCTCAGGGAGCCAGGCACGGCCTTGGCCTTGGGGAGCTCCTGGAGGTTTGCTCGCACCGAGGCCGGGCTGGTTCCGTCCGCTCAGAACGGCTGGGAAGAAGACAGGTGTTGGCTGCCGCGCAGGGGGAGGCCACAGACAGTTCAGCAACAGCGCTAACTCCACGGCGAGCTGTTCGACAAGCCCAACAGCACTGCCAGCTCTTGCCAGAAACTCCCTTCTCAGAAGCAGGACTGAAGGATTGAGCGATACAGGCACCCACGTGCAGTGACATGAGGACAGTGCCCGGCAGGAGGAAATTACCTCTGAAAGTGTGAGTTCTGTGTTGGGCTGATAGTCTGGGACTGCACTAACGTTGAACCTCCCACGAAGAACCCCGTGATTTCACACCTTGATTCCGGGGTTAGAAAAGGCAGTTCCTGATCCTGATTTCAGTACACCGTGACTACATGGCAATTTGTGCCAAGCTGGCTTAGCCTCTACCGGAACATTATGCTAAGAGCGTCAGGGGCTCCTGGCGGGGCTGCTGAGCGGGACGAAGACTTACTTGTTAAGGATCTTGGCTCTCTTGGCACTTGAAAAGTTCTCCAGCTGCAAGGATTCTTGCGTAAGGAAAGCAACAGCCAGGTGGAAGTAGTTGTTCCACAGCTGAAAAGCAGAAAGAAGAGACGCTAAGAGGCTGAATGGCTTAAGGCGGGGGTCAAAGACGCGCTGGGAGGTGGGCCAGTGGCTTAGCCCGCACGCCAGGAGTGTTTCTCAAACCACAAAGGTGCTTGCCCGCCACCGGGAGTCCAGGACTGAGCGTGTGCACACTCTGCAAGTCGCTGGGACAGCTGATCTGACCTGGCTCTGCGCCTCAGTTTCCACTTGGTTTCTGCCTTGCAGGGCCGCTGGGAGGAACCAGCAAGAAGTAAGTGCAGAGTCCTGACCATTGTTCAAACCCTGCCAGGAGCACCTGATCCTGATTAGCTATTGCTAGTGTCCTGCCACGGTGTTGCACCTGAGCGAGTGCAAACAAAGGCGCTCCACACGCTGATACAATCGGATGGTCCCTTATTGCCGGCGGTGGAGAGTGGGCTCATGCCCCAAAGAACTCTCGACCCTGGAGCCCAAAGCAACAGGGTTTATAAAGGCAAAAACCACAATATCGGGAGGGGAATTCATGGTTGCTAGGAACAGGGGGGAATACATGGTTACCAGGGTCAAGCTGACCTAAAACCTATGCGAAACTAGTATCAATTATAAGCTTGACAATACCAGTTACAATCTTAGCAATTCCAATTATAATCTTGACATTAATCCAGGTGTTGGTTTTAATCACATGTAGGACATAGACAAATCACATTTTTATCATTAACCCCGGTGCAGCCTATTTACTTCCAAGCTTGAGTGTAGGGGGTTTCTGTGCTCTGCCGAGTGTGATGTGGTGAACTGCTATTGTCCGACCGTTTTAGATCCTCGTTTCAGACCAGAGTCTCCCGGTGTGGGGGGGCACCTTCCCAGAATGGAGTCTCAAGTGCTCCAAAATGGAGTCCCTGCTGTCAGGGTGTCACTTCAGTGGAACCCCACACATAAATAAACATCTTCACAATTTATGATGTACTACACCAATGTTATATACACGAGACATTTAAGGAAAACAGCTGTAAAAATAATCCCACAGTTCGTATTTTGAGGGCTTACAGAGCATACGTGGCTTCAAAAACAATGCCCCTGCGAAGAAATGAGTGGGTGCTGGTCTGATCGTGTATACACCAGGGATAACACTGATTACAGCAAACGAGGTAGCGTTAGGAGTTAGAGAAAGTGAGGTGCGCACGGGACTGACTGTTGCTAATTGCCTGCGAAGGAAGCAGAGGTTTCGGAGAATTTAGAGGATTTAGGAAGAGTTGGTTGGGCTTCCAATTATCTCGCACTTCTCGGGAACTGGACGCTTTCCGTTGTAGTCCACCAGCTCACGTGTGGCTCAGGCGTGGCTCACGCACGGCCAAAGGCTAACCGAGGAGGCACAGCTGTGCCCACTCCCCAGGTAATATTCCGAGACTCGCCCAGTGCTGCAGGTAGCAGGCGAGGCAGAGTGAGGGTCTGAGCCAGTTCTGACCGCTCACTCCTTCACTGCCCACAAATGCACTGCTCTTTGGGCCTCTTTTCTGATAAAAGAGGCGGCTCTGGTCCAGAAACACAAGCTGTTCCCTTCCTTTTGTTTTTGAATCCAGGTCCTCTCACCTGCGGCCGCACTGGCCTAGCACTGGGCAGAGTCACTGGCCACTGCCGGCTGTACTCGGAGACCCGCTCAGGGGCCTGGCTGGAAGGGGACCCGCGTGGCACAGGCCACGCCACACTTGACAGGACACCTGCTGCCTCCAAACACAGCAATTGTGGGGAGCAATCCGGACTAGACTAAGTTACTCGAATTAAGACTTATTCTATGCATCTGCTCTCCCACAATATGGCGCTGGGAGAGAAGTAAACAGCTTCTGCACAGCTGCCTCCAGTTCAACTAATAAACTGTAGGACTTGCTCCTGATTGGAGGAGAGCAGCGTACTCGGCGTGTGGGCAGCCGAGTTAGGATTGGCGGAGGAGGACTATAAAGGAGGAGAGAGACGGCATGCACCAGGGAACATCTATGGGGAACATCTAAGGGAACCCGTGCAGCCCCCGAGAAAGCCGGCCGGCGGTGTGCCGCTCCCCTGCGGAAGTGGGGAATGTGGCCAGGGGGAACTGCCCTTCCACGGAGGTGGAAGGGATAGTAGCCAACCTGGGAAGAACCAGCAGCAAACCCGGGGAGGGCCGAGCAGACGAGAGAACAGCGCAGGGTCCTGTGTTGCTCCTCCACGAAGAGGGGGAGCGACATAATGGTGCCGTGACTCGGATATGAAGCCTAGGCAGGGTTCAGTGTTGCTCCTCCACGAAGAGGGGGAGCGACAAGCAATGGTGACAAACGCCAGCGCCCCTGCTACAGCGTCGGCTTCACTAACTCCTTAGTTCTTTTCACTTCTAGGACCACGCTGAGCCAGGAGCAGGTGTGGTGTGGCCGACGACTCCAGCGCACACGTCCTCCCACCCGCCCCGGGGCAGAGCTCTGGGGTGGACTTAAAGAGACTTTACTCTCAGGGCGCTTGAAAGCTGGGGAAACCGCATTTACGAAACAACAACAAAGAGTAGCGATAACCACTGTTCCCGGATAAAGGACACTTCCCTCGCTGTAGCCAGGATGGAAAATACACAAGAATCCAACCTGCAAGCCACAGGCAAGGCTGCTATGCGTAGAACCAGAGAAGGGCACGAAAAGAAGACTGGAACATTCCAGAATGGATGGGGAAAGCCTGCAAAACGCCCCCTCAAATGCTACGCAACTCCCCAACGTGGTTGATAAATTCAATGAACTTCCAATTAAAGTTCGAGCAGCATGGCGTGAAGAAGAAACTCGGCTGATTTCAAGCCTCCTACAGAAGCGGAAACGCAGAAAAGTAGGCAGGATAATTTTGCAACAGAAAACTAATGGGGAGTACTGACTCCACCAGCTGGCCATAAGGTGTAGCAATTAAGCCACTCTGGGCAGACACAGAACTGGAATACACACACATTTGCAATTATGTTAACACTGGCATTTCAAATAACTGGTGAAAAATACAAGCTATTCCTGAAATGATGTGGGAAGAAGTGAAGTTACATCCTTATCCCTAACACTAACTATAGAAACCCCAGATGGGTTTAACACCATAAAGGTATTAGTCGAGCCTAATTATATAAAAAACAGTTAAATTTATAGTACAGAGGCAAGGAAGGATTTGCCAAAAATAAATAAATAAGTAAATAAAACCAGAGAACCATACAGGAAATGACAAATTTGACTGCAGAAAATCTAATATTTCTATTGGGTCATGTCAAGTTTTCTAACTTACAAAAAAGAAAGACAAATTGCCCCATAGAGAAGCGAGCAGAGGGAGTGATCCACGAGTTCATGCAGAAATCCACAAAGCTGCTCCACATTCCCAGCCTAACGCATCATCGGAAAAAAGCCAGTAGAAGCAACATCGCCAAGTTTGGAGAAAACATACTGGATTCGATCCTAGAGAGCGGCTGTTCTTGAAGAAGGCTGGTGGCCTTGCAAAACACGAAGGCTTTCAAGAGGGCGACTGATCGCTGTCCAGCAGCCTCCGAATTTCAAGCCACACTGCTATCTGACAGCTCAGGCAGCCATGGGGGCGCCAGGTTGCACGTGTCTCAGACAGTCCTGGCCAGCACAGCCTGTGAGAGTGAGAAACCAGGAACTGCCCGGGCCCTCAGTACAGGGATGGCTGAGTAAATGTTGGTGTGTTTGTACCGAGGAATATGCCAGAAACGTACGTCACACAGTGTGAACCACCCGACGTTAACAGCCCTGGCAAAGGTGCAGTGGCCTACACAAACACTGAAGGTGTTGGCAGGGGCTCAGAGCAATTGAATCAGCGTTACTCTGGCCGGTGGGCCCAGCACGGGCCAAGTGTGGGAGGGGTATTTCACATTTTGCTCTATAAACTGATGTACACTGCATGCATATCGTGTTTATGACATTTGAAAATATGCAGGAAGCAATAAATGACACAAATTTAAAATTATGAAAAGCAATATTTCTAGATATATAGTGCCTGATATATTGTCATGTCATTATATTCTATAATGCTAATAAAGCAGAAATTCACAATTATGAATCTACAAAAGAAATAAGGGCATGGGTGCCTTAACGTGATCTACTGCACTAAGTGTCACGTTGGTTCCAGGCTTTTTGCAGGTAATGCAAATGAGAAGAGATGGCTGTTTACTTTTGTTATCTCTGATACAGTTTTGGGCTGACTCACCCACCAAGTATAAATTCTTCAGGTTCCCTCTCAGGGAACAATTTGGCCCTGGAAACAGACATCGTATTTGCCTTGGTGAGCTTCTTTGTATCTCTAAACCTTCTAATCTAAGTAACAGTGATGACAAATAAACCATCACCAGTAGAAACACAGCCAGAGTGCAAGGGGCGTAGGGGGCCCCCAGGTCTACAAATCTCACAGCAAGCAATCAGGCCTCACAACCCGTGTGTCTGCAGGTGTGCGCTTACGTGTGCACTCGTGCACACACACACACCACGTGCATTGAGGAGGCATTCCTGAAACTCACATGCCAGCGACAACACCCCTGGCGTCTTGGGGTCACGAGGTCGGGTCTTTGGCCTGTGGGTAGCCCGAGGCTGGGAGAGAATATCCCCTGGGAAGGAAGCTGAGCCCCCTGGTGCCAACCTGCTTGTCCCCCAGATCCCCTCCTGGCAACCCTGGCAGCCACACCCACCGAGGTTCACACCTTCCTGCTCTGGCTTCCCTCCTTGTCACTCGGATTCTCTCTGAACAACTCCATCTCCTTCCTTGCTAAATTGAGCAAATGCCCTGAAGGCATAATTTGGGCTCCTGGTTCCAGGAGTGCACATTGTAAATTCCACTTCCACACCTCAGAGGGGAGGCCAATTAAGTCGGAGGATTAGGAATGTGAGAGATCGACATAGACCGGCAATTTGTTTTAACACGATTTATCCACAAAGGTCGTGTCTGCCTCTTCTCTTACCTGTAGCTCAAAGTTGGCTTGATCCAGAAATTTTTTGTTCAGCATATCTGCATACTGATTAATTGCACGCAGGAAGACCCTAGAAGATCAAGAGAAAATTACATAATTACACACTTCAGCTCTGGCACCTGTACCAGGTTGGCATTTCAATTAGATACCCTCCCAGACCGTCTGGAATGTGAGTTCAAGTTCTGAGGTTCTGCCAAGGAAAAGCGCACAGAATTATATGCAGATATTCTCTGAATTAATCAAGAAAATCAGCAGACGCGGAATGAGAGAAATAGACCAAAATAGCAGCTTCGGAAAGTAACATTTGAAAAGTATCACTAAAAAAATCTAATTAAAAAAATAGAAAATCTGCAAATGAAATCCTTCTCTCAAGTTGTGATGTCTTAATGGTCTATTATTAAAATGATCTTTGCTTCGGCAGCTTTCTAAGTCCTGCATTTAAAAGTGCTCTAACGAGCTATCAGGCTTGGAATAGTGGATGCTAGGAAGTACACGAACTCCAGTCTCATCTGGCCCAGCCAGCGCCTGCTAATTTTGATCCCTGTTTGCAAAGAGAATTAAAAAGTTTTAGTAGATGCAAAAGTGATGGGACCGGAAACTTAGCAGGAATTTTAACCCTGAGACGCGCTGTGACTGTGCAGTTCTCAGCACACTCTTCCACGCCGTGGCTCTTACTATTCTACGCTGAGATGAGCAACCTCAGCTGCCACTAAGAGCCGGGCGTACTGCCCTTCACAAGCCTGTTCATTCAGTGGATTCGTTTCACTGCCCCCGAAAGTGTGTACAGAAAGAAAGCCGGGTCCAGCGCCTTTTTTTTTAAATGGCCCTTCCCCCTGTGCACACAGGCAAGGATGCAAGAGGCATTAGCGTTAGGTCACAGATAATAAACTTAATTACACTTCCTCTATTTAGACTGTAGGCAGCGGTAGGGAAATCTGGGTTACTCACTGGCAGCCGCTGCTCCCTGTCATCACTACCGCCCCAGCCAAACAGCCAGGAGAAGCCCGGAGCCCTGGCCGCCCCAGAGCCGCCACAGGCCAGGGAGCCTGGAGTGGCGAGCGAGGGAATCTCCACCCGGGCCTCAGGGAGGGTGTTACAGGCACCTGCTGCTCTCTCCAGCCCCCACCAGTCACTGCATCCTGAGGACAGCCCTAAGGAAGGGCCTTCAGGCATGACACCGCCAGCGCCAGCGATACCACCAGCAGGACCTAGACCTAGGACCCACCCAGGGGCCCCACGCGGCCTGGGGTGGCTGGCGCTGCTGCCCTAGCCACTGAAGAAAATAGCAGACACAGCTGGAGGAGCTCTTCCCTGGGGACGCTGATGCGCGTGGGATAAGCAGGCAGCAAGTCAGTTAGGTCCTGAGCTGGAGGGCATAAGCCCCCAAGCAATTCCATCCTCTTGCTTGTCCTTCCAAACGCCCCCTTTCCCGATGCACCTGCTTCATCAGGGACCTAAAGGAGAGACGCCAGAAAAGGTGCCTCTTGAGCTCCACCTGGAACTTGTGGACGTGCCAGGTGGCTTCACGCGTGGAGAGACACCACCCCGACTCACAAACAAACCCAACAACTAGGGGAGCCCACTCTCTCCTCCGTGGACCAAGGCTGCAGGCACTGCGTACGTGACCCCCCTCCCTTTCCCCACCCCACCTCCTCTCCAGCGATCTTCTGTCCCACCGCCCACCCATGACGGGTAATTCTCTGTGCAGGGCAACCATGTTCAGGTTTGTGTGTGTGGTCACTCTGCCACCTTTTGAATGAAGCTTATCACTCTGTGCATCTTAGACGTCTGCACTCAGAATGCTTGTCTACTGCAAGGCAAGAGCCTGAAATAAAACTCACTACACCCCATGCCCAATCACGACCAGAGATTGATGGAAGGACGTGGAGATGGCTGCCTCGTCCATCAGCAGGAACCACAGCCCGGCAGCAGCACCCCCAGTCCTAGGGTCGCCAGGTTTCACAAGTACAGGCATTCATTGCTCAGTTTTATAACTGATGGGAAGAAAATGATGAAAACAGAACATTTAGGGAATCCTGAGGAATCAGTGCAGGATCCAGGGCAAAAATTACAAATTCAGGACATGGTTTGTGCATCTCCGATGCCTGGCTACTGTCCACTCAGCCCTCCCATCCCGGGCCAGGGTCTGCTGCACCAGGCCCAAGCCTCAGAAGCCCAGGGTGTGAGGCTAAGGGGCAGGGGGCCTTCCCTGCCCACCTGACGCTTGACAGGGGGGTTCAGATCCCCTCTGGGGTGCACAGGGCGTTAACCTCAGGAGTCACAGGGCACCCCCAGCGTCTGTGGACACCAACGCCCTGTCCTTATTGAGGGGGTGCAAACGAGGCACAGGAACTGATCTGGGGCTATTGTGTCTCCTTCATGCTTTCCTCAGCGTTAGGCCTCGGCTGCTCCCCAGGGCAACCACGGGCGCATCCGAGCTTTGAGAAGACACTGTCTCCAGTGCTCTGTGCCAACAATGACAAGTTACTAGAACATGCATTATTATTACAGGGTAATTATTTTGCCTCCAGATAGTACCCAAACAGTAGCAATATGCTTCTTCTAATTAAGCTCTGGAATGATTTCAGGGAGTTAAATAAAGAGATTTCTCAAAATGTCTTTTTTTGAAACATGTCATGCTGAAATAATATGAAGGCGAAACAAAAACTTTTTAATGAACTGACAACTGAGACAGAGCAGTGCTGAGAGGTAGACTCTATAATTTAGATCCCTATAAAATTTTTAAAAAGCCAGAACAAAAAAACAAATAACATGGAATGTGGGTTGTATGAGAACAACTAAAGAAAAGATCAAATAAAAACCATAATCAATGCAGTAAACAAAGAGGAGACGGGGCTCAGGCTCAGCGCATCAGGGCCGCATCCCTCCCAACCAGGGCACGCACGTACTCCACCCCACCTGCACGCTAGGTGGGATGAAAGACTGGGTAACACCCCTGAGTCCACTCAAAGATAAATCAGTCATCCAACCAGGCAAGAGACAGAGGAGAGACCAGCTCCTAGGTAAGATGACCTATCACCCACTGAAATTCCCAAGTTGTTTCTAATAAATGCCAAACTAGGGAAAATCCACAAGAAAATCATATTAGAAGCTTCTGCATACAACCTGTTTTGCATCAGAGAGGACTATGAAAAGGAGCAGAGCTGGACTAAGTGTTGGGGGTGGGGGAGGAATACCCTACTAGACCCAACTGCGGGCTCCGGCTGGCTCCACACCACTCGGGGCCGTGGTTCTTCTTCTGGGACCGGCAATTTGAGGGGAGGGGAGGTGGGATGGGCTTGTATTCCTGATCACCACCTGTGCTGGACAGCGCTGGAGTCAGACTCAGGGTCGGGAGATTCCCCCACCCTTGCTTGCCCATGCAGCAACTGGCCCATGGGAAAACTCAGCCAGCAACTGTGCAGGATGAGTGAACAGTGGATGGGTGCGTGGGTGGCCAGAGGATGAGCCCCAGGAAGTCGGGCTCTGACTCAAGTTAGAGGCCCTGGGAAGGCTGGAATGTCCGGCAGCCTTCTGATGTCCCTGGGAGTACTTGACTTCAGCCCAGCTTCTCTTTGGTGGGGTTGTCCCAGTTGTGCACCAGGCAGATGGTGAGTGAGGCTGGGCACTGTTCCTTTGCTTTCCCACCTTAGCTCATTCATTCATTCTCCTCCTGACCTCTGGAGACACTTCCCCGGGGGCAGAAGCCTTGACTTGCATTTACACATCGGGACCCTCCAATGCAACTGAAAGGCCCCGTCCACCAGGGTATATGTCCTGAAATCTAAGGAGCCATTGGCTAGCCAGCGCCGCGGCTCACTAGGCTAATCCTCCACCTGCGGCGCCGGCACACGGGGTTCTAGTGCCGGTTGGGGCAACAGATTCTGTCCCGGTTGCCCCTCTTCCAGGCCAGCTCTCTGCTGTGGCCAGGGAGTGCAGTGGAGGATGGCCCAAGTGCTTGGGCCCTACACCCCATGGGAGACCAGGAGAAGCACCTGGCTCCTGCTTTGGATCAGCGCGGTGCGCCGGCCGCGGCGGCCATTGGAGGGTGAACCAACGGCAAAAGGAAGACCTTTCTCTCTGTCTCTCTCTCTCACTGTCCACTCTGCCTGGAAAAAAAAAAAAAAAAAAAAAGGAGCCATTGGCTGATGACTAACAGGTCTCTGGAAGCCAAGTTCATGTATCTAGGCCCTCCCGACACTCGAAACAAACAAATTACACACATGCTGAGCTTGCACCAGTGGAGAGGGGAAACCCACAGTGCCACACCTTGGTGGGTAAGCAGCAGGGCGCAGGGCGCAGAGGCCACACAGAGTGTGAAGAACAAGAGGAGAATGCGTGCAGGCAGCAGGCAAAGAGGCGAGGTGTGAGGGAGGGGCTCAGGGCTTCTACTCCCCCAGGGGAGTCAGGGGCGCAGCAAGGGGCAGGGCCGAGCTTCTGGTCTAGGAGGAGGGAGTCATTTCCTAGAAACCAAAGCTAACGGTATGGGGATTCAATACGTTCACGGGTGCCGTTCCAAATGGCCAAAATGATTCAGAAAACAAGTTATGTCCTTATTTAATAGAGTTTTTTCTACCAAGTTTAATCTAGGGAAGGATGTGTTTATAATCTACAATTTTAGAAGAGAAAACTAAACCAAAAAAATAATGCAGAGAGAATTACCTGCAAATTATGTCACCGTAAGAAGATTCTAAAGAGTCTGGATACTTGCAAGTTTTCTTTTTAGTGGCCAGATAGAAAGAAGTGAGTTTCTTTTTTCCTGGTCACCCAATTCCCATCTCCAGGAAGTCGGAGGCCTAAGTCTGGTCACACCTCTTAACAGCCTCTTTTAAAAGGTGGACCCGAGGAGGAATCTCCAAGCCCATGCAGCTAAACTAGCAAACCAGGAAGCTTTCCTGACTTCTTTCTCTTCTGCCCTGGACACTCGCGCTCCCACTAGAAACAAAGTGCTGCTAAGTTGTGACAGTGTCACATGAACTTGACTGTCGTCAACACGCACACACACACACACTTTTGTCCAGGTAAACTCCATCCGATCCCACCTGTCAACGTCCACATGAACACTGATGTACGTGACCTTCAGAGAGTTGCTCCACACCACAAAGAACTGACCAGGGCACGAGGCAGCGAATATGGGAGTTTGCTTGAGTGGATCCTTCCACAATGTACATGAAGACCGTCACCGCACGGGGCCCCCCCTGGACACAGGCACTCATTACCGGTCACTTCACGACAACTTTCAAAAAAAGAAATGTTAAAATGAGCAAGGAAGTCTGCTCAGGTTTATGGGATTCTCCTACTCTCCGCCGACAGCAAATCTACAAAATCGTGGCGCCTCCACGCTCCCGGCGAGTCAGCACTTTGTTTTTGGCTTTGAGATTAACGGGAAGAAAGAGGTCTCACCACAGGATGCAGAGCCATCAAACACACAACGCTTCACAGAACGCAAAGTCGCGTTGGGTCAAAGAATTCTATGCTCCCGCAAGTCTGGGGGACAGGCCAGTGAGCTCTGCCTGCAGGAGACACCTGCCAAGTTCCAAGCCTCTTAACAGCATGAAGTTCCTGGGGTGCCCCCCCCCGGCCCGGCCCTGCTGCTGGGCCGGTCCCCACTCTGTCCTCGCACGGAAAGCAGCTGCACACACAGCGTGGGCTCCCAAGGGAGACCATCCTGAAGCTTGCCCACGGGACGGTACAGACAGCAGTGGAGGGAACAGTCGTCGGTAATTAGGAGTTAATCAGGGAGAGGGGGACTTCGGGGAAGTCACCAGAAACCAGTTAACTGTTACCAGCTCCCAGCACAATCACTGGCACTCAACTGACCTCATTACGACGGGAGCCAGCGTTCGCCGCCAATAAACCTCAGGCTGGGGGCGCTCCTCGCTACCGAGGGGAAAGTGCGGAGACACCGAACGTCTGTGCGGTAGGAAGCCCATTTCTCAAACCGTGGAGCTGTGCTCTGACCTGAGTTACGGAACTAGACGTACGGGTCCATGTGGCATCAGAACAGGACGCCGGGGGGGGGGGGGGGATGCACCCTCTAACAAAATGTGTTGCCCAAAATGAGCAGAAAGAAGGAAACAAATTAAAAGTGACAGAGTCTGTCCCTGAAGAACATGAATCAAGGCACAGTGGACGGGAATTTGGCTTAGAACCTCCCCGGAACTTGGGAATTCTGGAGAGAAGAGGGACCCAGGTGAAGTGATAGAAGGGGCGCCGATGAGAGGGGAAGGAGGGGTGAGGTGAGGCAGGCGGGGCGGCCACGCCCATCGCTGGGCACAGGCACAGATCTGCTTGCAGGGGTGTAAACCTGTGTGCCACCGTCTGCCCCTGGGGTATTTTCCAAGTTCCCGTCACGTGGGGATGGGGGCGGGATGGAGCACGGAGCTAGCGACTCCCGTGTGTGCAGCCAAAGAGTTTGGAAACACGGACGAGGGTGGTCCAGCACCATGGGAGCAATGAATGCCACTGAATGCAAACCTACAAACGGGAAAGCGGCAAGGTGTACAGGGTCTCTGTTCTACCACAATAAAGGAGAAAACCATAACAAAGAAAGGAAACGGGACATTTCCTGGAAACTGCAGCAACGGGAGTCATGATTTTTCTGTGTCCCTAGGATCGGTGTGACTCAGTTCCACGATGAAAAAACAAACAAAACCTCATGACCGAGAATCTCTGACCTTGACTGCCCAAAGACCCAGGCTGCTCAGACCTACTCTCCCAGGACGTGGGCAGTAAGAAATACGCGCAGTGGCCAGGGCTGTGGCGCAGTGGGTTGAGCCACCACTTGAAAGTGGCATCCCACAACACAGCACCGGCTTGGGTCCTGGCTGCTCCACTTCTGATCCAGCTCCCTGCTAATGCACCTGGGCAAGCGTGGGAGGCCTGGACAGAGCTCCGGGCTGCTGGTTGTGGCTTGGCCCAGCACAGCCAACTGCAGCCATTTGAGGAGTGAACCAGCTGATGGGAGCTCTGCCTCTCTGTATCTCTTTTTCCTGTTGTCATTCTGTCTTTGAAATACATGAAAAACACTTTTGAAAAAGAAATATACATAAACAAAGAGATAAACAGCCTCATACAGGTAGAACCCCTCTTTTCTGAAATGCTCAGAGAAGTGTTTCAGATTCTGGAAAATCTGCATATATAAAATGAGGTGTCTTGGGGATGGGACCCAAGTCCAAACACAAAATTCATCTGTGCTTCCTATGCACCTTACACACACAGCCTGAAGGCAATGTCATGCAATGCTTTTCATCCTATTGTGCATGAAACAGTTCCACGATGTGCAGTTCCCCACTTGTGGAGTCAGCGGGCGACTCAGGTGTCGGATTCTGCCGCGTATCTGGGTTAGGGATGCTCCCTCCTAACGACAACAACCACACCCAGCGCCCCGCTGCTCTGCGTTCGCTGCTTCTCGCTTAATGTCACAGGCTGCAGAGGCCAGTCGCACGGCCAGGAGTTCACCGAGGGCCCATTGGTGCTGCGGCTGAATTCCCACAGCATCTAGAGTGAGATAACTTACGGAGCCCAGAACCTCGAGCAAACGACACGGTTCCAGGCAGACATTCGGAAAAGGAACCCGGAGAATGAGGGAGAAGGCTTCCATCAAGCGACTTCCCGCTCAGGGAATGCCAGCGGTGCGGAGAACTTAACCTACTTGTTCACGGGCACCCGAGTCATTCAGCGAATTAGTGTGTCTTGCTGGAGGCTCACCTGCCAACAGGTAACACCTGAGACAGGTGCTATGCCCGTCCAGGCGCCCAGCGGCCTGAGAGCGCTGAGGGCAGCTCTCTGGCAGTGGGTGGCATTTTCCACGTTTCTCCATTGTGTCTTGTGTCGGGCATGGCTGCTCATGGGTCACTTAGTTTCATTCCCAGCAAGCCTGGGGACTCTCTCTCTACGGGGTGCATCCCTTGAGGAGGAACTGGGGGAGACACACGAAGAGGCGGAAAGTGGGAAGCACATGACAGTGGTCCCTTCAAGTGCCTGGAACAGGATCTGCCCCACGCAGGCTGAGCAGTCTGATCAAGTTCATTAACAGCTGTGAGCTCCAGCTCGGAGGAATCCAGGAGGAGCCACTGCCGGGAGGGCGAAAAAGACACAAATGGTGAAGGCTCTGTGGTCCTGTTTGCAGCTGTTAACAAAGAGGTCTTTGAAGATCTCAGTGTGGAGAAGTTCCGGAGATCATGACGTCCACCAAAGATCCACCGCTGTCAAGGTCGTGGGGAGAGAGCAAGCGGTGGGCTGGCAGCTGGCAGCTCTTTGATTTTTCTGGTGGCTCGGGGTTATTGTCATTCAAATGTCGAGTGTATGGGCCTTTTCCAATCATCTCTGACCATGCAAAGCAGATAAGAAAGTTGCAAAGATTTTCAGAGTGGGGCCAACTTCCACGGGAGGGAACGGTGGCCTGGAGAAGTCTGCTCACATTCGGGGAAACCGGCCCAGGGCCTCAGCTCGCCCCTGCTGCTCTGGGGAGAGCTGCCATCTTGGTAGCTTTTCTGTTGGTGCTCAACAAATTACCACAAACTCAGGGGCTTAAAAAATCACCCATTATCTCACAGCTCCACGGGTCAAAGTCCAGGCAGGCTCGGCGGGGTCTCAGAAGACTCTAATCTTCCAAGCACATCAGGGTGCTGGCAGAATCCAGTGCTTGGGGATGTAGGTCTGAGGTCCTGGTTTCCTTGCTGGCCCCCCCATGGGGCCTGTCCGCTCTCTGCACTTGGGGGGCGCCTGCATTCTCTCTCGGGCTCATCCTCCACCTTCAGGCCAGCAGTGCCTTGTGGAGTCTTCAGGTTTCCTAGTCACTCACTCCCTTCCTTTGCTGCCAGCCAGAGAAACTCCTCTCCTTTGAAGGGGCTCCTGGGAGTAGGCACTCCCAGAAGATCTCTCTCCTTTAAGGTCAGTGTAGGAAACACTCGGATCCAGCCACGTGCCAGTGCCGGGGCCCTGGGGGCCGGGATTAGCATTCTGCCAACCACAACAGCTTGCTCCTTTCCATGCTGAACGCTCAGAGCACAAACTTCCATGACAAACTGGTTCCCTGGGCCCCTCTTGCTTTTCCACGCAGCCCATCCAGCCCCAGGGAGAGGGGGTTGTCACAGGGTCTCCCTATTGTTGGCCCCAGCGCTGGTCTGAGCTCTGTGCCAAGGCTGAAGTCTCCACTTAGTGAACGTGCGGCGGGAAGATAAGCAGCAGCCCAGCAGGGGCTGCAAAGAACCAGAAGCTTGTTCGGGACCCGGCGTTCCTGCAGCCGGCCCGAGAGACGTCTCTATGAACAGACACAGCTCTGTCAAGCTGGCGATGCTGTCCGAGGCCACCTTGACTGTGAGAGCTCGTGAGCTGAACAATGATTCCCTTTCCCATGCATGCCAGGAAATGGGACCTAAACTGTCCTCCATGAGGACACACCTTGGAACCCCATTAGAGAAATGGCTTCCCCTTCACTGGGAGCACAAGATCCTGCACAGGAAGTAACAGAACTAGAATTTTCTATGCTCATGTGTTAAGCCCAGGATGAGAAACAAAACAGGACAGTGTCAGAGCCAGGGCTTGGTAATATCTTAGAGTTGAACAGGGGCCCTTTGCTGTGGCACAGTAGGATAATCCTCCACCTGTGGTGCCAGCATCCTACACGGGAGCCAGTTCTAGTCTCGGCTGCTCCACTTCCAATCCAGCTCTCTGCTATGGCCTGGGAAAGCTGTGGAAGATGGCCCAAGTCCTTGGGGCCCTGCACCCATGTGGGAGACCCAGAGGAGGCTCCTGGATCCAGACTTCAGATCGGCCCAGCTCCGGCCGTTGCAGCCAACTGGGGAGTGAACAAGTGGATGGAAGACCTTTCTCTCTGTCTCTCCCTCTGTCTGTAACTCTACCTCTCAAATAAATAAATAAAATCTTAAAAAAAAAAAAGAGTTGAACAAATTCCAAATCCATGAGCCAAATCCAGCCCTCTGCATTTTCTGTAAATAAAGTTTTACTGGACACAGGCCACAGCCTGCGTGGTCACAGTGAAACTGTCCAAGCCTGTCCACAGTCGTTCCAGCAGCTCCTAGCACACAGAAAGCAAAATGTGTTGGGAGGCCTGTGGACTGCGCCCAGTGTGTCAGCACAGGTGCTGGTTTAAGAGCTTTGCTGTTCAGGGTCTGTAGGTTGCCAACCTTTAACCAGAAAGCACGTTTGAGAAGAGCAGCTTAGGCAAGTGCTTTGGCCCTGCTTATTTTGATCAAAGCCAGAAGTACTAGAACAGTAATTGTTCTATTTTCCTCTGCACACTTGTTCTTAATGAGTAGGGGGATTAAGAGAATGAGCTCTCCTTATTGAGATCAATGCTACGCAACGTTTGAGGACAAACCGAAAGTTTAGGGACTCCCCCCGCTTGCGTGTGAACAGGGGACATGGATGTAAGAGGAAGAGATGAGAAGGTGACAAGCCACACGTGTGTGGACTGCTGTGTGGACACGCGGCTGTGGTTGCCGGACGACGGCTGCAAAGTTAAATCTAGAATACTTTCTCGTCTTTCTCCAGTGAATCACTCATCAGGGCACAGGCAGAGCACCCGTCCTGGCAGCTAAGGTGCTTCACGAAGTAGCAACAGCCTGCGTGTGCCGACCGTGAAAAAGTATTTGCACAAATGCCTCTGTGGGTGGCAGACTTCGACCTGGAACTTTCTAAAAGTAATAAAGTGGTGAGAGAAGAACTAACTCACACCCTCCTCTAATGACAAACAACTGAACAGTGTCTGAATAATGACCGCCTCTGGGCAGACCCAACCCGGGGCCTCCCTGTTACAGAGGCGTGACCTGGAGCCCCACCTCACCCTGGAGACACGGAGCCAGACGGAGACGCACAAGGACTGGGCCACAGGCGGCCTGGGCACCAGCCGGCGGCGAGGGAGACGCTGGCCAACAGCTCAAACGCTGAGTGGCCGCGGGGAAGAGAGGCCCTCGTTCTTCTCACGCCAGAACTGGCCAGCAGCTCTTCCACGAACCCAGCGGGCTGGGTACACAGACTTGGTTTCTCGTCTCAATTTACAGGTGGGAGGGGAAGGCTCACCGAGGTTCCCCACTTGCCCAGGGTGCTCGGCGAGGAGGGCAGAACAGAAGGGAGAAGCCATGTCGGAGCAGCACCCGTGGCTCCTGAGTCACGTGACGCGGCGCAGGGAGAGGCTGAAGCCCTGACCCGGGCAGCCCCGCCCAGAAGTCAGCCAAGCCGCCTGGGGTGCCACACGAGTGCCCTGAGAAGCTACATCGGGAAACCACAAGTAATGGCCTGCTTTGCCATGCTGCAGCTGGCGGAGGGGATCTGCCAGCACTCGAGTCTCCTGGGAAGGACGGCCCCACATGGAGGAGGGGATGCCTGAGCCGCTGGACGGAGGGCACGGGCAAAGAGCACACGGGGAGAACCTTTGCTGCCTCTTCCAACGCGCTTGGCAGAGTGGTTCTGCAGGGTACAATGTTCCCAATTCATTTGAGAAATCTCCATTCAAGGTGATGGTGTTAGGAGGTGCAGCTTTTGGGGGCCAAGTAGGTCCTGAGGGTGTGGAGCAGGTGCTATGCACAGGCAAGGGCTCAGGGAGAAGGCACTGAGTCTGCTGCACCTCGAACCTGACTTCCAGCCTCCAGAACTGAGAGAGATTCCTGTGCATTTACAAGTCGCCATCGAGGGGCTGTGGCCCCAGCATTCTGAGTGGCCCCAGATGCCGGCTGCCCCGGGAATGGTGCTCTCCCAGCAGACGCCCCAGGCAGCTGCCCCACGGCCTGCACTGGCCACTGCTGCTGCTCCCCAGGAGGTGTGGACACTCGGGGCAGGTTCGGGGGAGCAGGAGCCACAGAACTCCTAGAGCTTCTGGGAAAGCACTTGTGGAGACCCCGAATTGCATCCAAGACAGGGAAGAGGATGGGCGAGGAGAGGGAAGGATCGGGTTCAGAGGGTGGACTCCATCTGCAGGAGGTGACCGTGAACTAGTGTTCAGCTAGGCTATTCTTCAGGAGCCTTGGGGCTCTAACCCGAGGGACAGGACGGCATCTGAAGCACCCAGGACAGGGACAGGCAGGAGTCGAAGCCGATGGTGCTCTCTGCTCTGCGAGCCTCCGGCTGCCCCATGAGCAGACAGCAGTGTGAGAGGGGACGGGGCGTCCAGGGGGCCAGGGGGCTCTGGAGGAGCCGAGGGTGGAAGTGGGAAGAAATGCCCGCCCCGGTCTGCAGCCGAGTCTTCTCCCCGCCACTGGCGCTTGTGTTACGTGGTGACAAGCCATGACGACTGTGGGGAATTTAACGTCTTTACCGTGAGATCAGCGATGAAATTACCCTGTAGGAGCAAATCCATAAATGTCAACGGATTCTAGCGGGGGTCCAGTAGTCCTGCTTGTGCCCACGTATTCGAGCCACAGGCAGACTCCGTGGGAATCCCGCATCCCTGTGTGGCCTGCAAGGGAGAGGCAAGGCGGGGGACAGCCCCGGGAAGACAAGCCGACGTGGAATCAGCTCAGGAATCCGGCGTTTATTTTCTTAGGAAATTCACAAAGGACCGGTGGTCTTCCCAAGTGCACCACACTGCTGAGTTGCTGGACCAAACTCAGCCTCGCCCAGACCAGCACAACCGAACCGCCTGACGGTGTCGGGATTCAGAGCTCGGAAGTGGGCTGCCTGGGTGGACAGACTCAGGAGACCTGGGCTCCTGCGAGAGGCTCTGGGGGAGAGTCCATTTCTGGACTTTTCCAGCTTCTAGAAGTTTCCCACATTCCACCTGCGACCTAAAGGGCTCTGGCCGTGGAGCCTGATGCATTCGCAGCGTTGGGGTGAGGACGTGGACATCTTGGGGCAGCCACACACCTGTGTGGGCCTCATCACCTCGGCGGTGCACCTCCCCTGGGGACAGCAGCCTGAGGAGCTTCCCACAAGGGTGCAGTCACCGCCCACGGCAGAGCCATCTGCATCCTCCACACCAGGCTTCGTACACAGGAGGTTCCCGGTTGACATCAGAGCTATTGATTACTGGTGGGTACGGACAGGCATCCACGCGTTCTGGCCCCCAGATCTGTGCCTATGCTGTTTCCTGGCCACCACCAGCACTGCATTCCCCACACTGAGAGGTCTGCTGCGTGGGCCAGCACACTTCTCCTGTACGGGACCAGAGCTCCAGCCCCAACCACTCATCTGTGGTGCAGAAACCACCACAGACAAGCAAATGAATGAGTGAACCTTACTGACGGACTCTAACTCTCCATTTGGCACGATATTCATGGGACATCCTTATTCTGACTCTTTCCACTAAGCCTTGAATAATGGAAAAATGACTTTGTGGGTCACATATGCACACACACGTGCATGAACACAAATGCACACACATGTACACACACCTGCACACACATGCACATGTATGCGCGTGCACACACACAGAACATTCGGCTCAGGGCTGTAGATTGCCAACACCTGGTCAAGGAAATGACACGTGTGCCAATCTCCGTGTCCTCTGATTTTTTTTTTTGACAGGCAGAGTGGACAGTGAGAGAGAGAGAGACAGAGAGAAAGGTCTTCCTTTTTCTGTTGGTTCACCCCTCAATGGTCGCTGCGGCCGGCGCACCGCGCTGATGCGAAGCCAGGAGCCAGGTGCTTCTCCTGGTCTCCCATGGGGTGCAGGGCCCAAGCACTTGGACCATCCTCCACTGCACTCCCGGGCCACAGCAGAGAGCTGGCCTGGAAGAGGGGCAACTGGGACAG
The DNA here is from genome assembly GCF_051225735.1 of Oryctolagus cuniculus. NCBI lineage: Eukaryota > Metazoa > Chordata > Mammalia > Lagomorpha > Leporidae > Oryctolagus > Oryctolagus cuniculus. The sequence continues at coordinate 4,479,573 of NC_142881.1, forward strand.
AACCCGGCGCCCCGACCGGGACTAGAACCCGGGGTGCCGGCGCCGCAGGCGGAGGATTAGCCTAGTGAGCCGCGGCGCGGCCTGTGCCTTCTGATATTCCAAGCCCAGGCGTCCACTGTGAGCCAGGGACTGGGCTGGTCAGGGAGGGGTGCAGGACCAACGTCTGGGAGGGGTGAGGCACAGGAGCCAGGCAGAGCTGTGGGGGTGCAGGCAGGGGCCTCCTCTGGGGACCACAGTGGCAGTGAGGCCTGGAACCAGGGGTAAGGTCGGAGTGATGTGTGCATCTGGCACTCGATCTGAGCGTCTTGTAATAAAATAATCGATGCTTGCAGATGGAAGTGAGAGCACCACGGAGAAACTGCAGAATGAGATAAGGAAGGCATCCAGGACGGTGTCGGGGACCTGCAGCGTTTTGTCAGCAAAGAGGAAGTAGAATCTCCCAGGGAGATGAGAGAGAGAAACTGGGGGCAGGAAAGCAGAGATGGAGGGAGGAAGGGACCTGACACAGCAGAGAGGGAGACAGGGCAAGCGTGAGGTATGGGGTCCTCGAAGTTGGGGGGCGGGAGCACTTTAAAATGGGGACTTGGAGGCCGGTGCTATGACGTAGTGGGTAAAGCCACTGCCAGCAGGGCCAGCATCCCATAAGATGCTGGTTTGAGTCCTGGCTGCTCCACTTCCGATCCAGCTCCCTGCTAATGCACCTGGGAAAGCAGCAGATGGCTCAAGTGTGGGGTCCCTGAACCCACGTGGGAGGCCCAGAAGAAGCTCCTGACCCCTCCCTTCAGCCTTGCCCTGCCCCAGCCATTGACACCATTTGGGGAGTGAACCAGTGGATGGAAGATCTCTCTCTCTAACTCTGACTTTCAAATAAATAAAAAATAAATAGTAAAAGGGAGGGGGAATCTCACTAACCATGCCCAGGCCTGGCGAGGGGATGACACGCGACACCGACACGGAGGGCAGATGTGGGAGCACGATGGAGAGAGGCGGGGTAGCTGGCGTGAAACACCTCAGCATCTGGCTGTGAACAGGGCAAGGCGGGGGTGCCTGGGAGGGACTGAGGCTGGCTTTAAGGAACATCTGAGAGATGACACAGCAGCAGGGCGCGCTCCCGAGGAGGTGGAGCCCCAGACCTGGGCTCCTGTGGGCTGGGCCCAGGGCACACCCATCTCACAGTTGGTACTCAATAAATATTTCCCGAACAAATGAGTGTGCTAAACGCCCCCACCAGATTCTCGCCTCGGGACTGGCCACTTTGTCACCACTGTGGCTCCCATCCTGGCCATGTCTCTTCCCCGGGGCCAGTTTTGGGGCTTACCCCTGCCCACTGATGCACCTGCCGCTCCCCCGGCTGTGACCTCATTCCAGGTTCTGTGCCCTGGTCCACGCAGTCGGACTTGATGCTATCAAAGCTGACACGCTCCCTGCCACGTGAGGGAGCCCTGGGCACTGCGTTCTTATGCAACTGCTCTCTGGCTGCTCCGCGCTATCCATGCGGCCGGCCCCTGCCATCCCGCCAGCCTCTGGAAAAGCTTGAAATAGATTAGCAACCCAGCTCCACATCTGCCTCTGCTCGGCCTGCCAGACTCCTGTTCTTCTGTTTTTAAACATGACCCTTTTATTTCTCTCATGCTCTTATCTTAGCCACGGTCTTTGCTCACGGCAGTGGGGAGGGGAGAGGGTTGCAGGAGGAGGATCGGCCGAGCTGAGCTCCAGAATCTGCTGCTCGGTAGATGCTACTGGGAGGAATAAAGGGAGAGGAGCTAAGGAGGAAGGAGCTAAGGAGGAAGGAGCTAAGGAGGAAGTGCCAGCACCGACAAGTGCAGAGGGCACTAGATGGCACTTCTCTGTGACGACAAGTCCAACAGACAAGTTCTGCTGCCCGGCAAGCACGATGCTTGTGGCTCCGCCGCATGGGTTCATGTAAGACTAAATGAGGCCCAGGACACGTGGCTCACTGGCCAGGGGGCAGCATTTTGCCCTCACCCTCCATCTACGAGTCTGTGAGCCTGTGGGCAGCCCCAGGTCACAGTGGAAGCAGACGTGCAGCAGCAAAGACCATAGTGCATCACTGGCCGAGCCAGCGTGGGACACCGTCAACCACGCAAGGCTGCTCAGACAGGCTGCCAGGCTCAGCTCTGCTCCTGCACCCCGGGGCGGGCGTGGTCCGACAGCCACCGTCGGTCGCACTGGCCCCAGAGTTCAGGAAGCAGGCATCATGTGACTTCTAGGGAATAGAATTCAGCACTGCCTTGTTCTGTCCAGTAAGTCGCATTCACCGGTCTGACACCTCCATTTTCCATAATATTCCCGTTTTTACCACCTGAATGCGACGGTGTGCGTCGCCTTTGCTGTGAACGGAGGCAACTGGGTGATCACCGGCTAATGATCGTCTACCTCCTTAATGCTAAGTGACTTAATACCCATAAACACACGCGGGAAGTGCTCTGGGAAGCTCCCGCCAGCCAAACACATGCAAGTTAAGCTTCTTAATTGAAAATATAATCTGTATTGCAGAGATTAAAATATATTGGATTCATTTTGGCTCTATTCTTCCCCATTGTCCCACATACATTTTCTTTATGCTACACAATCAAATTAGTTCCCCTGCTACGGAAATTATTTCAACACAATAAATCAATTTTATAGTGAGGCTATGACTGAATGTCCTATTTAAAGCAAAAGCAAATCAGGATGGAAACAATCTTCTTACTGATGTGATCAGTATTTGCACCACATGCCTTTGGCGATAGCTATTGGTTTTATCTTTTGTGATTTCTCAGATTTCTTTCTCCCCCTTCGCTGTCCTTGAGGAAGGCTTTCCGTGCAGAGCAGAGCAGGCGGCAGGCGCATCCGTGCCCGTCTCAGCGCCTGAGCAAGCCGTGCACAGCAAACTGGCCACGCTGCCGTCTCTGGTCCCCGGACAACGCCATCCCCAACCCCCCAAACAGGCATCCCCAAGGCCTCCCAGGTCCGGCTGTGACTGATTTATTTACTGACATAACCCTTAAAAGTCACTGACACCCCGAGACCTCGCTATTTGTTTGTTGCACTTTTATCTGAGCCCCAGCCAAGGAGAAGGCGGATTCCATGGAGACTGGGGGCTTGGGTGGTCCCAGGGCATTTACTCTCAGTGTTTAAATCAGGGTCTGGCTCAAATGCCACAGAAGCAAAGCAGCTTACAACACGAGATGATGTCACCACCTCGAAGCCGAAGCATAACGAGCTTCCTTCCGGCCGAGGACGGCAGAGCAAAGCGCTTTTCAGAGCTGGCTGTGGGCTGCGGCAGATGGATGCGTCGGATGAATACCGGGCTAAGCTGCACCGACCTTCTTTCAGACTTCTCATGCGCTGGGCCCTTGCACAGGCCATAGCCTTGCTCTCGAAGGCTCCTGCTGACCGCACACACAGCGAATCCTCCCCACATCTCAGCTCCCGGATTCACCCACCCCTCCACACGTGCTGCCATCGACCCCGGTCCCTCCCCTACCACGGGGCTGGGGTTGCACTGGCCATGATGTGTTCTGTGTAAGCTCAAGGGTTTCTGCAGACTTGCCACTCCCTGAGGGCAGGGTCCCATGTGCTCTGGGCCACACTGAACCCTGCCCTTCAGAGAGCCTGGATGCAGGAAGGCAGGACAAACACTGCCATGAAGAGCCCAGCAGCTCCTCTGCCATTTCCAATTATTTTTTTTTAAATAAGATTTTATTTATTTATTTGAGAGGCAGAGTTACAGACAGAGAGAGGGAGAGACAGAGAGACAGGTCTTCCATCTGCTGGTTCACTCCCCAGTTGGTCGCAATGGTTGGAGCTGTGCCGATCTGAAGCAAGGAACCAGGAGCCTTCTCCAGGTCTCCCACGTGGATGCAGGGCCCAAACACTTGGGCCATCCTCCACTGCTTTCCCAGGCCAGAGCAGAGAGCTGGACTGGAAGAGGAGCAGCCGGGACTAGAACCGGCGCCCATATGGAACACCGGCGCTGCAGGTGGAGGACTAACCTACTGCGCCTCAGCACAGGCCCCTCTAATTTGTTTTTAAACTTATGCATAATACAAATGCTTTATTTAACAATCACAGATCATCTCCTGGGCCAAGTCAACGGGACATCCAGGACCCGGAGACATCTTCAGTGCAGCCTCCGAGTCTCTCCCTCCGACTCTGGCAGGGAGAGCACGTCGCCTCCCGCCAGGGGCCTTTCCCGCTGCAGATGACGGAGTGGCTGGTGTTCCATGAACTCCACTCACACCTGTGTGCACTGGCCCCGAGAGCAGGTCCTGCCTAGCACCTTGGCAACCCTGGCCAGTCTGGTGGGCTGCACTCTCCTCGCCATTTCCAATTTGAATGCCACTGACCTGGCACACCCACGTCCACTTGTATGCGTGTGTGCCAGTGCCCTTTAAGGTGGGAAAGAGTGACCGAGCAAGGCCTGTGCCCCGGGCAGCTGCCACTGCACTCAGGACTGTGCTGCCCTTTAGCAAGGGGTCCAGTTGTTCCCCTGCACTCAGGACTGTGCTGCCCTTTAGCAAGGGGTCCGGTTGTTCCCCTGGGCCACGGTCTCCCTCATCCAGAGTGCAGTCGGAGCGTCTAGGTGCAGAGTCCATTGGCGCTGACAATCATGTGCCTGCCCTGAGGAGCTCAAGGGAAGAATACAGGTGCCTTCCAGGAGCACACGGACCAGGCAAGGCGCCGCCAGCATCCTGTGCGGGGCAGTGGTAGGCTCTGATCATGCAGGAAAATTTAATGATGTAGGGTTTTGTCGCTCACCAAACTCTGACACGGTTCCCAGACCTGTGTGGGCACTACTCAAGAATCCGCACTACAAGGTGCTTCTAGTGAATTACTGGCTCAGTATCACCCAGGAATCCTGAGCTCGTATCTCCCAGGCACCGTGTGTTTTCCCATCTCACTGTGAACTCAGGCAGGCACAGAGCAGTGGGACCAAGACACTCGGACAGTAGGTGAGACTTTTAACTTCCTGTGAGAACAGTGCAAGCAGGTGAGGATCAGAAAATCTCTTATTTTAAGAAATCAAAGGATTCTGTGTTCTACCAAATTTTAGAAGCAAAAATACTGTTTCCGGGCTGGCGTTGTGGCTAACAGGTTAAGCCACTGCCTCCAATGCTGGCATCCCATAAGGGTGCCGGTTCACGTCCCATCCGCTCCACTTTCAATCCAGCTCCCTGCTGATGTGCCTGGGAAAGCAGTGGTCCAGTCCAAGTATCTGGACCCCTGCACCCATGTGGGAGACCCGGATGAGGCTCCGGGCTCCTGGCTTTGGCCAGCCCAGCCATTTAGGGTGCGAGCCAGTGGGTGGAAGATCTTGCTTGCTGTCTCTTCCTCTTTCTGTAACTCTGGCTTCCAAATAAAATACATCTTTAAGAAAAACAACAACATTGTTTCAACGCTTTTTAAATAAAAGACTGTAGTCTAAACCTTTCCCTCCTGGTCCGAACTGGGATGCATGGACATCAGGGTGATTTCTCACTTGGGGTTTAGGAATAAGAACACAATGTGTGTCCTTGTACCCATACCCACAGGCTTAAACAAAAATATGCATTTAATGAGGTCACAGAGCTAATATTGAAATGTCTGAAATACACAGTGTGGGCCCAGAAAAAACTGTCAGCAAAGTCTCAAAATAGCTTGACTAAGGTCTGTCAAGTCTTGGGGAGCGCTCCAGGAAAGCGATACAGGAGCACTCGGAAGGGTGAGCTCCCTCAGCTAACGGCAGCACAGCGGACATGGCGTGGGGGAAGCGTCCGATCGCTGGAGGGGGTCTCCACATTCCAAGCTGATGTCTTCTTGGTCTTGGTTTGTGGTGCGCATGAGGCTACCCACGTGGGCTGGGGGTTGTGGGGACCAAGGTGTGAACTGTGAGGGCTGTCTGCCGGGGGGCTGTTGGGGGCCCACCCGGGGCGAATGCCCGCCCGTCTGTGTATTTCTGTGTCTCAGACCCGTGCGCGGTGCCCCCATCCCCTGCAGCGAAGGATCAGCCAGAATCGCCCACTCTCCCCAGGTAAACCCCAGGTGTCAACGACAGCTCGAACAGTGCCGTGTGAACAGGACGACGCGACGGAGAGGCAGCGAGCCTTTGGCTTCCAGGCTTGACTGAGACCGAGCTGAGTACGAAGCCAGAGCACAGACGGCTTTTCTGACTTGTCCTCAGCATGACATCTGAATTCTAGAAAAAAAGGAAAAAGCCATATTCCTTCTACCTCCTAATAAGTATTATGGAATTTTACCATCGAACAAACAGACCATCAGTGTCTCTTCCCTGAAACTCCAGCTAAGGGAAGGGGGAGGGGAAATGGGCTGGCGCTCAAAGGACGCCTCCCTGCAGTGCCCTGGGAGTCTCCAGCCCTAACGCACACCAGGAGGACTGCGGTAACAACACGCGGCGCAGACTAGGAGTGTGCGAAGAGAAAAGGCTTTTAGGTCCTTGAAAACAAGGAAGGCAGCCATGAGATGTGGCGGTTTATTTTCCTAACTGCAGGGATCAGTTCACCATGTGGAAGCTCTCTCTCTCTCGCTCTCTCTCTCTCTCTCTCTCTCCCCCAACTCCTCTTCCTCTGCCATCTACCATGTGTCAGCTATCATTGTATCTCACGGCATCACGCTACATATTTTGAAAAAGGAGAGCAGAGAGCAGTAAGCATGTTAAGGTCTGTGTCCCCATTGTCTTAGAGGAGATGCGGAACCCTGAAACGCAGTGAGCTGGCTTCAATGGAAACCAGTTTCTCACGATGGACAATGACAACAGGGCTCACATGACAAAATCCCACTGCCTGGGTGGCTTCAACAGCACAGAGTTAGTTCCCCAGTCCAAGATCAAGATGTTGGCAGGCCTGGTTTCTCCCGAGGACTCTCCTTGGTTCCTGGAAGACAGAATTTCCTCTCGATGCCTTCCCTCTTACCTCCTCTGGTTAGGACAGCAGTCAGGTCAGGACCACTCTGATGACCTCATTTTTACCTCCGTTGCTGCTGTAAAGACCCTGTCTCCAAACACAGTCGTGCTCTGAGTGGGGTTAGGACTTCTACCCAAGAACTTCAGGAACACAATTCAGTCTGCAGCAGGTTCGTTCCCATGGGCTCCGCCTTCTGATTTTAATAGTTCCGGGTTCCCAGGATGTGTTCACCGTGCAGTAAGTTTTTTTCTCCTCCCCAAACCCGTCACCACCACCCACTCATCTTCTTTCAAGGAACAGAGGCCAGCTGTCCACTGTGCCACCTGGACAACCCCACGAGCACTGGGAAGGGAGAACACGGCGTGCCCACACTATACCCAGGAAGCCCCCAGGCCCAGGCCCTGTCCCAGGGGCAGCTCAGGCCTCTCTGGGCCCCTGCTTCAGGATAATTAATTGCTGTCGCTCTCACCATTGATGATAAACACCTTCTTGCCTGGGGAGCAGGGCCAGGGCCTTCCTCTCGAAATGCAAAGGCTCAGAGTAAAGACTGAAGACGCACCTGCTGACACAAGGCATCCGTCCACAGTGCCGGCGCCCTCTGAAAACCGAAAGCCCGCGTGCCCTTCCAGTTCCAGGGAGAGGGTGCCAGGCAGGGTGCACACAGAAACGGGCTGCCAGAGGCTCACATACAAGGTCCCTTCCTGTCGGGACTTTTGAGATGGACTCCCCGTGAAGATGCTCCATGCTACATAACTCTTCCCGACTTGAGGACACAGCACTCGCTTTTTTAGTATTTGAAAGGCAGAGTTAGAGAGAGAGAGATAGAGACAGAGATAGAGATAGAGACAGATATATATATATATATATATAGAGAGAGAGAGAGAGAGAGAGAAATAGATATGTGTGTATATATATATAGAGAGATATAGATATGTGTGTATATATTTATATACATAGAGATATGTATATATATAGATAGATATATGTATATATATATAGAGAGAGAGATAGAGATAGATATATGTGTATATATATATATATATATATATATATATAGAGAGAGAGAGAGAGAGAGAGAGAGAGAGAGAGAAATAGATCTTCTATCCACTGGTTTATTCCCTAAATGGCTGCAAGAGACAGGGCTGGGCCAGGCCAAAGCCAGGAGCTTCCTCCAGGTCTCCTGTGTGGATGCAGGGGCCCAAGCATTTGGGCCGTCTTCTGCTGCTTTCTCAGGCCCATCAGCAGGGGGCTGAATGGGAAGTGGAGCAGCTGGGACTCTAAGAGGTGCCCATAAAGGATGCCGGCGCCACAGGCAGAGGCTTAACCCACTAGGCCACCAGGCCGGCCCCCACAGGGGTTTTGCCATGTTATGATTCCTAGTTTTCAATGAAAACTTAGTGCTGGAGACAGGATATACGAGGGGACTTCAAAAAATTTGTGAAAAATGGAAATAAAAGGCAAATTTATTCTGATGAAAAAAATCTGAGATCCAAGGAGTCTTCATAAAACTCGTGGTGCAAGCAGTTAGCCTGGTGGTCAAGATGCTGGTCAAGAGGCCTGCACCCGCACCAGGGAACCTGGGTCGCACACCCGGCTCCAGCTCTGACTCCAGCTCCCTGTTCACGTCGACCCACAGGGGCAGCGATGCTGGCCCAGGAGCTGGCTTCCCACTGTCTACGCGGGAGACCTGCATGGAGCTCCCAGTGCCGCTTCAGCCCTGGCCACTGTGGGCACGCGGGGAGTGGACCAGGGGACAGGAGCTTTCTCTCCGTGTGTCCATCTGCGTCTCCCTCACTCCCTCAAACAAAAATTTAAAAATTCATTAAAAAACGCACATTTTGAAAAAGAAAAACTACGCATGATTTCAAAATGCTTCTCAACAAGTCTGCAAGTCTATGTTCCCGAAACATTCAGAATACTCTCCTTCGTGGCTGCGGTGCGTGCACTCGCGTCCAGTTACTCAGAAACGCAGCAGCCTTGAGGCCAGTGCACATTCAGAAGGACTCACAAAGCCCACTGGTAACGGAGGGGGCGGATGTCATTTCAGACTGCCCCCTCCCCCCCCCCCCGGATGCTCATCTCAGAAACCAGCAGGTGCAGCTCACCCAGAACCCACCCCAGGGAGCCGTCATTCAATTCCAAGTGGCTGTTGGCTTTCGTCCTTTATTATCTCTTGTTCCTTTTTCAGCTTGTAGTTGAGAAAAACGGTCTATCCAATCATACTTAAAGACACACAATCCCACCCTGTGCAGAGACGCCCACTGAGAGGACAGCACCTCCATGGCCTGCCCCTTCTTGTTTCAGGATGCACTAAAATAGACCTCATTAGGAGACCCAGGTCCCAGGGGCAACGTCACACTCGTCAGCCAAGTGTGGAAACAGGTGCGTGCGGGAGGCTGCCGAGGGCAGAGAAACATCCCCAGTTTCAATGTTTGTGGGCACGAAAAGTCATTTTCCCTGAAGGGTGCAAAACCACTGCATAAAACCTGTTCCACACAAACCCTCAGAACAGAACAAATCAATGTGCGCATCACACACGCAGACCTGGATCAAACAGAAACACGCACAGTCTCACAGCCACAGCAGATGGGAGCCCGTGAGAGCCAGGAGTCCCCGGAGTCACCCCAGGGGGCCTCTGGTTTTAGATTAAGTCTCTGCCCTCATGTCAATCTGTCTTGCAGGAACGAGCACTTGACAAGCGAGCCGCGGGCGTAGCTGCAGAGGGAAACCAGGGAGGGCATGGCCCTCAGAATAGCTGCTGAGTGGGGGTGCCAACAGGGGACAAGGCGGATGATGGGTGGGGTCGAGAGCGAGCAGGTGACTGTCACAGCTCTATTGCCGACAATGTCATCCCTGGTAAACTCCAGGAAGGGTGTGGTTCAGGCTCCGGCAAGCCCATAGCAATGTAAGAAAATAAGACATTAGCTTCAAATAGTTCATTTGACAAAGTCGGATAACGGATGTGGCTTTGGAAATACCATCAGTCATTTCCTCGCCATTGCTTAAATCCTGTTCTTTAGAAGTCTGGTGTTTGAAATAGTGGAGGGCACCACGTGGTATCGTGCATTGTGCGTTCACTCCCTCTTCCGCTCTGATGTTTAGGAGCTCCTCATGTACTTGTCTGTGCAAGAAAACCACAAAGGTGCTGTCCTTGCCTATGTGTGCCAGGGATGTGCCGAGGCTACAGCTGCTCACAGGGGGGCCGGACGGATGTAAGCGTTGCTCGTGGCAACAGAGGAAGACGACGACCAGGGATCCAGAGAAGGATCCAGGGTCTCCTGTCGTAAAGACTGCACAGAGGAGCTGGGAGCAGGAGTACGCCATGAAGTTGGGCTCTGGTGGAGACAGAAGTCCAGCAGGGAAGAGAGTAAGAGGAGAGGCCGTGTGTCTAAGGGGCCCACAGCTCTGTCTGTTGGCAGCCCAGTGGAGGGGCTGGGTAACCCTCCCTCACACAGGAGCAAGAAGTGGCTGCGGCATGGACAATGGTGCACAGGCATGAGTCTGAGGACGGGAAGATGAGCTGGTGAGGCGGGAAGAAGCGAGCCTGAAGGGGGAACGGCCAGTGTGGCTGTGGGGGAGGCTCAGAGACACAGAGGGGTAGAGAAACAAACCTGGCTTCTGATCAGTGAGCAGGACAAGATGTTCCAGACACAGACACCCACTGTGCAGGGCCCTTACGGGTCGAGGCAGGCAAGACACAGGTGACTCGTGCAGCCAGTGCAGGCCAACGCACACAAGCCACCCATCCACAACGCGCGGTGCATAAAGGAAGTGAGAATCCCTTGCTGTAGACCACGCTGCTGGGATCTCCTGCCTGTGGGGACTGAAGAGTCCTGGAGGCACCTGTGCTGGGTGGGCAGCTCCCACACTGGGCTGTCCAGGCCCAGGACCGCGTGGTGGAGACGGTTTACCACGGCATCCCCATGGACTCTGCCTCGCAGGCGTACCAGGATCCAGGGAAACCTGCAGGTTTGCCAGCTCCAATTCTGTTCTTCGCTGGCAACAAGGCGCCTGCCAGGGGGCCAGGGAAAGACTGGATATTGTGGAAACTAACCCCACCAGAAAGGCCAGGAAGACCCAGGCTGAGCGTGTGGGACTCCAACTAGGCAGCTCTGGGCAGGGTCTGCGGTTCAGCCCGCAGCCCTGGGGGAACAGGCAGCACGAAGGAGCTCGGAGTACCACCTACAGCTCAGGTCTGGCTTCTGATCTCAGCCTGTTCCTAACTCCCTGTGGGTCCTTAAAGGTCACTCTACCCCCTGGGGCTCAAGGGGAATGACACGGTGGGAGAGCTGACCGTGAACTTGGAGATGATGCAAGTCAGGAGCCGCCACGCCCACCTACGGCCACATGGGTGGCTCCGTCCCCAGCCCCCACCCTGCTGCAGCTGTGTCCACTCCCCGACGGACTGGCCTCTGCTGCATCCCCAGGTGAGCCAACAGGCAGGCTGGAGCCGTGCTGGGTGGATGTATGAAGGCACAGGTGACCCTTGAGCCTGCTTCCGATCCACGGCCTGACCCATACATCTGTGTTTAAATCCATTCTTCTACAGTGGACCAGTAGAGGCAGCAGAGAAAGGAGGGCGAGGGGACCTTTCAATACTGCTGCAGATGGCCGGAGCCGCGGCTCACTAGGTTAATCCTCCGCCTTGCGGCGCCGGCATACCAGGTTCTAGTCCCGGTCGGGGCGTTGGATTCTGTCCCGGTTGCCCCTCTTCCAGGCCAGCTCTCTGCTGTGGCCTGGGAGGGCAGTGGAGGATGGCCCAAGTGCTTGGGCCCTGCACCCCATGGGAGACCAGGAGAAGCACCTGGCTCCTGCCATCGGATCAGTGCGGTGCGCCGGCCGCAGCGCGCCAGCCGTCCGTGGCGGCCATTGGAGGGTGAACCAACGGCAAAGGAAGACCTTTCTCTCTGTCTCTCTCTCACTGTCCACTCTGCCTGTCAAAAAAAACAAAAAACAAAAAACAAAAAAAACAAAAAAAAACCAAACAACTGCTGCAGAGACCCAGAAACAAAGGCCCATTCCCATCACCGTTTCTCCGCTGGACCAGCGGCCCTCTGCGACCTGTGGCTCTGCTGGGCTCCTTCATCAGTTGCTTCTTTCTCTGCGTGTGGATTCAATCTCCTGATTGGTAAGCCGTGACTAAGAGCCGCTTAGTGCCGCATGAGAGAACTCCTCGGGTGACATGAGGGACAGGGGGGAGGAGGGCGCTGGGGGGGACCACATCCCCGAGCACACTTTTCAAAGTCAAAAATTAGCATTACCGACAGTCCTACCAGAGCACAGTATACGTGGGGCTCGGTGGTCTCCCCGGTCTAGCACAGGAGTGGGGAAGATATAAGGCCCACAAGATCATTCGGTCTGGCCCTGCCAAGGCAGTCACAGGTGGAATCAAAATTCAATGAACGCATAGCAGGCTAATTTCTAGGTTGGTCATTTTCTGTGTCCTGTGAATGCCGCTCTGAGCATCCAAACGGCCCTTGGCAGAAAGAAGGTTGAAGCCCCTGGCAGGGCACCCACAGCTCATCCTCACCTCCCTGCAGGGGCACGGCCTGGGCAGGCACACAGCAGCTTGCACAGGGCAGCTCTCGTGGGAGCTTCCCGCTGCTTAGGGCAATGGCAGGGAGGGCCCTTGTCCTCCACGCTCGCTGATGCTTCCAATCCTCGAGCTCGGGCAGCTGATGGACGACTGCCATTGCAGCCCCTTTGAAGTTCTCTGAGGTTCACATCTTTGTAGGCTTCTGGAAGTCAGCAGGGCTGCAGTGAGGAGAGCCCGAGACGGGCGGGGCAGCTCCCTCTCTGGCCGTCACAGAGCTGCTTACTCGGGCAAGTGCCTTAACCTCGCGGAGACCCTCTGCTTGGAAAATGAGTACAGATCCAAGACGTACGTAAGGGTCACAAGAAGACAGTGCATTTTAATAAAACCAAGGCCAAAAGAAACACAGCTCAGACCCAGTAAGATGGCTACTGTTGGATAAACTGGAAAAAAAAAAAGTGTTGAAAATGAGAATCGTTTGCACATTGCTGGTGGGAATGTACAGAAGTGCAGCTGCTATGGAAAGCAGAGAAGTGGCTCATCAGAAAATGGAATTTGAATTATCATACTGTCCAGCAGGCCTGCTGCAGGGACCTGGACCAAAGACTGGAGAGCGGAGTCTCCCACAGTTACGGGCATCTCGATGTTCACGGCAGCATCTTCCACGTAGCCAAGGTGTTCCCTGATCGATGAACAGGGTGCAGCTGTGTTGGGCCTTAGCAGAGGAGGGAATTCTGACACTTGCAACAACACGGATGAACCCCGAGGACATCACACCCGGGAAACAAGCCCAGCACAAAAACACAAACACCATGTGTGCGTCCACTCGAATGCGGCCTCAGGAGCAGTCAGGCACCGGAGGGCAGAGGGTAGCGCGGTGGGAGGGGAGCTGGGCTGAGTACAGAGCTTCCCTTTTGCACAGAAGAGGATCTGGCACAACACGGAGGGTGCACGCACCCGGCTGAACCACACACTTAAAAATGGCTAAGATGGCACTTTTATGGTGTGTGTATTTTATCACAATGAAAAATCTGGAAATCGCTACAATTAGAGAAAGAAAAGCAGCTGTATGCACGGACACAGAAGGGCTCCATCCACAGCTTTGTAGAGAGCGACGCCCGGATTCTGGGGCTGCTCCAGGAATGCCAGTTGTCCCGGCTCCCCTTCCAGGGGAGGAAGCAGGGCACGCAGCCTCCTGCTCCTGCAGCGCTGGGAAAACCTCCCCCACCGCGGGTGCCAGGAGCAGTGGGCAGGGTTAAAGAAGAGAGGCTGATCACGGCAGGCTGTAGAAGGAGAGGGCAGCCCAGCACCCAAGGACACCAGAGGGGCAAGCACAGCCCACCCACTCACATGATGATCAAGCAAGGCCTACGCTCCCTGGAGGGAAGGAGCAAGCTGGACGCCGGCCCGTGGAAAGCAGGAAGGAAAGAAAGCTGTCCGCAGTGCAAGTCAATACTGAAGCCACCTGTGGTGGGCACCTTCTTCCTGTTCCCTGGGCTGAGTGAGCACGGAGGTAGAAAAGACTCCCTCCTGAAAGGAGGCCTGGGTTGGACCGGTTACAACCTGGTCACCCTGATCACTTGGTGTTGTGGTTAAGACACCTCGTATCAGTGCCCCACAGCACAGCGCGCCTGGCTCCAGCTTCCTGCTAATGTGCACCCTGGGAGGCGGCAGGTGATGGCCCAGACGCTTGGGTCCCTGCCACCCCGGGAGACCTGATGGAGTTCCTGGCTTCTGGCTTCATTCTGGCACCAACAGCTGTAGTGGGCACTTGGTGACTGAACCAGAGGATGGCAAATCTCTGTCTGTCTCTCTCCAGCTCTGCCTTTCATGTCATCCGGCATCTTAACGATAGAGAGGCCCCATCCATGCAAATGCCCGCAATGGCAGAGGGCAGGCCAGGGCCGAATCTAGGAGTGGAACCTTGATCCAGGTTTCCCACGTGGGTGGGGGGAATCCCGTTACTGAGCCAACAGTGCTGCCTCCTATTGTCACGTGGGAGGCAGGTGTCTTAACAGGTAGGGCAGCCACTACCTCAACGCCAGCCCCTCCCCGGCCATTCTGACTTGCCTTCCAGCGTCCTCAAATCCCTATGTACTAGAAGAAAGCAAGCCACGGAAGGAGCACTGTCCCAGCTTGCCTTGGGTTTGCCCACGACGAGCCTGCTTTACGTTCAGGTCACAGTGCTCCGCCGTGGCTGGCGCTGCCCTTTTTCTCCTTCCCCTTCCGAATGCCACCTAATAAGATGGAACAGCAGATAAATCAGCCTCCTAGTTTGGGGCACTGAGAGATCGAAGTGATGTGTCCTGGCAGCCCACTGGAGTTTATTTCCTCCTACTGCACGACAACTGGGGCGTTAAGCAGTCTTAAATCATCGGGCCGTCCCCTGCCTGTTCTGTGGCCACTCCTGTGGCTTTGAAAATCCGATACGAGAAATCATTCTTTATGCAACCTCCATAGCTGCAAGCGAAGCAATTTGGAGAACACTTTTATGAGAACAGCTTCTACATACTCTGCTTCTGTTACAAATTACTCCCTCGCTCTGACAACACTTACCAAATATGCAGTTTAAGTAATACAAATGGCTTATCACATTTCCATGATGTAAACAGTCAAAGAAGTTGTTTCCTATCAGCCAACCCATAATAAGGCAGCGACAAAGCCCCTCTATCGATCTAGCACCGGGCATCCCAGCCAATTCGGTGCGTTGCCACGCGGGAGAATTTTGAATCTTCTCCCTGCATTGCCTTCTTTCAGGAAGGCAGTGCAGTTGGGTGATGCCACACTGTGGGGTCCAACAGGGACAGGCTCCCCGTGGTAGGAAACCCCAAATCCTGGTTCTCACAGTTCCCACTAGGACCTTAATACCTACTGTGCATACAGGCGTTCCCTCCACCTGTAACACAGGGTGTTCAGGGACCACCGACAGTGTCATCCCATCAATTGAAAACACTGACAATGGGCCGGCGCCACGGCTCACTAGGCTAATCCTCCACCTAGCGGCGCCAGCACACTGGGTTCTAGTCTCTGTTGGGGCGCCAGATTCTGTCCCGGTTGCCCCTCTTCCAGGCCAGCTCTCTGCTGTGGCCAGGGAGTGCAGTGGAGGATGGCCCAAGTGCTTGGGCCCTGCACCCCATGGGAGACCAGGAGAAGCACCTGGCTCCTGCCTTTGGATCAGTGCAGTGTGCCAGCCGCGGCAGCCATTGGAGGGTGAACCAACGGCAAAGGAAGACCTTTCTGTCTCTCTCTCTCATTGTCCACTCTGCCTGTCAAAAAATAAAAAAGAAAAGAAAAGAAAAGAAAACACTGACAATGGAAAACCAACAGAGTCCTCCACAAGGCTGGCCCCAATCAGTCTGGAAACCAGAGGATTTCGGTCACGACAGGAAAGACAATCTAGAACTAAGACCAAACCAAGAGCTGGCCCAGCATCCCAGGCCACCTGCACCCAGGCAGAAGCTCGGAGGCAGGGTCTCATGCTGGGAGGCCAGGGTTTGCTGCCCCACCTCCACCCTGAAGATCCTGATGATCCGGCCACACTCACGAGGATGGCTGGGAAAGCGTGAACACTCGCTCACAGGCCATCACGCTGGGAGAGAAAGGCACGGGGTCTCTAAAGTTCCCCATACCACGAGGCCGACAGGAGTGGGTGAAGAAATGCACCTGAGACTCCCGTAGGGCAGCAACACAGCCTTGTCCACCTGAAGTGGGCCTCGCAGCTCCAGCCCCTCCCCCAAGGACCCCTGGGTTCAACCTGAGCCCAACTCTCCTGGGGTGGCAGGGGGATGACACGCCCCACCCTCACCCCAGAGCCTGCCTTCTGCCCTGAGACAGCTCAGTGCTGGAGACCCTTCTGGGGTGGGGGGGGGCTCCTCCAGGTGGCCCGAGACAGACGGAGCGCGGGAGGCCTGGCAGCAGGCTACCACAGGCTGGGTGCAGGCACTCAGAGTGAGGGTGGGGGAGAAATGCACCCAAATGTGAGTCTGGGATGCCCAGGAGGTGGGGCAGGTGCTCTGCCGCCAAAGAGGCGAAACAGTCCCCAGGCTCAGAGCAGTGCGGGGGTTCCTGAGGTAAGCCAGGTCTACGGAAGATGGGGCTCCCATCCCAGGGACCGCACAGGCCTTGGCTCCCCTCCTGCCCCAGGCCATGGAATGCTCAGGGCCCTGCCACCCCCACATGGGTCTCGGAAGGGCACAGTCACCTCCAGGCAGCTGTCTCTCAGCTGGGTTGACAGGACAGCACCTGGACTTCGAGGGTGCAGGGTCCAGGTCTGGAGATGGGGTAGAGATGACACCTAAGGGGGACCAGGGAGGGCTGGGGGAGAGTGGGCAGCCCCTCAGAGAGGGGCAGGGCTCAGCTTCCTACGCACCCCAGTGAGGGACAGAGCCGTGCACATGCACACAGACAAGAGGGTTTTCACCTCTCTTGCATCCAATGATGATGCTGTCGACACAAGGTGTCGGTGTCCCGGCAAAGAGAGGCAAACAGTGGGCACCATAAATCTCATTAGCACAGTTCCAAAGTAATGTACTGACATTTTCAAATTAACATCACTAAAATGAAAACATTTTCTTACAAATGGCTCTTACTTCTAATCCTAAAACAATTCCCAAACTATTGTCAGTGAATTGCATCTTTTCAATTATGGCTAATTTAATGGTTACATTTTGCACAGAATACATGTAAATATTTTTCTTAATTCTTGTCCAGAGAGAGATTTTGGTAAAATTCCTTTTAAGAAATTAAGATGTTTTAGACGTGCAAGCTTCCATTTTAATGCCCCCTGTTGCTTTACTTTCGGTTTAGTTTCATAATAGCTGAAAATCTCTCTCATCGAGGTAAATTTAAAAACACCCAAATAGGTATCGAAGCTCCCCGTGACATGCTTGGGATGAACAAAGCACATTTCCCTGATGAGGTCTTCAGACCACGCCGAAGCCAGAGAAAGTGGATCTGATGTTGACCTGGGCACCAAGTCCCCTGGGAAAGAAGAAGGCTCTCACCACCACCAGCACAAAGACGCTTCCGCAGCGCCAGCTCTCCAGGCCCCCAGAGCTCCGCTGACACCACAGCTGACCTCCTTCCACGTGCAGCTATGAACAGGCTGACAGGGGGACACCCACATTCACGGCTCCCGAACTCGTCAGCCAGGAGCTCCGCCACAGCGCAAAACACCGGGAGTCACTCGGATGGAGGCAGGACACACGGACGCCTGTTCTTGGGGACAAGGGTTGGAGGGCAGGCACTGGGCAGAGCAGCTAAGATCCTGTGCGGGGCAGCGGCAGCTGTCCAGATTCGCGTCCTGGCTGCACCCACTCCCGATTCAATTTCCAAACCCACACCTTGAGCAGCCGTGATGGCTCTGGTTGGACCCCGGCCATCCCTTGCGAGAGACACAGATTGAGTCGCCAGCTCCCAGCTCCACCCTGGCCCAGTCTGAGCTGTTGCTGGCATTTGGGGAGTGAACCAGCAGATGGGAGATCTCTGTCTCTCTCCTTCTCTGCCTAAAAAAAAGGTATAGTGTTTTTGACAACCCCACTTGCGCGGTTTTCAAGTTCTTACACCAACTCAAAAATCAGTATATGTGTAAAAATATACCTGAGTTAGCCACATAAAACAGTCAACCTCCGATTACCACATTCAGTACAGAAATGCCGCGATTCTGGGTGTCAGCTACGCGGTCAGTCCTGCAGAGTCAAGTCAGGTGCTCAGCCTGTGATGTGACATGAACAGACACACCCTGCTCTGAAGGAAGAACTACTGGAGCCAATGAGAGGAAACCAACCCAGCCCTGCTCCCCGTGCAGGGAGCCCGGCTCACGGGCATCTCATTCTGCACCTTGAACATGGTCCAGGCCTCTTTGACGACAGACTGCAGTCCAGCTGGAGTGGGTGCTCCCGGGGACCAGCGCCTGAGGCTCGCGCTCCCCGCTGCTCCCTGTGTGCCCCAGGAGCTCCGTGTCTCGCTCTGCCTTCATGCACCTGCTACCAGCATGCCATCCGCCCCTTGAACCGTGTGCCCCTACAGTGGGCCAGCTCACGGATTCCTGGGTGTTCCCCTCTCCACTCGAGTTCAGTGGGACTCTTTCTAAACGATGCCCGGGAGAAGTCCTTGTGTTCACGGACACTGCTGGCCAGCGGCCACAGCACACCAGACCCATCACAGCCACTCTGCAGGGTGCATGGCCCCCAGGTCATTCTGTGTCCTCCAAACCTCACCCGGAGCAGCTTTCTGCTATCACCATCACGGTAGTTCAACTACATGTAATATGAGACGACGGATTATGCATGCAAAGAAGGCAAACAGTTCTGGAGAACTACATGGAGTGTTGGAGAAGTGCCGTAAAGGTTAAGTAGCTAAAGAATTAGGCAAAGTTAGGCATTAAGGAGACACCTGGAAGCCTGGAAAAGGCGACCACCCTCTGACTCCACTTGAAAGAAAGTTCAGGTGGAACTGAGATCGTTACAAGCCCTGGTCCACGGCGCCTTGGATTCGGAGTTTGGTCTTATTTTGCGCACACTGTAGAAGCTAGATGCTTCTGTGCACCCGTGACCACCAGGCCTTAAGAAATTCTTATGCCCGCACTGATGAACGCGGCGACATGACGCAGCTCGGCACATCTCTGCTTTCCCGTCCTCCACGGTCCGGGGCCTGCCCGACTCCAGCAGGGGCTCCCCCCTTGACTGCATCTGCAAAGTGACTCCAAGTGAGGCACCCGGGTAGGACGCCAGCCGACCTGCGGGTGACACTGTTCACGGCACAACAGGTGGGCTGGCTCTCACGCCTGCCCATCACCTCTAGACCATGGTCACTTTATTAGTGAGATCCTCAACAGGCCTCTGGGCCAGCTGGCTGTGGCGAATTTCCCTCTCCCTCTCCCCCTCTCCCTCTCCCTCTCCCGGTCCCGCTCCTTCTCCCTCCTCTCCCCCCTCTCCCTCTGTCCCCTCTTCCTTCTCTCCCTCCTTTCCCTCTCCCCCTCTACCTCTCCCTCCTCTCCCTCTCCCCACTCTCCCTCTCCTTCTCCCTCTGCTCCCTCTCCCCCCTCTCCTTCCTCTCCCTCTCCCCCCTCTCCCTCTTTTCCCTCTCCCCCCTCCCTCCTCTCCCTCTCCCTCCTCTCCCTCTCCTTCTCCCTCCTCTCCCTCTCCTTCTCCCTCCTCTCCCTCTCCCTCCTCTCCCTCTCCCTCCTCTCCCTCTCCCTCCTCTCCCTCTCCCTCCTCTCCCTCTCCCTCTCCTTCTCCCTCCTCTCCCTCTCCCTCCTCTCCCTCCTTTCCCTCCCCCCTCCCTCCTCTCCCTCTCCCTCCACTCCCTCTTCCCCCTCTCCCTCTCCTTCCTCCCCCTCTCCCTCCTCTCCCTCCTCTCCCTCTCCCTCTCTCTCTTTCTCTCATTAGTAGGGCCTTCATGTGCCTTCCCTACTCAGAACCCAGGAAGGTGCTGACAAATGGGTCACTTGATTTTCAAAACTGATGATCTGGAGATACCAACACAGGCGCTTCTTTTGAAGTCTGCCACTCAGAGTTTTTAATGCAGCTTCATAAGGTTGAGCGGCCCGGCTCTGAGCTCATCCCCAGGAGCCGACAACGAGCTCAGCCGGGAGACAATTTACGGCCCGGGTGGGGAAGAGGGAGACGCTCCTGGTTGACAGTGGCCAAAGCAATTGTCAGGCTTACTCAAGGAGAACTGAAGGGTACTCGGGCAAATCAGAAAGCAAAGAAAACTCCCCAATAACTGAACCATGAGACACAATTCAGCAAAAAGATTTCATTTCAGTTAATGAATGATTTATTGAAAATGCAAGCAAATTCAGCCCTCTGCTGTGACTACCATCAGAACTTCACTATCTAATTAATCACTGATGCAAATTAAGCCCCATCGAGGGGACTCTCCGCGCAACATCTGATTGGCTGACCCGTGGCTCTGACTCCGGTCACCATGCAGATACGCCTTGTTTGGGCCCTAAGGTTCCAAGGTCACAGGAGGCACACGGGAGCAAATTAGCGCCACGGTGCTCATGCCCAGGAACCAATCTGGTCTTCATGACGGTTTCACAATTCACACTGACTCACACTTAATGGATCACCTTCCCCACACATGGGTTATTATACGTGCTGGCAATGATTGCTTTTCCAATATGATGTTTGGTGGGATTAATTAAGTAGTGTTTGTTTCCTCTGAAGATAATATAAACAACACCTTGAACTGAGCAATATTGAAATGGGAAAGGGGAGGTCCCCCAGCCAGCGGGGGTGGGACTGGGTGCTGTTGCTCCTACGTGTCTGGATGATGCATAGCTGGGGAGGCTCACTGCGTTCCCCCGAAACGCCCCCCTCGTTTGCCCTCATTGCACCGATGTTCACTGCAAGTGTCTCAAGTTAACGCCGTGAGGGTTTGGATTACATTTTCAATATTCCATGATGCTAAAGTACAAGTTCAGAGTTACAAAGATTTATTACTAGAAATTGGGGGGGCAGTCACAGGCTGAGGGGTGCTCTGTGCGTCCACAGTCAGCTCGGAGAGCTCAGTGAGAATGCAGCCGCTCGCACTGCCTCGCTCCCCACCCCGGCTCCTGTAGTCTGCCCTCCCGCCACGAGGACAGAGCCCGCGAGGGCTCCCCACTCTGATGATTCTCGACTCTCCATCAGCCACCAGGACTAGCAAGTCAGTTGCTTCTGAGAGCAGACTTGACTGTCCACGCTCCTGCTGGCCAGCGTGGTCTCCTGAGAGACCCCTTCCTCCCTCCACCTCCCATCCCTGCCAAGTACTCCAGCCTCGTCTCCTCTCCACTCCCTGCTTGCCGTCCACACCAAGTCACTGGCAAAGCCACAGATCCCAGCTCCCCAGCATCTCACACTTCTGCCCTCCTCGGTACCTCCCGGCTGCCAGTGAACTGAGAACTGCTGCCACTCCCTCCACGCTCGCCACTGGCTCTCCACTGCCATCCTCAGGACCCCTGACCCCACCCCTCTGCTAGAGATCAACTCAAGTGGCCCCACCTCCGGCCACTGCTGGGACACCTGTCACACAAGACGTGAGATGGGCTCCTTAGGGTGCATTTCCAAACTGCTCCTTTCCCTTCCCACAGACAAGAGGGTCTGCCACCTCCCTCGTATGCACCCCACTGTCAACCCCCTTTCTCTTGTGCTCTCAACTCCCTGTCCAGGAACTGGCTGCGGGCAGACCTGGCGTCTTCTGCTTCCACCAGGGTCTGGGAAGCTCAGCAGTGAGGCAGAGAAGAGCACACATCCCAGGGCATCGCTCCCCGGGAGCACAGAACCCCGCGGCCCCTCACAACGCAGGGGTTGGGGCGCACTTGGCCCTCTGTGGACAGAACAAGTAGCAGCTTCCTAACCTTTGCTCCAACGGCATGGTTCTGGTTGGCCTGGACAGTCATATCAATACGGTTCTGGTTGGCCTGGACAGCTGTATCAACAGAGGAGAGCAAACCCAACTGCAGGACCAGCTTCTGTTCTGCAAAGTAGACACACCACTGCTAGTTTGACCAGCACACGGGCACCAACAGGCAACGAGTGGGCCTGTGTGTGGAGGCACCGAGAGAAGCTTGGGGGCTTCCTGGAGACGGGCAGGTGCAGCCTGCACTAGCGGGAAGGGTCTGGCTTAAGCACCACATCTCCGCCTTCTGCGTTCCCTCGTGAGTGACTGTGGTGCAACACGTGACAAGTGGGCAACCTGCTTCTACGTGGAAGCTGATGCCACATGCCACTCACCTCGCCAGGCACAGAGAGGAAAGATCCCCCTTGGGAATCCCACACCAAGTATGGCATCACTCCTCTCACAGATGAGCAGAGACATTCCCAGAGAGGATGCATTTCCCAAACCACCGGCGTGGCCTGAAAAATCCAGAGCCTGGGGTGGCACTGTAGCATGGACTGCTTGTGATGCCGGATCCCATTCCAGTGAGCCAGTTCGAGTCCCAGATGCTCCTCTTCTTCCAATTCAGTTTCCTGGCAATGTGCCTGGGAAGGCAAGAGACAATGGCCCGAACCCTTGGAACCCTACCACCCAGATCAGGAGACAAGGACGGAGCTCCTGGCTCCTGACTTTGGCTTGGCCCGGCCCTGGCTGTTGTGGGTATTTAGGGAGTGAACCAGCAGATGGAAGATCTCTCCGTGTGTGTGTGTGTGTGTGTGTGTGTCCCTCCTTCTGTGGCTCTGTTTTCAAAAAACTAAATAAATATGTTTAAAAAAGAAGGCAGCCAGAGCTCGTCTATCCAAAGCAGGGTGTGCTACCCTCAGTTTTATTTGAAAACCACAATTATCAGTATCCAATGCAATGCAATGAAGTATTTATTAGAAACCTGATTTTAGGTGTTTCTTGTTACCAACACCTGAGTGACACGGATAACCTCTCTAAAAGCTAAAGAACAAAACCTCGTGTATTGAAGCTGGTTATTCTGGAGTGAGGCAGTTGGCTCATCACCAAGCAGTGCTTGTCCAAGGGCCCCTCCCCCGGTCCCAGACCCTTCTCAGCCGGTTCTCCATGCGCCAGCCTCACCTAACAAGGACATTCACATGCTACACAGCACGTGGTGCAAACAGCGGTCTCTCAGGGAAAAGGAAGTACAGCACCTAAATGAACCAGTTCTGCACGCAAGTGTGTCTGGGCCAGCTTTGAAATGCACAAGCAGGGCCGGGCACTGTGGCTTAGTGGGTAAAGCACCCCCTGCAGTGTTGTCATCCCATGTGGGCGCCTGTTCCAGTCCCAGCTGCTCCACTTCCAATCCAGCTCTCTGCTGCGGCCTGGGAAAGCAGTGGAAGATGGCCCAAGTGCTTGGACCCCTGCACCTGCACGGGAGACCCAGAAGAAGCTCCTGGCTCCAGGCTTCAGATTGGCCCAGCTCCAGCCATTGTGCCATCTGGGGAGTAAACCAGCAGATGGAAGACCTCTCTCTGTCTCTCTCTGCCTCTGCATCTCTGTAACTGCCTTTCAAATAAATAAGATAAATCTTTTAAAAATAAACAACAACAAAAATGCCCCAGCAGTGGACAGAAGGAGCGAGGGGCCAAGCAGGGCAGCCTCAATCCTGGCCTGGAGCTGGTGTGAGCAGACACAGCCTGGCTTTCCCACGCTGCTGCCTGTGGCCTGATCCACGGGCGCTTCACGGGGCGGGGGAGGGGCTCAGGAGCTTGAGGGCTGGCGGGACACCAGATAGTCTGGAAGGCTCTAAGGGCACCCTGGGGGCCAAGGCAGGCAGAGGTGCAGGGTGGATGTCCTGTCTGTTCTCACCAGGTCTGAAAATGACCAACCTAGGCCGGGTGTGGTGGCCGGCCGGTTAACCCTATGCCTGCGATGCCGGTATCACACACGGGAGGGCTGTTTCAGAGGCAGCTTCCTGCAAATGCGCCTAGGAAAACAGGGGAAAGTGGCCAGGACAGAGCTGTGGCCACTTGGGGGGTGAACCAGCAGATGGAAGATCCTTTTCTCTTCTCTTTTTCTATTCTCTCTCTTTCCTTGTTAAATAAATAAATATTTTTTAAAATGAAGACTTCTCCCTTTTTGGGTGGTTTTCCTTTTATTTGCAAAATCACCCCATGAATATGCAATGAGTGCCAGGGACGTGCTGGGCCCTGGGCTGTGTCTGCGTGCGATCGTCCCACGCATGCAATGCGCTGCCCAGATGCTGAGATGCTGGCCTCCTGGCTCCTGGGCAGCCAGTGCCTTCCCCACAGTCTCCAGCCCTCTGAAAGCAGGCTGCGGAGAAGCATGGCGAGAGGCATGCTTGGGTCAAAGACACACATCCACCTTGATGGCTGAGCCTCCTATTCACTGCGAATGGACCAAGGACCCAGTGACACAGGAAACCCTGTCCTGGCCTTCTGTATCTGGACAGCGACAGCAGCAGGACCTCACAGGCCCCGACCACAGCCACCTTCAGGCCACCGGGGCTCTGCACGCATTGGTGGACATCAGGTCCCCCTGCACTAAAAGCGCTTTGAACTAACAGGTGAAACGGCAGCTGGTGGCTCCCACCACGCCCACATGAAACGGCCACTCCAGCCAGTGTGTCCACAGGGAGCTCCAAAGCTCTGGAGGCTTCAGGACCTGGCGCCCACCAGCCCTCTGCCTGGCTCTGGGCATCTGAGGCCTCCCAAGCACCCCAAAAAGGCGGGATCTCTCCAACACTCTTGCCACCAGCAGAACCCCGTTCTGTCTCCCTCTGGCTGAGTCTGGGCCAGCAGGTTTGGCAGGAACCTGCCTGGATCCTTGTTTTTGTCTCGCAGCCTCTCACATTACAAATAGAACCTGCCAAGCGGGGACCTTCCCATCCCTGTTCTTAATATCCCTAACAACTCAGAGGCAGCGACCCGGCGACCAGGAGACAGGGCATGAAATCTGTCTGCCAATATCACCTCTCGGCAGGCTGGATGTCACTTCGCATCATCGGCAGGTTTTCCTTGGGAAGCACAAAACATAAAGCCCGCACCGGGGACAAGCGGCGCGAATGACTATTTTTTAACTCACCGCGATCAATGGCGCACCTGACGAGCGGACAGGCCGCACCTTTCATCAATCAACAGGAACGCAACAGCGCACCATGATGCAAGCAGCCATGCGTGGGAGCGCCAGGCAGGCGCAAAGGCAGCATCACACCTGCGATGTGTCACTCAATGATTTCCTCTTCGGCACAGCGTGACTCCCACTGCTCCAGGGTCCCTGCTCACTGCTGTCCTGGGCATGACACCCCCAAGCCTCCGTGACAGCGGCTGGCGGTCATCTCTCTTGCCGGCGGCACGGTGTCACACCTCCACACCCCGTGAAGCAAGGCGGATGAGCCGCCTGGCACAGGTGGCTCCCGGAGGACCTGCCTGAGTCCAGGGTCTGGGGCCTGGCGGAAATCAGCGTCCCTTCCCGGTGCTGCCATAAGTGGCCCACAGAGCACACAGGCTCTGCGTAGGTCCACACAGACACAAAGGCCCCAGCAAACATTTTACAGAAGATTTTAAAAGGAACAAGAACACGGAGACCTGGGGTGGTCACAGTGGAAATGCACATAACGCAAATCCCCGAATCGGGGCAGCCCATTGGAACACTGTCGGGACTCAGCCCAGGCAAGGGGACGAAACCTCCCGAGAGGCGCTGTGGACACACAGGACAGGTGTGTGCTGCAGCCTGACACACAGCCGGGCTGGGTGAGCACTCTCCGGAGAGAGCTCAGAGACAGCCCGTTTCCTCCCCCGGGACGGCCGACTGTGCACCAAGCCTTGGTGAACAGACTGCACACGAGTCGCATTTGACTGCGCGGGTCACCAGGCGTGCTGTCTATCCCCCCGCGTTCTCTCCATCTGGGCTTCCAGCAGACAGGGCACACACACTTCTGCAGCACAGAGCCCGAGCCCTGGTCCCCGGCAACCAGGGACAGGAAAGAAACCACCGGGCAACAGTGGCTGAATCCATGTCAGATCTTTTCTGATTTATTTTACTTATTTGAAAGGCAGAGTGAGAGAGTGAGGGGGTGGGGAGAGGGAGACATAGAAAGAGATTTTACAATCCAGCGGTTCACTCCCCAAATGGTCAAATCGGCCAAGGTTGGGCCAGGCCAAAGTCAGGAGCTTCATTCAGGTCTCCCATGTGGGTGTAGGGCTTGGGCCATCCTCAGCTGCTTTCCCAGGCACATTAGCAGGGAGCTGGATTGGAAGTGGAGCAGCCGGGAATCAAACTGGACCCCATATGGGATGCCAGCATTGCAAGCATTTGATGAACCCATTACGCCACAGTGCCATTCCTCCCCATTCCCTGCCCCCCCCCCATCTAATCTTAAACAAGTCCTCTCCACTCTCCAGACCCCAGAGAGGACAGATAGAGACGGTTCCCCCACATCTGGCACTGGCTGATACACAGGGTGGTGTTATCTGACCTCAGTAGTGGCCAGCTTTGAGAGAAGGAGGCATCCAGCCATCACTGGCATTTCTATGTCCAGCCCAGGACTTCAGGGAATCAAATGAAGGGGCCTTTATAATTCTACCGGGGGTGGGAACCGTAGGCTCCAGGCTGAGAGTGAGGGGCCATGTCCTCTGCTTGCTGTGAGGAGCACAGGGTCGTGGTGGGAAGTGTAGACAGCAGGCACAGAGGGACAGAGAGGAGAGGGCTCCAAGGCCTGGCCTGCGACCGCCCCAGGGCATCAGCTCCGCTGCCTCTCACAGGCCCGTGCTCCTTCCAGGTCTCCGACCTGTGCCTGTGCTCCTTCCAGCCTCTGTGCAACAATGTGGACTCCTGTAAGATTCCCAGGAGGGAACCTTTTCCATCTCAACCTGAGCCAGGCTCTGAGCGGTGTCCTGGGTGGAGGGAGAGGGGATGCACCATCCCAAAGCACCTGCAGCCCCAAAACCCTGTCTGAGAATTCCCTGGGCTCGGCGCTGGGGCATGGCGGGTAAAGCCACTGCCTGTGATGCTGGCATCCCAGGTGGGCACTGATTCGGGTCCTGGCTGCTCCACTTCCAATCCAGCTCCCTGCTCGTGGCCTGGGAACGCAGTGGAAGATGTCCCACCCAAGTGCTTGGGCCCCTGCTGCCCATGTAGGAAGCCTGGATGGGGCTCCTGGCTGCTGACTTTGGCCTGGCTCAGTCCTTGCCATTTTGGGGAGTGAACCAGTGGATGGAGAATCTCCCTCTTTCTCTCTCTCCCTCCTCCCTCCTTCTCTCTCTGTTAACTTTTAAATAAATGAATAAATCTTTAAAAAGAGAGAGAATTCCCTAACACCACACATTCAATCCCACACGGCCCAGCCACTGAACAGGTGGGAGACTGACTGGGTTGTAGTCCCAGCCCCGGCCCAGTCCCAGCTGTTGAGGGCCTTTGGGGAGGGAGCCAGCAGATAAGAATGTAAGTTCTCTCCCCTCCCCCCTCAGCTACTGCAAATTAAGGGGGAAATGCTGTACATGAAGGTTCATAGCAAGAGCCCAAATGCCTCAACTGGTTAAGAAAATTATGCTGCCCTTGTACTAAGCACTGCTACTCAGCAATGAGCGGAACGGACTTGCTGCGTGTAGCCACTCGGATGGATCTCTGGGAGTCAGGCTGATCAAAGGGCTACCTCCCAGGGGCTGGCGCTGTGGCGGACCGGGTCAAGCTTCCCCTGCAGCACCAGTATCGCATATGGGCACTGGCTACAGTCCTGGCCGTTTCACTTCCGGTCCAGCTCCATGTTAATGTGCTTGGGAAAGCAGCAGAGGATGACCACGTGCTTGGGCCCTGCATCCACGTGGGAGACCTGGAAGAAGCTTCTGGCCCCTGGCTTTATCCTGGCCCAGCCCTGACAGTTGAGGTCATTTGGGGAGTGAAGCACTGGATGAAAGACCCCTCTCTCTCTCTCTCTTTCTCTCTCTGACTCTGCCTTTCAAATAAATCAATCTTAAAATAAAAACACAAAGGTTCCCTCCTGCACAGTCCCATCTACATCACATTCTCAAGTTGGAAAAATTACAGTTGGCGAGGAGATTCGTGCTTTTGAAAACCAGGCAGGAAGAGGAGAAGGTCGGCATCTGCTGCTACACCAGGGATTCTGTAGCCACTCAAGAGGTTGGTATTGGAGGAAACAGAAGGTAGGGCTACGGGGTCTCCCTGTAGCATCTCCTGTTCCTGTACAGAAATCTGTAATTATCTGAAAATTAAAATGGTCCGAAATCACAGTGAAAGATTTGCTCTCCACTCAAAACAACCATCACCTGCAGTCTGAGTCGCCCACAAGTCTGATTGCGTCGTATAAAGCCGGGGAAGGAGGAGGAAAAGCAGACAGTGTGCAGGCTATGCCATCCACCTGCCGTGCACCGAGACTCCCGCTGGCCAAGATGGGACAACTTTTAAAATGTTTATTTACATATTTACGACAACAAGATCTAATGCTCACATCCAGCGGGAATTTGAAAATAACTACTTGTGATAGGAGCAGTGACAGCTCAAGTACTTGGGACCCTACCACTCAACGCGGGAGATCTGGGTTGAATTCTGGGCTCCGTGGCTCCAGCCTGGCCTGGCCTCGGCTGGCGCAGTCACTCAGGGAGTGTCTGTCTCTGTCTCTCTGCCTTTCATTAAATGGTTTTCAATTTCTTTTGGTAGAACACTAAAGATAATAATACGGGAGAAATGCACATTGTATATTTAAAACACACCATACAACAATAATTTGAAAACAGAGGTCAGGCACCAGGACCTAGGCCTCCACCTGCAGTGCCTGCATCCCATGTGGGCATGGGGTTCGAGTCCCGGCTGCTCCTCTTCTGATCCGGCTCCCTGCTACGGCCTGAGAAAGCCGTGGAAAATGTCCAAGTCCCCGGGCCCCTGCACCTGCATGGGAGACCCAGAGGAATCTTCTGGCTCCTGGCTTCGGATTGGCCCAGCTCTAGCCATTGCGGCCATTTGGGGAGTGAACCAGCAAGTCGAAGACCTTTCTCTCAGTCTCTCCCTGTCTCCGTGTATAACTTTACCTCTCAAATAAATAAATAAATTTAAAAAAACCTACAATGAAGAATAAAACATCCAAGAATAAAGTGTTCTATCATTAAAGCAACAGATTGTCCAGAAATCACATCTAACACTTTCTTAAAATTGAGATAGAAAGGACTGGGCTTAAGCCTTGGAGAAGGATGATTCAATGAATGGTGCTATGAAAATTCATTGTAATTAGAAATTTTTTGATGCCACTAGCACAAAGCATCAAATTCCAGATAGGCTAAAACTTTAAACACAAAATAGCAAAATGAAATAATAAAATCTACCACTGAGCATCAGATCTGTGGGGAGAGGCTGCACCACGGGAAATTCACAGAGAAGATGCAGAGAGAGAAACATCCGTATGTGAGACAGCAACAACACATAAAAGACAGCCCAGGGAGGTGGCAGAAACGTGTGGAAACATGAGATACGTTACCACCAGTGCTGCACAAACACCCAACACGATTCTTCAGAAAAAAACACTGAAATCCAATAAGCAAATGCCAAACGATACGGAAAGTTTATAAAAAAAAGAACCAAAGTAAGGAAGAAAATGGTTGGCACTGCTTCATCTTGCAAATAACTGAAGCAACACAAATTTAATCAAAATAAGGCAACTCGCTGTTACATTAATAAAGCTTCTTTTTTTTTTTTTTTTTTTTTTTTTGAGATAATACTGAATTCTGGCAAGGGCGCAGTAACTGCTCACATCCTTCTGGGAAGTGATCTGACAATGTGTATCAAGCCCACTAATCCCACTTCTGGGAATGCGTCCTAGGAAATAGTCCAAAATATAGGAAGCATATGCACGGAGACACTCGCTGCAATATTATCTGTGACAGATACAACTCGAGAGCAACCTAAATGCACAAAAATGAGAGGCCGCCCTGCCAAGTTCGGGCCCATTCACCGGATCGGCGTCTGCGCAGCCAAAAGCAAAGCTGCTAACGAACATGCTGTAGTAACATGGAGAGACATGTGGGGCTCTGGAAGCCGCACCACGATGCCAAGGGGAGACTATGCACGAAAACAGCTCTGCAGGAAACTAAACCGAGAGCAGGTAGTTGTAAAAGGATTCGGCGCCGGCACACCGGGTTCTAGTCCCAGTTGGGGCGCCAGATTCTGTCCCGGTTGCCCCTCTTCCAGGCCAGCTCTCTGCTGTGGCCAGGGAGTGCAGTGGAGGATGGCCCAGGTGCTTGGGCCCTGCACCCCATGGGAGACCAGGAGAAGCACCTGGCTCCTGGCTCCTGCCATCGGATCAGCGCGGTGTGCCGGCCGCAGCGCGCCAGCCGCGGCGGCCATTGGAGGGTGAACCAACGGCAAAGGAAGACCTTTCTCTCTGTCTCTCTCACTGTCCACTCTGTCAAAAAATAAAATAATAATAATAAAAAAAAGGATTCCACGTGCTTTTCCCGCTTCTTTCTTCTCCAGGGTAGGGCTGGGTGGTGTTACTCCTCTGTAATGAACGACCATCACCGCTCACAGGAAGCAGCATTCAGCAATGCCCCGCCTGCGAGGGTGGAGCAGGCAGCTCCCAGAAGCTTCTCTAACTTGCATGGTGATAAATCAGGTCGAGACTGCAAACCGGGCTGCCGCACATTCAGGGCGCTGCTTGCCCCCACTGGCTTGCTGGGCCGTGCGGCAGAATCCTCTCCCACAGCCGACCTGCCACTTGCAGCAATTACTGCCTGTGGCAGACAAGGAACCCCAGCAGCTCCATCCAGGAGCGGGGGCGAGCAAGCACAGCTGGGCCAGCAAAACTGACGACTCATTTATTCCAGGCGGCCGAGCTCCGGCGGCACCGCTTCCATTTGGAGTTCAAGGCCTCCTTCTGAGCAACGCGGAGGGCACGGGAGCACGGCACAGGCCCAGCCATCGCAAGGCACCGCCAGCTCGCAGGACGGGCAGCCCTGTCGTGGGGAATTCCTGTGCAGGCCCGCATGTGCTCTTTGGTAGGAAGCTGGAGGAAAGAGGAGGTAAAAAGCGGTGGGAAGCCTTGGGTTGCGCTGCAGCCCCCGATGGCCCCCACTGTCACTGTAGAAAACGCCTTTTCCTCTTTTTCTTGAAAAACAAAAAGTCCGCCGCAAAGGAGCGTCAACTGGATGCCTGCTTAGGTCTAGGGAGGTCTCAGAACAGTCGGGGCTGGCATTGTGGCACAGTGGGCTAAGCTGCCACGTGCAGCGTCGGCATCCTCTGTTCCACGGCTCTGGCTTCAGCCTGGCCCAACCTGGTCCATTGCGGCCACTGCGGGGGTGGACCAGCGAAGGAAGATCTCTCACTCTCTGTGTTTTACTCTCTCTGCTGTTCTGCCTTTCAAACAAATGAATAAATAATTCTTTTTTTAAAAAAAAATATGCAGCCAGATGAAGAACCTCCAAAATATTAATTATACCTATTTATTTTAAGTTATTTGTTTATTTAAAAGGCAGAGTGACAGAGAGAGAGAGAGTCAGAAACAGATCTTGCATCTGCTGGGTCACTCCTCAAACGCCCACACTGGCCGAGGCCGGGCCAGGCTGAATCCTGAGCCAGGAACTCCATCCAGAGCTCCCAAACTGGCGGCAGGAACCCAGGAACCTGCAGCCCCCAGGTGCATTAACAGGAAGCTGGGCTGGAATGGAGCAGGGACTTAACCCCAGGCAGCAGCTTAACCACTGCACCCCAACGCCCAGCCCAGTCACACCTGTGTATAAACCCAAGGATTTCCTCCAACCAAATGCTAAAAAAAGCATATAATTGTTAACGTGATGGAGTTTTCCTGAGTTTTTTCTTGGATCAGTGTCACAATTTGATAAGATTTGATGGATACGGAAAACTGTCTAGTTATTAAGAATTCAGCTAACTGGAGACTAACTTAGACACGTCAAAGAAAACACCAAGGAATGGAGGCTGTCTGCATTGAAGAATTGCAGTGTTTACCAGGAGAATGGAAAAATGTTGGTCACTGCCCCCACAAACCTTGTGCCAGATTTTTAAAAAAGATGTATTTATTTGAAAGGCCAAGTTACAGAGAGGCAGAGGCAGAGAGAGAGAGAGAGAGAGAGAGGGAGAGAGCGAGGGAGGCAGATGTCCCATTCTCTGGTTCACTCCTCCAGGTGGCCACTGATCCGAAGCCAGGAGCCAGGAGCTTCTTCTGGGTCTCCCATATGGGTGCGGAGGCCCAAGGACTTGGGCCATCCTCTACTGCTTTCCCAAGTCATAGCAGAGAGCTGGATCGGAAGAGGAGCAGCCGGGACCCAAACTGGAGCCTATATGGGATGCTGGCACTGCAGGCGGAGGATTAACCCACTACGCCACAGCGCCAGCTCCAATCCCAGAACTTTCCAAAGTGAAATATATCTCCCCGAGTACTCACAGGGCAGGAAAGAAAAAGGAAAGAGGAAAGTGGATGTTCACGGTGTACCTGCTACACACACCAGGAGCATTTTCAAACACCGTCGAGGTGCAGGCCCTGTTCCAGACAGACTGGCATCAGCAAGACAGAGCACCCTGGTCAGCAGGGAGGACAACCCCAGCAGCTGTGCAGGGTGACGTGACATCACAGGGGACCCCAGGCTGCTCACCATCCGACCCCAGATGTAGAATTTTGCCTGGATCATCCAGACGGCCCCAGCAGGCTCACGATGGCCCTTGGGAGTGGGAGTGATGGTCAGCAGAGTCAGGGGAGGGGCCCTAAGCCCAGGAATGCAGGTGGCCTCTGGAAGCTGGAAAAGACATGATGGGTGGGTGGGGGGGGTCTCTCACCTAGAGCCTGCCGGGAAGCACGCAGCCCCGACACTGCCTGGTCATCCCCATGAGACTGTTCCAGGCTTCTGACCTCCAGAGCTGAAGACAGTAAACAAAAATGCAGGCCATTTCCAGCCACTAAGGTTGAGAACCGGTCACAGCCCCAGTGGGAACCAGGCAGACCTGCCCTTGCCAAGCGGGAATGCCTGGCTCCTTAGGGCAACTGCACACCTGCCGTCTGCCACTCGGTGGCCCAGGATCTGGCCTGAGTGCGCCTCCCCAAGACCGCACACTGCTGAGTCCCACAGTGCCCGCCGTTCAGCCACGCCGGCTCAGCAGCCGAGTCCCCAAAGGCCTCGGGTACCTCTCAGTGCACGCTGGGCTCTCAACGTCGCAGGCACCACCCCTGCTTCTGCCTTCAGACCCCATTCTCTCTTCAGAGCTCAGGCCCCCGGGCATCTGCTCGACAGGGCAGGGGACCCTGGGCTGGTGGCCACAGTACACAGGGTGCACCTCCATCTGGGAGTATTTCTCCCATAACCCTTGGCTGTCTACACATCCACCTCGACTAACAGCAGTTCTCCTAGGATATGAGAGAGAGACACAGAGAGAGAGAGAGAGAGAGACAGAGAGACAGAGAGAGAGAGAGACAGAGAGAGAAAGCCCAGCCAAGCCAGAAGCAACCAAGCAAGCAGGAAGCTGCAACACGCTCTGGGTCTCAGCAGTGACCCATGATCACAGATCCTGGGTGGTCAGTGCTCTGCTCGTCCCATATCCCTGGGCTCAGGGTCAGGCCGGGGACCCCCCACAGTTCGAAGTGGACAGCCGCTCGCCTGCCTCAGCCACTGCCCTGCTCCGTTTGATTCTGCACGCGCTCTGTTCACACAGGCACCTCGGCTCCCAGTAGTCCCGAGTGCGGGATGAGCTCCAGGTAGCCTCTGCTGGACACAGGCCCTCAGGGCCCCTCCTGGGCCATGCCACTGAGGCGTGGGGCAGGAGGCAGAGGCAGCCAGGCGCTGACACAGGGCAGGGACGCTCCAGGGACACCCCATGCCTGTGGTGCACCCGCCAGAGAGTCCCCTGGGCGGAGCAGACCCCTGGCGAACAGCGACCTGCTCACAATGCGCCCCTTCCCGTTGCTCTAGGAGGGGAGTGAGCTGTGCCCCCGGCAATGGCTGCTGCATGCGGGGCTCTGCAGCGTCGCCAACGGTGAGCACACGCTCTAAACTCTGGATCATTTTCTCAACAAGCCACAAAACTACTTGAGACCACGGCAATTTGCTATGCCACGGCTCGACGAGCTAATCCCCCTTTCCTGCTAACTTTCTACCAATTATGATGCTGGCAGTGCATTTTAGGGAAGCTGCTGCTTTATGACTTTGCTTCTTGGAGGGCGCTGAACAAATCCAATTTCCTTTTTTTTCCTTAAATATTTATTTATTCATTTATTTGAAATTCAGAGTTACAGACAGAGAGGAAGAGACAAAGAGAAAGAGAGATCTTCCATCCACTGGTTCACTCCCCAAATGGCTGCAACGGCCGAGGCTGGGCCAGATAGAAGCCAGGAGCCAGGAGCTTCTTCTCGGTCTCCCATGTGGGTGCAGGGCCCAAGCACTTGGGCCATCTTCCATTGCTTTTCCCAGGCCATAGCAGGGAGCTGGATCAGAAGTGGAGCAGCCGGGACTTCAACTGGTGCCCACAGGGGATTCTGGCATCCCAGGTGGCGGCTTTACCCGTTATGCCACAACATCGGCCCCCAAAACCACTTTTCAACTTAAAACTAAAACTGTCTCCTGTGGCAAAGCCCAAGCATCTCCACCTGCAGCCACGCTGGAAACACAGACAGAATCTCCTCCACGAACCCGACGAGGCTGCCAAGGTCATCATTTAAAGCAAATACTTGCTAAGTGGAAACATATTAAATGTGGCTTCACTGTAAATTCCAAAGGTGTAACTTGCTAGATGAACTTTGCTGAAACTCAGGAGGAAAACAGGGAGCCGGGGCTGGACGAGCCGTCCTTTCTTCTGTCCTGCGTCACAAACGAACAGGCTGGAACTATTCCAGATGTTCCCCAGTTTGGAGCAGAAAAATGAAAAGGAGGGGGCATTCAGTTCTTTTATTCCTTTTCAAAGATTTCTTCATTTATTTGAAAGTCTGGATTAGAGAGAGAGGGAGACAGACAGAGATTTTCCATCCCCCGGTGCACTCCCCAAATGGCCGCAGTGGTCAGAGCTGGGCCAGGCCAACAGCCAGGTGTCGGGAGCTTCTTCCAGGTCTCCCCTTTGGTCGCAGGGGCCCAAGCACCCGAGCCATCTTCCGCTGGTTTCCCAGGCTGGGCGTCCGCAGGGGGCTGGATCAGAAGTGGAGAGGCTGGAAACTGAGCTGGTGCTTACAAGAGGATGCCGGCACCGCAGATGGCGGCTTCACCTGCCGTGCCACAGCGCCGGCTCGGAGATCAGCTCTCAAGCACCGCGGGTGTGCAGGGCAGGCGCACTGGACCCCGCAGGACAGGCTGGGGGGCGATGGGCTTCGTGTCTCAACTCTAAGCCCTAAGGCACTGGCACAACCTTGCCTCTGCCGCAGGCGCAGAATCCTCTGATGTCCCAGTGCTCAGCCAGCAGTCACGGCACCGCGAGGACCACGGATCGATCCCAACTCCGTCCCCAGCAG
Source organism: Oryctolagus cuniculus (assembly GCF_051225735.1). Classification (NCBI taxonomy): domain Eukaryota; kingdom Metazoa; phylum Chordata; class Mammalia; order Lagomorpha; family Leporidae; genus Oryctolagus; species Oryctolagus cuniculus. The sequence goes on from NC_142881.1 coordinate 4,514,851, forward strand.
CTGGCAAGCCGGAGTGAATCACCCTCATTTTGGCCTCCAGTTGTCCCAGTGCATTGGGTTGCCCGGATGCAGCTGATGAGAAGGGGTGAGCGAGGCGCTGTGGGAAATGTGTGGTGCTTTATCCACGCGAATAACAAAAATCCTGCGGCCAGCGTTGTGGCGTTGTAAGTAGAGCTGCAACTTCTGATGCTGGCAACCCATGTGGGCCAGTTCACATCCCGGCTGCTCCACCTCTGACCCAGCTCCCTGCCAATGCACCTGGGAAAGCAGCAGAAGACGGCCCAAATGTGTGGGTCCCTGCATTCACATGGGAGACCTGGAGGAAGCCCCTGGCTCCTGGCTTCAGCCTGGCCCAGCCCCAGTGGTTGCAGCCATTTGGGGAGTGAAGCAGTGGATGGAGATCTCTGTCTCTCCCCCTCTCTGTAACTCTGACTTTCATATAAAAAAAAATATATATATATCTCTAAGGAAAAAAGACATTCACAACTGGGGCATTTTACTCAAAGAACAAAGGTTTCTCCCTCTTGCAAAAGTAAAAACATACGAAATAAAATTTTAAAACCACAAAAATTTCTTAAAAATGAATGTGTTCTCAAAATAAGACATTTGACTCCGTTTTGAGGTCACTGTTCTACAACTCGGATATGGAGAGACTATGACACAGCCGTGCTGTGGATGACTGAGTAAGGGAGGAACCGACACCTATTGCCTTTACACCTGATAATGTGTTACAAACTCCCAGGTCCTCGCATCCTCCCAGAGAGCACACCCGTCAGCACTGTCAGGACGTGGACAGCAGCCTTCTCCCGATACAGCTGCAGCCCGGGGGACGCCCTGTTTCTGTGCTGGTTTGCCAAAGTGCAAATCTGGAAAGAGCTGAGACAGGCCCCTGCAGAGAGCACTCCTACGTCTGTATTGAAATCCCAGCAGGGCGTCTGGCGTCAGATGTGGCCATGGCTGGCTCAGGGTGAACGCTGGTGCAGCAGTTCCGTATCAGAACAACAGACAAGGGGATGTGTATCCAAGGATGAATCGTCAGGTGTTCTTGGCCTCTGCCTTTCCCCACTCACCCCAAAAATGTACAACAGAGGTTAAACAGCGATAAAGAAGGTACAGCCGGGGCTCATGATAACAACAACAGCTGGAGAGTTTAAAAGTAGGCACAGACTCTGGAGCTGGGCAAAGTGGGGTCCCCTAAGTCAGTGCCGACTTCAGCTCCCTCACATGCAAAATAAGGACCCTAGGGTCTGCCCTCTGTGGCTGTGGGGACGACTGACAAAATAATAGTTAATGCAAGCAGCCTGTGACCTGGCCAAATGGCTCAATGAATATTAAATGTTTTGATTACGCTGTTCATGATATGTGCTAATAATTTGGGGGAAGTTCACCCAGCAGTCTAACAAACGATCCAGGGCTTTGCACGTTGCTTTTCAAGCATCGTGAGTGTTCCTTGCTGTGAAAGTCACGTGCGTGGGTTGATACGCCTTTACGGAAACCCCAAGTTGGAGAACTATAACCAAAATATGGAGCAGGAACAACAGAACCCAACCAGTCCCCAGAGATGTCCTGGGGACCCCAAATCTCCAGGGCACGGGGAGGCTCTCGTGGGGGCAGAGGGCGTGGGGGAGGCACGTGGGGAGGGGATGGCTAGGGACGCAAGCGTCTGAGTGCTGATCTGTGTCCCATCCTCTCATTAGCAACGGATCCACACGTGCTCGCTGGATCCCCAGGTCCTCACAGGAGGAGACCCCCCTTTGGCAAACAATGCAAAGAGCCTGCTCCTCGGTGCAGAGGGAGGGGATTAGATCACAGCTCTCCCAGGAATAAGCAGTGTCTCCCCTTCCCCTCTGAGGCTCCTGCAGCCCCTCCCCTGCCAGTGTCACAGTGCACGCGGTGCCCCTGCCCCGATGTGACCGTGACTGTGACCGTGACCGGGGCTCTGGCTCAGTGCCCGAGGAGGGAAGTCACAGAGTGGCATCGGCCCTCTGTTCACACCTGGCTGACCTGGGCCTCCCTGTCCTGACCTCATTCTCCCTCGGCCCAGGGAACTCCAGCCCCACAGCCTCCTTTTCTGAGGCTCGGGGAGGTGAGTGTGGAGCTATGGGGAGCACTGAACAGTGGCACCTGCACTCCTGGCAGTCCTGTGCTGGCCGTGACCTCGGCACCTGCAGATCTGTCCTCACAGCAGACCCTGGGTCTCTTCCTGAAAGCTGCGGTCACTGACTTGGGGCCTCTGTAGGCAAAATTGCTCACACCCACACTGACCTGTGAGAATCTCGCTTTTCCCTTTAGTGTGTTTTTTTTTTTTTCCCATAAATCTGTAACGCAACACCCTTCCATGAGGGATGTCGCCACGTGGCCTCGATGTCTGGAAACAAAGTGTGCCCGCGTGGGGTGTGCGTCTCACACGTGCAGGGCCCACTGGCTCCTTACCCAGTCTATACTGGTTAACTCTGTTATTGAATTGCATTATTTATGACATATTATATAAAATGATAAAATAGGACTATAAATGGAAAGTTGACTTTTCCATGAGAATGAAGTAAAGAGCTTTAAAAAGACTTTTAAAAAAATGACTCAGTTTAAAACCTGCTGTCAGACCAGAAGGGTGTGAGACAATGCACAGGTATGCAGGCAGGCTCCTGGCAGGGGGTCTTACACCCAAAGAGAAGGGGAGATCTCATCAGGAGGCCCCTTGAAATCACACACACCGAGGAAAAGGAGCAACCTCAGAACAAAACACCCCAGGTTTATACCAAGGCACTTCAGAAATTAATGGAATCCAAAGATAACTTTATTTTTATGTAAGCATTTAGAAATCCATGCACATGCAGGATCTTTAGAAAGTTCATGGAAAATGAATATCATGAAAAGTTAGGCAGGACATTAAAATTATTTTCATGAATTTAAACCTATATTTCAACTCCATTTTTCCATGAGCTTTTTGAAGTCACTTCATATGTATTATGCTTTTTAACAATCTACCGACCTGAGCAAATTTTCTGATTACCAACCAATAGGGTTTATGACTGGATTCGGTGACATGTTTCAGCAGATTTGTTTTTATATTTTTCTTTATTGGAAAGGTGGGGGGGTGGTGAGAAGGATGGGCGGGTACAAGGAGAGAGAGAGAGACAGAGAGAGAGAGAGAGACACACACAGAGAGAGATCTCCCATTCACTAATTCATTCCCCTGAATGTCCACAACAGCCAGAGCTGGACCAGGCTGAAGCTAGGATCCAGGGACTCAATCTGGGTCTCATAGATGATTGGCAGGGACCACCCACGTGCACCACCACCGCTGCCGTTTAGGGTACACATTAGCAGGAAGCTGAAATCAGACGCAGAGACGTGTCCCCAGGCAGGCCCACCTGGGACACAGGCTCCCAAGAGCCATCTTACCCTGCCCTTCAGCAGATTCTAAATGAACCTTTTTTTTTTAAAGCCAAAAGGCCATTCGAACCACTGGTGCACAACAGAAGTTTCTAGAAAACTCTCTTTTCTGAAAGGGAAGCTGAGCGTGCATCCCTTGAGCTCCGTTGCCCACGCAGAGGAGCGGGACTGGAATCCCGTAGTCCAGGCTGCCTGTTTCCAGCCGCGCCCGAGACAGGAGGCACTTCTGCCTGTACGGACGTGATCAGGAAGATGCATTAGGTCCATTAGGCTCGCCGGCTCTGAGCACACTGACCGGCTGCTTGCCAGGACCCGGCCCACGATGCTTATCATGGGATTCCGAATTCTCTTCCGGGGCGTGCAGCAGAGAACTGGAAACACAAAGGCCTCTCGGAGACCACAGGGGGCTCCGGAGGATCCAGGAAGAATGTCATCCTCAAAATCTTTGCTGCACCGAGACTTCCCAGGCCTTAGCAAGAGGCCGTCAGAGTGCATACTCCAGCTCCCAACAAAACCCGCAGAGAGAGGCCCCTGCCCGCGGGGAGCCCCAGCTGGGCCCGCCAATGAGCTCAAGGCTACAGTGCACCCTTTAGTGTCCTCAGGGCTTGTGGGGAGGAAGGAGAGAGTCCTGGGGAGGGGGGGGCAGGAGCCACAAGCTCTTAGCAGATTCCAAAGTGGCGTAGAGGCCACGGGGTGGCAGGTGGCAGGGAAGGACAATTGGCTGCACCATGACCCAAAAGGCACGTCCTGACGCTGAGCTGAGCTGAGCGGAGCGGACACCACCCACGGTGGAATGGAGGTACGCGGCCCCAAGCCACCTCGCTGGGCTGTCCCCCACAGCCCACCACGGCCCCCACCTGAGTGACAGGACGTCTGAGCCGGCTACTTTGAGAAACCGGAGGGTTGTGGCTGAGAGGGTTTGCTGAGGCTTAAAAGACGAGGTGCACCGGATGCACTCAGAGCAGGGACAGCCCTGGACGGCTTTAGAGGCCTCTCCAGGCTCAGGCCCCTCCCAGGCCTTCGGTCAGGAGGCAGCCGGGCTGCAGCGGCCCCGGCCTCTGTCCACCCGCCTCCTGCGTACAGAGGTGGGGAAAACAGCTGTAGGTGAAACACTAACACAGACCTCACGCTGACAGCTACACCGTGAGCTCTGACTCTCCCTGCACCTTTCTTGCTAATGGTACGGGTTCACCCTGGGGGGAAGCAGCAGAGAGAAGCCACGCAGGGATTTCCCCACCCACCAACCAAACCCGGTCTGTCGCCCCCCCTTGTCCTGAGGGAGCCCCCAACGCCAGCCCACCCCAGCCAAGGCTTCCCTCTGGACCCGATGCCCTCATCACCCCCACCCCCACCCCACCCCCACCTCCACTATCTGTTTCTCTTTCTACCAAATTATCCTAAACAACAAACAGATCTGACACGCTCTTGGCATCACAACTCCCTGCAGACACCATTTCTCTGACCCAGAGCAGGACACAACACCGGCAGGGGTGCCCACGCCCACGTCAGCTTCCTCGGGCCACTCACCCACAGCATCCGCAGTGCCCCAAGGCAGCCAAGTCCTCTGTGACTTCTCAGGAATCCACACACAGCAATTGGGCTTTGTCTTCTCTCTTTCCTCCCCTGCTGGCCACACACTCCCTTGTCTGCCTCTGCTAACCTCAGGGAGCTCTGCCTGCCTCAGCTCCCTCCCCAGGTGGTCTCAACACCATCATCTAAATGCTAATGACACCCAAAATGGTAGCTTCTAACTTTACCTTCCTGCTCAACTCCAGCCTGGAACCCCCAGGGGCTGGCTCCCCTTCCCTCTCCGGCTGTCTCTAAGCACCTGTCTTCACACTGGGGCAGCATCTCCCCAAAGCGGGTGCAGCAAAGACAGGTTTAGATTTCACACTGCTTGGGGCCCTCCACAGCACACCCTGCACCCCACAAAATCTTCCCTGGCATTTAACTTCTCTTCTTAATTAAATTTAAATTTCACTTAATCCTTCTCCTTAGAATGGTGATCATGGCGGTGGAGGTGGGGTGGGGTGGGGGGTTGAGAAACAGGGAGCTGGGCCGAAACGGAGCTGCTGAGTTCCCACCCCCACTTCTCCTGCAAGGTGTCCCCCACCCCTTTGACTCGAAGCAAAAATGCAATGACTTTCCCTTGATTGTGCCTTTCCCTACACCATTATGGCCCTGCCTCCCCAGAACACCCCAACTGTCTCTGTCCCCTCTCCCCATTCATGGCCTCCACCCAAGACAAACCATCCCCAGCTGCAGATCACTGCCTAGAGGTTCCGATCAGCTCCGGCGTGGAGACCAGAACCCCAGCCAGCGGCATTCTTTCCCTGTTTTATGGTTCCTGGTGAATCCTTGAAATCACAGGGAGCCCAGCCAGCTTCCGGCTCCACAAGGTTCCCCGTGGCCCCTGCCGGAGCCGGCGCCCCCTCCTCACTACAGGTACATCTTCCCATCATGGTGAAGAACTGCCCCGGAGCCACGAACGGGCAGGACACTGCCTCGCTCCTGGGTCCTGCCCGCCCTGGGAACTCCCCTCCGCGCACGGCACACTGCGGGGTGCACAGCCCGTGGGAGAACAGCTAGACACGCCAGGCACCGTCAACAACACGCAGATCATGCGTATCTCCCAGCGCCTCACGGGGCAGAAACCCCCCATTCAGTGCAAGCCCAGCTTAATTCTTGGTTTTTATCTCAAAAATAAGGAAACACATCCAGCTATTCAGCTCGCTCCTTGTATTCCATTTCCACATCACGCGCAGGTTAATAACTAATTAAAAACACCTTCCACACCACAGGCTGCGAGCGTCGATGGGAACGAGATGGCCATTTACCCAGCAGAGCAATCGCATAACGCGTGAGCCGCACATCGGCTTCCTGACCCCCCAGTCCTGGGGCCCTTGGGGAAAAGAGAGGCCAGGCCAGCGCTGAGTGAGCGGGGCCGGGCGGGGTGAGGGGCGTCCTGGTCCGGAGTGGACGGCGCGGCCGGCCAAGGCCCGAGCAGCTGCCTCACCCTCTCGGGCGCAGCAAAGGAAGAGCCTGGCGCAGTTGGGAAGGACGTCCAATGGGAAGCTCTTGGAAGCCAACCCAAGGCTGGAGGGGTCCACGCGTGGGCTTCAGTCCAAGGCGCGCGGCCCTACAAGGCACTCGCGCCAAACCCTGCACCCTGCCCATCGTAACCCAGGTGCAGAGTCTGCTGGGATGGCCTTCACCCCATGCCCCGCCCCCACCAAGCTCGCAGAGCCAGGCTGCCCAGTGCAGTCACAAGGAACGGGGTGTGCGGGGGGGAAGAGAGGGCGCCCCTCTAACCTCAGCGAGGCCTCTGCATCCCACGCAGGCCCCCGGCCCAGAGGCAACAGAGCGAAGCAGAGGAAGGAAAGGGAGGGCTTTTCTGCCTAGGAAAACAGCGTGCACGCTGCTGGCAGAGCTAAGAGGCGGCCGTGGGGTGAGGCGGGACGGGGCCTCGGCTCCCGCCCATGTGCACAGCTCTTCACGCTGGGCGCCTCCCTGCCTCTCTCGCTCAGACGCTGGGCGTCCAGCACACGCAGCCGGTGGGCACCGGGCCCTGAGCGGGGAGCGCAGCGAGGGAAGCCGAGTCTTTGGGCGCCAGGCTTTAGTTTCGGACCATTTGAGTCCACTGAACTGAAAAGATCAAGCTGTCAGAGTTCATTTTCTTCCTAAATCAACCAAACTGTAGAATAACACAAAATATTTCACTTCACAACATAATTTGTATCTTCAATTTACTTGCAGCTCTGGGAATCTGACAGGTACAGTATTAAGTGAAAACCCTCGTCTGAAGTCTCGCTGGAAAGGTTAACAGCAAAACAGCAAGAGCAGCCCCCCACAGCTGGAGCACCTGCAGCCGCGGTGCCATCGGCGCGGGCCAGACGCGGCCCTCCCTCCTGGCTGCCGGGCTGCACTGGGACACTCCCATCCCAGGAGCGCATGCTTCACAGGTCGGGACTTCCTGGCATATTTACATATTTATGTCAGGAGGTTTTTTTTTTTTTTTTTTTTTTTTTTTTTTTTTAGTGTACCCAAATAGTAAAAAGGAAAGTGCACTTTATTCCACGTGGCAGCTGCTACAGAAGTGTTGCTGTGTTTGCCCACTAACGTGATGACAAAGTTTCCTGTCGACGCTCATACTCTGAGTTAGGCAACTGCACAGCCGCTGTTTGCTGAACACCTATTGCCTGCTGGGGAGCATGGCATGACACAGCATGACACAGCAAAACCCCACTCAAGTGTACATAATGCCATATGAAATACAGCAAATGGGGCCGGTGCTGTGGCGTAGCAAGTAACGCCTCTGCCTGCAGTGCCGCATCCCATTATGAGCACTGGTTCAAGTCCCGGCTGCTCCACTTCCCATCCAGCTCTCTGCTGTGGCTTGGGAAAGCAGTAGAAGATGAGCCAGGTCCTCGGGCCCCGGCACCCATGTAGGAGACTCGGGGGAAGCTTCTTGCTTTCTTGGCTCAGCTCCAGCTGTTGTGGCCATCTGGGGAGTGAACCACTGGATGGAAGACCTTTCTCTCTGTAACTCTCTCAAATAAATAAAATCTTTACAAAGATACAGTGAGTGCCACATCAAAGGGTTTTATATGAGCAAAAATGGATAGATGTCAGTCTCGCTAACACTTCGTTTCTATGGAGAAATTATATTAAATATTATTACTCTGCTGTGATCTGAAAATATACTATATGTGTGGGCTTTCTAAACGTAAGTATGCCACTGGCAGACTTCCTTGAAGATGGAGACAGGACATAATCCAACTTCATTTCTGATCTCACGCAGGTCGATGGCAGGAGCTTGATAAATAACAGTGGGATCTCTGGTTCACTTTTCCAGGTGATGTCATTCCAAAGGCCACATTCCACGGGGCATCCGCACAGAGAGAAGGCTCAGTCTGGCTACTGGGACAGTCCCAGACGGCAAGCCCGCTTTCTTCCTTTCCCTAAGAGTCTTCTAAAGAAATCTTAAACGTCAGCCAACAAAACCCCCTACGTATTCAGAGGCAGAGCTGCAGTCCAGAGTAGGCAGCGGCATCTGGGCCTGGCACACCTGACCCAAGGCCTCATCCCAGGTGTGCCCATCGAGATCAGCACAGGGACAGAAGAGGACATCATGATCATTTCTGAAAACTAAATAAGTGGGGGTGCAACCCAGTCAGATCCCAAGGAAGAGGCAGCGCCATAGAATCCCCACTCCACGCGAGAGGTTGGTGGAAACAAAGCAAACGCAGGCCGAGGCCGAGTGTGCCCTGGCGTCTTAACCCGCTCTGGACACCTGCCAGCCCTTCCGGAGTCCTGTTCGAAGCAGGATGGTGGCACCTGCTTCAGATGCCCAAGCCCAAGTGGCTCTGCACCAGGGACGAGGGAGGGGATGGAGAGACGGGGGCTCTGTGGACGGTGTCCTGCACTGTCCCTGACACTGAGCATTGTGGGCACCGTTGTGGCCACCGTGCCTGGCCTCTGAGGAGGCCTGTGTGCACCTGGCTCTGTCCCTCTGACCCTGCACGGTGCCTGTCACCATCTGCATCTCACACACTGATGGGCTCAGTCTGGGATTAAGACCAGCGGGCCCCCGGGTCAGCTCTGCTGCCTGCTCGCCACACTTGGGGCCGGGCCACCTCCTTCAGCCCACTGGAGTCTCGGACTCTCACCGGCAAGCCAGGGGCTCAGGTGGGCTCCGCTCGTGTCTGAGGATCTGACACACCTGGGAGGACTGGATCACACCTGTGGGGACTGAAGCCTCGGCTCTGGTCGGTTCCAGGAGACTTTGCGTGACTGTTCAGCTGGGAAACTTGAGACTACTCACAGACATCACATCCTGCTCGGAACCGTCAGGTACACCTGCGCTGGCGTCACGGCCTGGCAGGCAAAGTCGTCACGTGCAGTGCCAGATCCCATGGGAGCATCAGTTCACGTCCCGGCTGCTCCACTTCCCATCCAGCTCCCTGCTGATGTGACTGGGAAATCAGCGGAGGATGGCCCAGTGTTGGGTCCCTGCACCCATGTGGGAGACCTGGAAGAAGCTCCTGGCTTCCGGTTTTGGTCTAGCCCAGTCCTGGCCATCGCAGCCATCTGGGGAGTGAACCCGGGATGGAAACGGAAGATTCTCTCTCTCTCTGTCTCTCTCTCTCTGTCTCTCTCTCTCTTTCATATAAATAACTAACTAAAATCTGGTTGAGTTGCCTATAAATCCAGGAAAACTCTCATTTAAATATATGCATGGGTCCCACAGGAAGCCAGTGGATTTATGGAAGCGCAGAATTTCTCAGTACAGGTGCAAGGGTTCTGCCTCTCCAGAAATGCCTGTGCTTCCGGTCTCTGCCCAGGGCCAGAGTCTCCCATGTGGAGGACGGTGACTTGATATCTCCTTGGGAAAGGAACTTGCTGCAGACACAGCTCGCTGGGGGTCACCGTGGGCCAGACTCTGGCCGAGACTCCCCCTGCGCCATCGCACTGCCTCCCTGCAGCACCCCAGCAAGGCTCGACTTCGCAGTGAAAGGCCTGAGGCCCAGAGCCCATTTCCCAAACAAGACAAAGCAGCACGCGCTAGAGCTTGCATTGGACCAGACAGACTGGGTCCTAGAGCCCAGCTCCCTAGCGCTGTACTCACACTGGCCTCTGGATGGAGAGCAGGGGACCAGAGGCAGGGGCTTCACCTCAGCCCCGGCTCAGCAGCAGGAGGGGCACGGGCTGGAAATCCAAGCACCCTGAGAAGAGACCTGGTACCACTCCACTCCAGTCCCACATGCCAAGCACCAGGGTGGCGGCCCTAGCATCTCGGCTCATGTCAGTGATGCCCGTGCCCGCCCGCTCCCGCCATCACTCAGGGACTTGGGTCAGGCCCTCCGCGTTCTTCTGTGAAGTCGGGGCACCCGGCAGGCACTGCGAGGAAGGCCAGGCCTGAACCGTGCAGCAGCTGCTGCCGCCGTGTGCTCCCAAGGGTCGGGGATTTGCTGATGTCACGGAGCAGAGGAGGGCGACTGGGGAGAGGGAGAGGGAGAGGGAGAGGGAGAGGGAGAGGGAGAGGGAGAGGGAGAGGGAGAGGGAGAGGGAGAGGGAGAGGGAGAGGAGGTGGCCACGAGGATGCCGTGTACTTCTGCTCACTTCGTGGCATCACTGCGATCGGTTTCATCACTAAGAATGTGCAAACAGCAGTGACTTTCGGGTCGACGGATGCTCGGTGCTGGGGACTGTCCTTGCCAGAAGCATGCCTCACAGCAGCCCCTGTCCCAACCCACGAGACGCCCATGGGCCCGCAGACTTGTCCAGACCCGGTCAACTGTCCCCTGGAGACAGCTCACACCCTGCGGCACTGCCACCAGCTGGCAGTTAACCGGGCTTCTGCCCCCTCCACAACAGCAGAACACAGAGGGCGCCAGGCCCCACAAATTCTCTATGGGAGGACCTAACAGAATACACAAAGGAATTTCATAAAATTCGAGGAAAACGGAATTAAAAGAGAATTTAGGGGTTGGCGTGTGGCCTAGCAATGGGGACACCTGTGTCCTACTTTGGGGCGCCAGGGTTCTATTCCAGGCTCCTCCTTCCCGCCAATGCAGCAGTGAGCAGTCAGGTTCCTGCCACGCATGTGGGAGACCAGGACTGAGCGTCCAGCTCCCCCGTTTGGCTCCTGCAGCCGTTGCAAGACATCCGGGGAAATGAACCAGTGGGCGAGAGTGCTGTCTCTCAAAAAAAAAAAAAAAAAAAAAAAAAAAAAAAAAAGACAACCTAGTTTATTGCCAAGAAATGTTTTTTAAGTGAGTGCATAGTTTTGTTATGACACATTTTTCATGAACTTGTTGAAGACTCCTCATATACGTGGACTTCAAACTACTTTTACCCCAAATAAATCTCTTTTAATCCCACTTTGCACAGACTTTTTTTGAAGTGCCCTTGTATTTTCTCCGTGTTGGCTTTGAGAGATGTTTTGTGCATGACACCAGCAGTGCTTGGCTTCCTGCTGCATAGAGAGAAGTGTGTCCTCCCGCGTGAAGTGCCTGGGGCTGCGGGCGACCCCACCAGCGGGGCGCTCACAGGGAGCCGTGCGCCGGCTCCAAGCCTTCTTGAGCAGACTTTGCCCTTTTCAGACTTCCCTCTCGAGCGAGTTCCCTCCAGAAGAGTTCTGGCTGAGAGCTCTCCATCACGGCCACTTCTCTGAGAGTTTGATTTTGCATCTTGGAATTTAGTAAAGAGGTACCCGGAATAAAGCCAGACTGTAAAAATATCTCAGCTACAAGCAATACATTCTGCATGAACAATCAGGAAGGATCTAGAAATTATTTGTGAGGGTTGTTTTAGTTTTTATGCATTTATTTGGAGGGCAGAGAGACTGAGACAGAGACCTCCCATCCGGTGATTCACTCCCCAATACCCATAGAACCAGGGCTGGGCCAGGCTGAAACCAGGAACCAGGAACTGACCCCATCCCAGTGTGTATCTGAGCCGGCATCTACTGCCTCCCGTGGGCATGAGCAGGAAGCAGGAGTCAGAAGCAGAGCTGGGACTTAACCCAGGCACTCCCAGACGGAAGGTGGGGACAGGAGCAGGCCGCTCACCTCACACCTCACACCTGCTCCAGTTCTGTTTCAATTACTAAGCCAAGTGCAAAAGCACACGTGCTATAGATGAAACGTTACGGAAAGCATTTAAAATAACTTGTGACAATGCCATCAGAGACGACCAGAACTCTGGGAGGGCGTGGTTGGGGAGGTGGTGCCCATGGTGACAATGGCCCTGGTGTGCACGCTGTACCACGCGCAGGCAGGCAGGGAGCCACTACAGGGCAGCTGCCAAAGCTCCCGTGCCGTCCGGATGCATCCTCAGGGCATACGACAGAACAGTGGCGAAAGCAAGCACCTGGGGCCCAGAGCCCTACCACTGGGCCAACTTAGTACCTGTCCTGAAGTCCTGCTGCCAACTCAGCCTCAAAGGAACATCTCCCATGCCATTGGGAGGCTCAGCGGAAAAGCACGTCGGCGAGTACCGGAAGCAGACCTACGGCCTCAGTGCCACCAACAGTGGCCTCCGAGCTGGGCACGTCCCAGGGCAGGCCACCTGGAGAGGACTGCAGTTCATCAAGCAGCTTTCTTCAGTGGTGCACTGGGGTAAGAACAGGCAGGCTGAGCTCCGGAGAAAGTTTCCCTCCAGAATGTTTTCATCGTGCTGACTTTGAATGCCTATCACTTCGCTGAAACACGCATGTGTGTATTTTCTGTCTGTAGGTTGTGTTGTGACAGCGTGTTGTGTGCGCTGCGGCCACTGCTGTATTCTGCTACAGAGGAGAAAGCCATCCTTAGGTGTGCTTCAAACCATCAAGTCCAAGGCTTCCAGAGTGAACCCACACATCTTAGAAATAACTTACTTAGAAATAACATCAACTAAAACCCCAGACTTCAAAGAATGGATAAGAAGATGATGAAACGCAATAAACCAAGAACCTCTCAAGTCCCCAATGCTTTCCACGCATGTTTTCAGTTTGCACAAAGCCGTGCCCTTCCTGGGGAGCAGGGCTGTTTGTGAGGGAGGGTGAGCGGGGATGAACGTTGCCAGTTCCCCAGGCCCCACCACCCTCAGGCTGCCGCTGGTGCTGTGGCCTTGACGCCGGCCCCCAGCCCCCACCCCAAGGCAGATGGTGCACTGTCTGTGATCCAAGCCCTCAGCAGTGATATTCTCCCACAGCAACAAAACCACATGACAGCGAACCCACAAACAGCCAGCTCTGTGACTGTCCTTCTGAGCACTGACAGGATTCGACCCCATGAAATCTGGCCTCTCCGGAGCGGAATCCCTCGCTAGGGCTTCGGGCCTTTTCCTGTCCTGGGGAGATGCCAAATTCACTCTGGCAGTCACGGCACTGAGCTCACCATCCTGGACTCTGATCTCTCAGAAGGATATGGAGAAACACATTGCATTTAAAGGGAGAGAAAGTGCCAAGTTACAAAACAAGCATGGGAAATTGAACTGTGATCCTGTGTGTGTGCGTATAACAGGTGTGTTGGGTTGGTGAAAGGTACTTTGTTAATGGATGGAGAAGACACTTCCTGGTGGGAACTGCTTGCGTCACAGGTGAGAGAAGCAGTAGGAGAGGCCCCAAAGCACTGAGCCAGGGCTGCAGGCAAAGGGATCAAGAGCAGAGAGCTCCGCCCTGAGCAGAGGGCAGACCCCGCCCTGGGTTGTCCGGCACCTTCTCTTCATGGCCATGATGAACGTAAATAAGTGAGCGGCGCCTGGACACACGAGAAGCCCAGCAACACAATCTCACACACACTGCAGGTTGGGATGAAATTTCAACATTTGTAAGAAGATTAACTGATTCCAGAGAAAGCCATGCCCAGAAAAGAGTTTGGACAGATGTATTCCAATGTTTGAATACTCAAAAACTAGACCGAATTAAATCGAGCAGGTCAGCAAAACCCCCTGTCCGATCAGGCAGTGTTCCAGACCGGTGCAAATGTAAGTAACCATGATGATGCCTTGAAACCATCACCTCCTTATCTGGGAGCCGAATCCTGAGTCCCGAACTGATCGCTACCCTCTGATGTCCTCTCGCTCCACGTCTCACACGGGTATAAAGATGCAGGTCACACCCCGTCAGTCTCCCATTACAAATGGCAAGGACCAGCCAGCGCGAACCTGGCAACCCTCCAGGTTCCGTTTTGCTTTGTCTTCCAGTCAACCTCCAGCATTTTGGCTTCTGGAAAGCTCCACGTTTTCCCCGTGTTTTCTCCTGTTTTACTTCATATTCACAGCCTATGAGTCTTCACTTGCAAAACATACCAAATCCTCCGGGAAAGTGTATAGTATAGAAATCCCAGCCCAACCTGGGAGAGAAGAGGAACTCCATGACACGGAATGTGTGCAACAGAGAGGGACATCTGCAAGCGATTGATAATCACGGTTGCAAACCGTGCGCACTCTGAGAAAGTGAAAACATTGCTTTCATTTATTTTTCATCCTGAGAGAGCGGAGCAGGGCATGCAACAAGGCCTGGGGAGAATCTGAATTGGGGAAGTTGATGTTTTGAAAATTCTGTTGGAAGTCTGAACCGCCGACAAATGGGTGAAAGGTTTTGTTGCCTGCCGTGCAGTCAATACGAACCAGAGAGTCGCACTCCAAACATCTGAAGAACTATGCTCGGTGCTGCACTGCCTCTCAGCCAGTGCACGCTGCAGGAACACCCTCCTCCAGCGAAATTAAAGCAGTTAATAACAAATGCTTCCTTCCAGATGGAAAAGGAATTCGGTCAACCTGACAGGCTCATTTCCTACCGGGTTACTCCTATCACTTCAAATTCCAGGAGGGAGAGGTCCGTGCACAAACAGAAGCCGTGTGCTGGGGTGAATTCCAGGCAAAGACATGGAAGCCCAACCACGGGGTCACGTGCCACATGGCACCAAGGGGAATGCTGCACGAGCCACGGCACACCATGCAATGAAGCCACGGCATACCACAGATGTCAGGGTGGGTGCCAGCATCACCCAGGGGCAGGGTGGGACCCTCAGTGGAAGCCTGGCATTTGTTTCCCTCTGGGAAGACCATCAGGCTCTCTCGATGCGACAGAGGCACCCTGTCTCTGAACTGTGCTTATCTGAAATGTCACCCTGCCATCTGGCACCACCGCGTCCTAGAGCAGAGCTGTAATGTCAGACCACCGCCAGTCCGTCACTCTCTTCAACAGAGCACTGAGTGGTGGTCCTTGGGGACAGTCACCAACTCCTACAGCTTTGATTCTTGATTTACACCGTGTTGCACCAAAACGGACGGATGCCGTCTTTAATTACACTTTACAGGCCTCCTGTGTGGAGAGGGGTCTGTGGAGAGATAAAGCTGAGCGCGCGCACAAATATTTAAGAGACAAAAAAGGCTGATTTTTGTCCATTTTCAAAGCCATGGGTGGTAAAACTGCATGTCCAGCTGTGCCATTAAAACTTAAAGACAGATTCCAGAAGCTTCTGGAAATCACTGCTTCTCCTCCCGTGGCAAGGGGGTCTCTGAGGCACGCCAGGAGGGGGGGAGCAGGGGGCTGAGGACGACTGAAATGCATCACTGCTTCTCCTCCCGTGGCAAGGGGGTCTCTGAGGCACGCCAGGAGGAGGGGAGCAGGGGGCTGAGGACGACTGAAATGCCAGCCTGTGACGTCGCAGGTGGACAGGCGGGCAGAGAACGAACCGGGAGCCCCCTGCACGCACTGCTGCGCTTTCTATTTATTAGCAGGTCAGGGAGACCTTGCTCCTCTGGGAGTTCACAGCAGGGCTCCTGGGAAGCACGCCCGAGCCGCTGTCGTCCTCAGCAGCAGACACGTGGCACCCACAAGCCCCTGCTCAGAATCCACTCAGGTTGACGTGGCGAATCTCTGCAAACGTCACGCTTTAAGGATTTTAGAACTAAAAAGCCACAGCACGCCCTCTGCACGGTGGAGGCCTTACTCAAGATGAGAGGCAGCGTGGCTGCGAGGTTTAGGGTTTCCGCTCTGGGTGACAGCCTGCATTGACATACTGGCGGTAGGGGCCGGTGCCGTGGCACAGTAGGTTAATCCTCCGCCTGTGGAGCTGGCATCCCATATGGGCACTGGTTCCAATCCTGGTTGTTCCTCTTCCCATCCAGCTCCCTGCTGTGGCCAGGGAAAGCAGTAGAAGATGGCCCAAGTGCTTGGGCCCCTGCACCTGCATGGGAGACCAGGAAGAAGCTCCTGGCTCCTGGCTCCTGGCTTCGGATCGGCACAGCTCTGGCTGTTGTGGCCATCTGGGGAGTGAACCAATGGGAGGAAGACCTTTCTCTTTGTCTCTCCCTCTCTCTGTCTGTAACTCTACCTCTCAAATAAATAAATAAATAAATTCTTAAAAAAATTAATACTGGCTTTACTACTTCCCAGCTGTGTGTCTTTTGGCAAATTACCAAACCTCAATGCCTCAGTCTCCCCACCTGCAACGCAGGCATCCCAACAGAGCAGTGAGGGCCACTGAGGGCATGCCGCCCGCTCTGCTACAGTGGTGTGTGCACACGACAGCACACCACCCGTGAGCTCATGCAAGCGTGTGGCACGTCAGAAATGATGTGCATCACGTGGGGCAAGAGAAATCAGCTCTTCACGTTGAAGCTGGCATTTAGCAAAGATGTGGAAGAACGCTTAGTGGTCACCATACCAGCTGTCCCAGAGGGCTTTTGGTATTGGGCCACAGGGAGAGAAGAACCTTCTTCAAGCACCCAACTGACTCAGCCTCTGAAGGTCAGCATTGTCTATCACACGGACGGGACAGCCTGCTGGGGCAGGAGGACGTGAGAACAAAACTCGCGATGCGCAGGACCCATGCTCGGATGCACGCCTCCAGCACCACACCTGTGGTCCCCTTTTGCTGTTCACGTTGGCTTGGGAACACGCTCCTGCAGGATGTCCAACCACGAACGGATGTGGAACCGGCTGAGTTTCTACAGTCAGAATGTCTGAGATAAAAGTGCCTTTCCTGGACTCAAAACCCTCACACAGAGGCACACGCACACCCAGATACACCCACAAACAGGCACACACACACCCGGGTACACACAAACACAGCTGCACACATACACAGCTACACATATACACAGGCACACGCACACACACAGGTACACCCCCACACAGGTACACACACACACATACACACAGCCAGACTTACACAGGTAAATCTCTACACAGATCCATACACACAGGTACACCCACACATAGGTACAAGCATACACAGCTACACCCCCACATAGCTACACACACACTGGTACACTCTTATATAGGTAAATCCCTACACAGATCCATACACACAAGAACACCCCCACACAGGTACACCCCCACAAGGTACATCCCCACATGACACTCAGCCAGCGGAAGCTGCAATGAGGAAACAATGTTGGCTGGACAGCTGGGCCCAGACAACCACAATACACAACTGGAAGGTGCCGCGCAGCCTTTTAGGTAAATGTGGAATGAGCTGCAGGGAGTCCACACGCTGACTGCCCGTGCAGGACATCTCTCAGGGCCGCAGCCTTCATGCACAGTAGACAAGGAAACACGACGGGCCGGGCAGTGGCAGACATCATCATGCACTAGACATCACCCGCTGAGTCTCAACCCTCCCAGCTGCCCAGACGGCACCTGGCACCATGTGCCGTCCCCCTCAGAGAGCCCCCTTCCCGGGAACCCGAAGGCTCCCTCTGAGATGTAATGGCTTTGGTGCCAAGGCCACCGACGCTGCACCCCACGTCTGCCTTGTGCTGTGCCCTGTGGAGGGCTCCAGCACGCGGGGACCCGGAGGCACTGGCAGGAGCAAGTGAACTCCGGTCTGCAGCCAGTGCACGATTCCAGTCAGCTCCTCGGGCCAGAAACCACAGAACGTCCCAGGAGACCTCGGAAGGGGGCAACCTGGACCACAGCTCCCCAGGGTTTGAGCCGCAGCCCATGTGCCCAGCCCACGCAGCTCTGAGGCTTCCTGCTAGAGTCAGGGTGTGGCAGGAGGCAGAGCCATGCAGCGGGAGGAAGGGGAAACGAGGCAGCCAGGCGGTGCCATGGAAAACCGCCTCCCAACCACCATGCAAATAAGGCAGTGACCTGACTGTGTCCTCCTTGGAGTGACAGTTTCCTTTGGTGGGGACCCAGTGAGCAGGACCACGGTGAGAAAGGACTTCAGGGGGCCGACACACACAGCCTTTGCTGGAGCAGGCCCACCCAGGGGTGTTGAATGCACGGGCCACCACCAGGACAAGGCAGCTCTGCTAGGGAGAGCCAGGAGGCAGTGTCCATGTGGGCGGCCACGGAACCCAGATCCCCGTGTGTGTAGCCGCCTCACTCCTGATCAGCGATGGGAGATGGGACGAGATCTCTGGTTCCAGGACAGTGTGGGGGTTTTGTTATTGCTGCTGATTGGTTCTCGTGATGTGCAAAACAAGCCCCAACACTGCAGCTCTTCAGAATAACTCTAAGTTGCCCATCACCAAGGCTAATCCTCACAGGAAAAGGAGGGGAATCCCAGCACTTGCTGTGAAGGCCCTCATTTCTGCATGAGGACTCAGATACCAAGGGTCCCCTGTGCAAGGGGGCTCAGCAAGTGAAAGGTGGATGAGAAGCAGAGGCCAGCTCAAGGCTCTGTCGTGGCAGGGATGGCCACAGAGGCCAGCTCAGGGCTCTGCCCATGGCAGGGACTGGCCGCCTGGGCCTCTGCACATTGCGAATGCGGACAAAGGTTTTGGGGACAGCACCATCTGACGTGAGATGCACGACGCTCCGCTGTACTTAAGCCTGTAGGGAAACATCCCCCTATGAACAAAGGCCAATTCTGCCCCTGGAGTGCCCAGGAGACGCCAAGGCAGAGGTCACCACTGCTGTGGTTTGTCCATGAGGTGGACAAAAGGCACTAAAAAGAGGCAAAGCCACAGGGAAAACCCAAAGTAACACCACCAGGGAATACACCACACACCTAGCAGAATAACTAAAATGAAAAACGGTGCTTGCAGCAAAGGCCAGAGGAGGAAACCTGGATCCACCGCACATCGCGGGAGGGGACGTGGAACGGTACACACACAGTGGGGCAGCTCCTTTAAAGGAAGTGTGTGGTCACCATGCGACCCATCACGCGCACCCTCGCACATCCATGCCTCGGAAATGCAGATGCAGGTTCCCAGAAACACCTACACATGGAAGCTGACGGCAGCTTTGTCCAGTCCCCAGCTCAGACCACACTTCAGCAAGGAGACGGTCAAACGCACGGTGGTCCAGCAGGGTTCACATCACCCCAGGGACGGACAGAAGACACGCGCCATGGCCTCGATCCCTCCCGAGCAAGGACCCCAGCTGACGGAAGAAAGCCAGCCCCAGGTGTCGCTCCCCGTCTTCGTGGGGGAACGACACAAGACCCTGTGCTGTTCTTTTGTCTGCTCAGCCCTCCCCGGATTTGCTGCTGGTTCTTCCCGGGCTGGCTACTATCCCTTCCACCTCCATGGAAGGGCAGTTCCCCCTGGCCACATTCCCCACTTCCGCAGGGGAGCGGCACACCGCCGGCCGGCTCTCTGGGGGCTGCACAGGCATTCCCTCAGATGTTCCCCTTAGATGTTCCTGGTGCATGCCGTCTCTCTCCTCCTTTATAGTCCTCCTCCGCCAATCCTAACTCGGCTGCCCACATGCCGAGTACGCTGCTCTCCAATCAGGAGCAAGTCCTACAGTTTATTGGTTGAACTGGAGGCAGCTGTGCGGAAGCTGTTTACTTCTCTCCCAGCGCCATATTGTGGGAGAGCAGATGCATAGAATAAGTCTTAATTCCAGTAACTCAGTCTAGTCCGAGTTGCTCCCCACAGATCCCCCTTTCTTTTTATTTTTTGGCGTTGACACGCGCCTGTCTTCGGTGCCCCGTGGCACACACTCTGCTCTGCTTGCTAGAGTTGCCACAGGTTCTTACAAGTCCTATCAATCAGGCAAACCGAATCCGGGTCCTCTCTTCGCCATGTTGTGAGGAGGTTTTTAGGCGCTGATGCGTGCCTGTGTTCGGTGCCCTGCAGCGCATGCTCTGGTCGAGCCGCCCGCTGGCGCTTACCGCCTTAATCAGGCAGACCGAATCCAAGCTTTCTCATTGCCGTATTGTGGGGGAGACTTATTAGTGTTGGTTCGTGCCTATCTTCGGTGACCTGCAGCTCATACTCTGGTCGAGCTGCTTGCTGGTGCTTACCGCCTTAATCAGGCAGACCGAATCCAAGCCTCCTAATTGTTGTATTGTGGGGAGGCCTTACTGATGTTAATTCGTGCCTGTCTTCGGTGACCTGCGGTGCATAAGCTGCTAGCCGCCGCAGGTGCTCATCGCCTCACTTAATCAGGCAGACCGAATCCAAGCTCTCTCATTGCCATGTTGTGGGGAGGCCTTTCTATTTCTCTATTTCTCTATCTCCGGGCATTCCTATTTCTCCCATTTTACTTCTATCTTCCAGCATTCCTATTTCTCTCATCTTACTTCTAAACTTCTGTTTCTCTTATCCCTGCGGCTTCCTGGCGCCTCGCCCTGCCGGCAGGCTCCGCCCCGAGGCTGCTTCTCGGCGCCTCGCCGGCTCTGAGCCGCTTCAGCCCGCGCCTCTCTCATCTGCGCGGTTCGGCTTTGTGCGCACACTCCGCGGTCTCGCACTTAACCCTTTCGCGTCTGAACCACGGCCTCGCGCCAGCCCCGCGTTCCCTATGTACTTGAGCCCCGCACGCTCTGTCTGCGCGCGGCAGCCTCCGCGAGTCACACAGCGTAGCTTACGTGTCCGCCACTAGCATTCAATCTAAGTTCCCCGGGCTAGCCTGGCGAATTCAACCCAGCTTACATCTCCGCCCCACGGTTTGGCTTCCCGTCCTTTGCTCCCCGGGCTAATCAGACGGATCCCAATCTGGCTTACGTTTCAGCTTCTGGTTTCAACTTTTCGCCCCCTATTCCCGGGCTAACTTGAGAATCCCAAAGTGGCTTTCGTTTCCGCCTTGGCCTGCCCCCCGCGGCTTCAATTTCCCTAACATTTTTCTCTACCCGGTATGTTTCCCCAAACTTTCCTCCAACGATATTCCTCCCTCATTTCTCCTGGCCTCTCCCCACAGTCCGCGTCCGAGTCTGTTTGTTCTAGCTTTCACTTTCGCTTTCGACCTTAGAGATTTCTCCCAGCTTCCCCCCCGTAGTCCGTATCCGAGTCTATGCCTAGGCTTTCAATAGCTCCTTCCGGCACCTTTATCGTCTGGCTTTTCCCTAGGCTGTTTGCTAGTCTCTCTCTCCGATATTTTCCTGCTTCTTCCCGTTTCTTCCCTCCTAGGTTTCCTATCCGTCCTAGGTTTCCTATCCGAGTCACGGCACCATTATGTTGCTCCCCGTCTTCGTGGGGGAACGACACAAGACCCTGCGCTGTTCTTTCGTCTGCTCGGCCCTCCCCGGGTTTGCTGCTGGTTCTTCCCGGGCTGGCTACTATCCCTTCCACCTCCATGGAAGGGCAGTTCCCCCTGGCCACATTCCCCACTTCCGCAGGGGAGCGGCACACCGCCGGCCGGCTCTCTGGGGGCTGCACAAGCATTCCCTCAGATGTTCCCCTTAGATGTTCCTGGTGCATGCCGTCTCTCTCCTCCTTTATAGTCCTCCTCCGCCAATCCTAACTCGGCTGCCCACATGCCGAGTACGCTGCTCTCCAATCAGGAGCAAGTCCTACAGTTTATTGGTTGAACTGGAGGCAGCTGTGCGGAAGCTGTTTACTTCTCTCCCAGCGCCATATTGTGGGAGAGCAGATGCATAGAATAAGTCTTAATTCCAGTAACTCAGTCTAGTCCGGATTGCTCCCCACACCCAGGGTCTGATACTACACGCCTGTTTGCCTGTGACGTTTCTAACATCGTGCAGTTTGGCAAAGGAGAACACAAGAGCGGCTGCGGGGAGGGCCGACATGGGCCACGAGGGGAACGACCGTGGTGACGGAGGCACCCGACTGGCCGCAGAGATGGACACGGGAACACATGCGTGTGACAGAACTGTGCAGAAGCAGACACGGACCCGAACTCCTCCACGCCAAGCCAGGAAAACCGGAACACCATCCGTGAACGGTGTCGCCGCCCACTGCCTGGCGGTGACAGATGATTCAAGAATGTCACAAAATGCCATCGTCTAGGGAAACTGGTAAACGTGTACACAAGGAGTTTCAGCATTACTCCTCACGGCCGCATCTGAATCTACAGTTATCTCCATCACAATTGCAGTGAGAAAAAAGAGGTCAGGGAGATCTCCTCTCAATGCATCCCGGGGGCTGGGGATCTCCACGCTCATCCCTGCAACTCAGAAGTGCTAGAATATTAACCAAAAGCCCTCACGGGGAGAGGCTAAACACGGCACTAGCTTAATATTTAATAAAGTCTGGAGAAAATACGCCTAATTTTTTAAGAAAAAGAAAGTCTGAAATATGTGAAATGCAAGCACCGTTCAAAAGCCTGGCTTAGAAGCATGGACCACGTTGGCTAACACAAGCGTATGCTTAAAACGAGATGTCCAATTGACAGCAGAGCCTTCGCTGCCCCGACAATGTGTGAGGGCACACAGGCTCAGGCCGAATCAGGGCAGAGTCCAATTCCCCAGGGCCAGAGGCCCGCGCGGGTGTACAGAAATGCCCACTCTCTCCCAATCGGCCCCACAGAAGCGGGGACACGGGGCAGGCAGCCACAGCCCCGCTCCCCCGACGCGGCGTGGGCCCAGGTGGAAGGTGAGCGCTCGGCCCCTTGTACTCACTTATTCTGCATCATATTCATGATCACCCAGTCGAAAGGGTAGACGTTCTTCCCAATGAGGTTCTTAAACATGATGAATGTCTCCATCAGGAAATCCTGAAAGGAAAAACCAAACTCTGAAACAGCCGCCAGCAAACCGACGCGTCTGCCCCAACCCCGAACGCAGGCATTAAATGATAAGAGACCCCATTTTTTGAGCTGAATGAAAACATTCTAAAAACTAATGAAGATGTATCTCCGAGCAGCTGTGTACTGGTTCTATCTTTCTGTTTATCTGGGCGCTTTCCGTCTGAGACGGCTTTTTCAAAGATGCATTCTGAAATGTTCCCTGGGCACGTCTCTCGAATACTCACAGCAAGTCGATCCCAAGGGTTACAAAGACACGTTTCACACCCTTTCTGCATGCAGGAAAATGTGATTTTACAAACATAATAGGCAGGTTGTGGCAGCTTCCTACATTGTCTCCAAATCTGTTTTTCATTGCAAACAGTCCTTATAAGGTTGAGTATGGGATATGATTACCCACCATTCTTCTTAGGCTATTTATTTATTTATTTTTGACAGGCAGAGTTAGACAGTGAGAGAGAGAGAGAGACAGAGAGAAAGGTCTTCCTTCCATTGGTTCACCCCTCAAGTGGCTGCCACAGCCAGCGCACTGCACCGATCAGAAGCCAGGAGCCAGGTGCTTCCTCCTGGTCTCCCATGCGGGTGCAGGGCCCAAGCACTTGGGCCACCCTCCACTGCCCTCCCGGGCCACAGCAGAGAGCTGGACTGGAAGAGGAGCAACTGGGACAGAATCCGGCGCCACAACAGGGGCTAGAACCTGGGGTGCCGGCGCTGCAGGCAGAGGATTAGCCAAGTGAGCCGCGGCGCCAGCCTTAGGCTATTTAACAAACAAAAGGCTGGAACAGGATTTCTGCACTGTGTGCACATACCCAGCATGCAATGAGCCATGTGAGCTGTGACTGCTTTGCCAAAGTCCTCCTTGCAGCTGCCACAACCCCAGTTCTACTCAATGGTCCTGCTGATGTCTTGCAGGTGCCCTGTGGCACCACCCTGCTTCCAGGCTGACACAAATAACCGTGGCATCAGGAAGGGGTCCCCGTTTCCTGGGGGCTTTCCAGCTGCCCCTGGTTCTGAGCGAACCCGAACAGGGCAGGTCGTTATCCTGAGAGCAGCACCCATGCCTGGCTTGATGTTTGCTCAGACCTGGCGTGGGAGGGGAAAGGCAACAGAGAATGGCGTTAGAAAAATGAGGCCCTGGCCAGAGATTGCCAAGCGCGTGGATAGTTCTCATTTATATAATCTACTGAATCATAATGAGGTGCAATGGCTGTGAAGGCCAAGGTGCTGAGCAGAATTTAAGCAGCCAGGAAAACAATTCCCAGGACCAAGTTCCACAGCAGAACCTCCTGGCAAGAGGCACAAGCGAGAGTGGATCACAGCAGCAAGGCGAGGACGCCTTCTCTGTGGCCTCAGCCAGGGCTCAGCCAGGCACAGCCTCTGGATTTCAGCAGAAGCCTCCAGCCCAGAGAGGCGAGGGCCTGGGCCAAGCCCGGCCAGGTGCCCCAAACCTCCACGCGGCAGGTGCTCCGTGAGCCAGAGCTCGGAGGCAGGAGCATCTGGACGCCCCCGACAAGAGCGAGCGGCCGCCTTCTCCAGTTCAATGACTGAAATCCATATTTCTCTACTGAGTTTCCCCACTTTGTCAAGTGTTTCCCGTTTTAATGACCAGGTTGCATGTTTTGCCGGCTGAGTGCTATAATTTCGCCACATCTCTTTGCATGAAATTGCTGGCTTCCTCGCTGATCGCTCCTCAATGCCTAATAATCGAGACCCAGGGTCTGGTTTTTATGATTCTGGAAGAGACGCCTGTTTTCCCCGCTCCTTTTCTCCTCCTTCATTAGTATGGCTCGGCTGTTAGACGTGGGCACTTTGCTGATCACACAGAACACTGCAGATAGCGGGAGACGGCAAGGCTCCGGGAAGCTTCCTAGCCCGGCTGCACAGCTCCACAGCCGGGCTGGTGTCCTCACAGCCGTACGTGCCAGGATGCTGAGGGGCCTGGCCAGATCAGGGTCGCCCGGGGCGTCCAGATCAACAAGGGACACCCTGTGACAAGGTCATCTCTCCATGCCCATGCACTGCTGTTACTTTATCACGGAACCCCTATATCACCAGTGGCAGCCCTAACGATGACCGCCAGTGTTGCCAAAGAGAAACATCTTCCTAAACCCACCTGCTTCCTGCCATCCCTACCCTACCCTTGCGAACACATGTCAAACCTTCGCAGCTGAACTGTGACAGGGCACATGTGCCTGTGCCCAGAGTGCTCCTATCACACAGCCAAGCTGGTCAAGGCACCACCACTTCCCCAGCCCAACACTTCACCCGTCTCCACGATGGCTTCTCAATGCTCTTGGGACAAAGTCTCTTGAGCCTGGAGATCAGGGAGCCAGGATTCTGCCATGCCAGAGGACTAGTGGTTACAGACAAGGCCATCAGCAGGTTTTCACGCAGCTGGGCCCTGGGTGTGCTTTTCTGTCCTCATGAAGGCTCCTGTGTTGGGAGTTTGGTCCCAGCATGGTGCTCTGGGGGAAGTCGGGATCTCTGAGAAGCAGGGCCTAGGAGGTCAACTGGGGGCATGGCCTGCAGGAGAGATTTTGGTATTTCCCCTGGTGCCCTGGTCTGCTTTGAGATTTGACCCTTCTTCCCTGACGCACCCCCTGCAGGACCATCAGCTGCGATGTGCCCAGACCTGAGCCAATGCCAGTGCCACGCCCTTGGGCCTCCAAAACTGTGAGGAAAGTTAATCACTTTTCTAATTAAAAAAAAAAAAAATTAGTTGAGAGCCAGAGAGGGTGAGTGACAGAGTGAGCTCCCGTCTGTTGGTTCACTCCCCAACTGCTCACGAAAGCCCCTAACCAGAGCTGAAGCCAGGATGTGAGCACTTAACCCAAGTCTCCCACGAGTAGAAGGAACGCAGTTGTCCAAGCTGTCACTGCTGCCACCCAGGGTATTAGCAGGAAGCTGGAGTCAGGGCTGGAGCTGGATTGACCTCAGGAACTCTGATGTGGGACACGGGCATCCAAACCACTAGGCCAAGTGCCTATCCCACTCCTTCCTTCCTTCCTTCCTTAGATTTATTTGATAATCAGAGACAGACAGAGAGGTCTTCCATCTGCTGGCCAATCCAAAGTCAGAAGCCAAGAGCCTCTTCCAGGTCTCCCATGTGGGTGCAGGGGCCCAAGCACTAGGACCATCCTCCACCGCTTTCCTGGGTCATTAGCCGAGAGCTGCATGGGAACAGATGCAGCCTGGACACAAGCTGTACCCACATGGGATGCCGATGCCACAGGGGGAGGCTTAACCTGCTATGGCTCAGCACCGGCCCCCACCTCGTTTCTCTATAAAGTCAGTCTATCTCAGGTATTTCATTACAGAAACCAGAAACTAAGAAACCATCCAATGATTTTGTGGATGTCAAAGATTCACCCAAAGATCACGCGATAACTGCAGGGGTCTGCATAATGGAGAGGGCGGGCGGTACCACCCTGTAGGCAGTCACCCAGCACTGTCGCATCACCAGCTGTGGGCCAGTGTGACACCCCCAGCCTCCCGAAGGGGTGCCCTGGGAGCACTCGGCAGCAACTCTGAAACATGCTCGCCCAGAAGTTGTCCTTGAATTTTAGGTCAAGCGTCCACTGACAGCACATGGGACGGGGTGGGGGGAGGGGAGGAGACAGAGAATCTAGTTGGAAGGTGTGATAAGGCAGCACTCAACAAACTCAGAACAGAAAACTTGCTCTCTTCAAAAAACATAAAAATACGAGCCATGAAGAGAAACTAAACGGAAGAGGTGATGGTCTTTTTCTACAAAAAGCAAGAGACAAAAGACAGAAGACAATCAAACACAATGGGAGACTCTGGAGCGGGCTCCAATTTGAGGGAACCCCTAATGAGAAGGCTGGAAGTTTGGGAAGGACGAAGAAACACAAAAGCAAATCTGAGGGGGTGGGTGCTGTCTTCCCGCAGAGCGAGAGGCCTTGGAGGGGCCTCTCCAAGGGGTGGTTGGGACCCTGCACCCTGCACCGCAGAGCTAGGCTCCAGTCCTGGCGGAGTGAGAGGCCTTGGAGGGGCGGGTTGTTGGGACCCTGCACCCGACACCACAGTGCTGGGCTCCAGTGCTGGAGGAGTGAGAGGCCTTGGAGGGGCGGGTAGTTGGGACCCTGCACCCTGCACCGCAGTGCTGAGCTCCAGTGCTGGAGGAGTGAGAGGCCTTTGAGGGGCGGGTAGTTGGGACCCTGCACCCTACACCGCAGTGCTGGGCTCCAGTCCTGGAGGAGTGAGAGGCCTTGGAGGGGCGGGTGTTGGGACCTGCACCCTACACCGCAGTGCTGGGCTCCAGTACTGAAGGAGTGAGAGGCCTTGGAGGGGCGGGTGTTTGAGACCCTGCACCCTACACCGCAGAGCTGGGCTCCAGTTCCGGCTCCGCTTTCATCACATCCTCCTGCTAATCTGCACCCTGGGAGGCAGCAGGTGATGGTTCAGCTACTGGGCTCCCAGCCACCCATGAAGGAGATGCCCACTGAGGTCCTGCTTCCTGGCATTAGTCTGGCCTAGCCCCAGTTGTTGGGGGCATTTGGGAGTGAACCGGTGGATGGAAGATCTCTGTCTCTCTGTCTCCCTGCTTTTGTAATAAATGAAAACTAAGTACACTTTAAAAAGTACGTGGGCCGGTGCTCTGTACTGGGCTAAGCCTCTGCCTGCAGCATCCACAAGGGCACCAGTTCATGTCCCGGCTGCTCCTCTTCTGATCCAGCTCTCTGCTGTGGCCTAGGAAAGCAGTGGAGGATGGCCCAAGTGCTTGGGCTCCTGCACCCACGTGGGAGACCAGGAAGAAGCTCCTGGCTCCTGGCTTCAGATCAGCCAAGCTCTGGCCATTGCAGCTATTGGGGAGTGAACCAGTGGATGGAAGACTTCTCTCTCTGTCTATAACTCTACCTCTCAAATAAATAAATATTTTTTAAAAAGTACTATAGTTTTAATGACTTTGTGACTATTTTAAAATTTACTTTCTATGAGTGAAGTTGAACATCTTTTCATCTGATTACTGTCACAGCCCTTGCCTATTTTCCTGCTGGGCTATGGTCTTACTTCTCTTTGTCAAATTCTTTATTTAGCAGCGTCATTACCCTTTGAATATCATGTAAATTAAAAATGTGATCTCCAAAGTTAAATAAGTAAAAGTAAAAGACCACTGGAGAATGTCTTCATTTTTCTTTTTGTTTTATTTATTTGAAAGGCAGAGCTACAGAGAGAGAGAAACTTTCATATGCTGGTTCACTCCCCAAATGGCTTCAACAGCCAGAGCTGGGTCGATCAGAAGCCAGGAAACAGCAGCTTCTTCTGGGTCTCCTACATGGCGCAGGGACCCAAGCACCTGGGCCATCCTCTACTGCTTTCCCAGGCACATTAGCAGGGAGCTGGATCAGAAGTGGAGCAGCTGGGACTTGTACCAGTGCCCATAGGGGATGCTGGCTCCGAAGGCAGCGGCTTTGCCCACTACGCAACAGCACCAGCCCCAAATGTCTTCATTTTTAAAAGACAGTTGCTGAGGCACTTGGGGGAGCAGCACCCCAAGGTCTCGCACTGTAAGGGATCTGCAGTGGGAGACACAGAGCTCCGTGGAGGAAGTGAAGAGATCCAAGTGCCCACGACTGACAATCCGAGTCCTAGCACAGCGGCCTGTGCTTTTCCTTCAGCCTCCCTGGATGTTGGAAACGTCTGGTGATGAACAGTTATGGAAAAGAGTACAAGGAACACTGGTCCAACCCGAGCAAGGGCAGACTCATCCCACCCAGAATCCTGGTCTCGTGCTGTGCTCCTGCAGGATGAGGGCAGCAGAGCTGAGGAAGGGGGCACAGGCCTGCACGTTCCCCTTTCTAGCTCAAGGGACCCCGCAATGAGCCCTAAATGCAAAGGATGCTCCAAAAAGCAGTGCTTCAAAAATACACATTTTTTTTAATTAAGGGAGAAACAACAGCACATGGATGATAAGTCGAAAACAACACTGCTTCAGAGCTCAGCCAACAAGGGGGTCCCGTGTGGTTTGAAGGCTCAGCCCTTAGGGGCCCCGCCCACAGGAGCCCCTTGAGAGCATGAGAGGCAGGGGCACCTCCCTCTTCCCTCCGCACGCGCTATCCCGCCAGGGTCTCCCTCATGCCGAAGGTCTCGTCTGCGTGCTGCACGAGGGCCCGTCTGGTGCAGCACTGATTTGGGTTCACTGGAACGGCTCTGCCCCGCTGTGATCCTCTCCAAGGTGGCTATGAGAGCAGGGCCTTCTGCTGGTGCCACCCCTGCTGACGGGAGGGGGCCATGTGAACTCCCCGTGCAAGGCTGTGCACCCCCAGGTTCAAGGTCAGCGGATCACCCTCACGAAAACTGCCTCACTGGGAAACGGTCACGAGGAACCAGCTGGCTCCTCATCCCACCCACAATGACGCGCACACGACAGGGCTGGCAAACCGCCCGCCCGGAGGTGGCTTCTGCTGGACTCAGAGCATGAGGCCTCAGAGCAGAGCGTCCTCTGAGCCACCCCAGCATGTGCTGATGCCCAGCTGCGAGATGGACAAGGTTAAAGGGGCCACCCAGGGGTGCCCAGTGGGTGAGACCAGGGCAGCTGTCAGAAAGGAGCTCCAGGAGGGGAGGGGCTGAGGCTGCATGAGGCCGGCAGGGTCTTCCCGGGAGAGGGCCTGGAACACCCGCCGGACTCTGCCTCCTCCCGAGTTACCGTGGGGAGAGTGGGAGTGCACGAGGCCACAGGACCTGCAGGCCGCCTCAGGAAGGCCAGGGGTTGGTTCCCGGGGCTCCCTCCACGTTCCCCTGCCCTGTATCCCACACCCAGTCAACCTCGAGCCCCAGGCACGGCTCTCCCTGCGCTGCTGGACACCTGCTTGCCCGCCAAGTCCATCACCAGAGCCGTCTTCGCAAGGTCAGAAATGCCCCAGGCTCCAGGGACCCAGGCCCCAAGAGCCCTTGGAAGCTGCTGTGTGGCAGGAGCGTCTTTCATGCGTAACGGGCTCCTGGTGGTCACGCTGCGCCTTATGCCAAGGAGGTGACCCAGTGGGGCTGGTTTCAGAAAGACCACCAGAGGCTCAGAGCCACAGTCCGCCCGCCACACACCCCTTGGGGAGAAGAAGGAGACAACGCTCTGGACGAGTCCGTGAGCCATGCTCGATGAGTCTCTGGGTGGCTGAGCAGGTGGACGTGCTGCCAGGGTTCACCTGGAGGGACATGGAAGTTCCACGCTCCCCATCCGCCCATGCCTGCCCGGCGCAGCTCTTCCATTATGGCCGATTCTGAGTCACTTCCCTTATAGCAAAGCAGGAAACATGTTTGCTCGAGTCCTGTGAGCCCCTCTAGCCAATCACAGGCCCTAAGGAGGGGTCATAGGAATTCTGTGCATAGCCCATTGGTCAGAAGTAGGGGAAACCCAGACTTGAGGTCAGCACCCCGTTGGAGGGATGAGAAACTGACCTGAAGGCTGGGACGCCCAGCTGGCGCAAGAGGACTGGGTGGGTGGGAGAGCTCCCCCGGCACCTGCTCATAGTTTTGTACAGAAAGGCCATGTGTGTTCTTCCCAAGCCATTTAGTGGGATTTTGTGACAAGCGTTGGGATAACAGTCCCCTTGGAGGCCCAGGGTCCTCCTGATCCTTCCTTGTGACCATGGAGACCCTGGGCCAGTCCTCTGCTTCTGTTCTTGGTACCAGTCTCATGCATGGCACCAGCAGACGAGCATCCGCGGGCCAGCAGGGTCTGAAGATCCCTCACGGCTCAGGTCCTGAGGAGACGGGAGGCTTGGGATGAGCACACCCTCTCGTCTCCTTGTCTGGCTCCGTCTTTCTGCTCATGCGCTGGACTCTTCCCATCCTGGGGTTCCTGGGGCCACCTGGGAGGCGGCCAGCAGGTAACTGTGATGTTGATAGTAACTGTCTTGTACAGAATGACTCAACCAACCAAAAAGGGGCTCAATGTGAGAATGTAAAAGCAGTACTTGTTAGAGGGAACTCATCTTGAGAGAACGGTTCAGTCTGTTTGCATATTGGAATACTAATTAACTTCCAATTACTGCATGCAAATTGATCTTTTATTTTCTGATATTTTCAGAGTACAAAACTAGTCAAATATTCTCTACGTATAGTTAATGGACAGGAACACATTTTACAAAGGTTCCAACAGATTAACAATAAGAATGGCTTACAATGCTCCCAGAATGAGTTTCTGATATCAGAATCACAAATGCCATTTTATGATGGACATCAAATGGTCTGAGAATAATTGATTTTCTGCTGTGTCTAAGGGAAAAAAATCCTTGAAAAATTAGGGCCACAACACGTAGCAAATATCTGATCCTCCGCTCTGAGCAGAGAGTCAGGGCAGGCACATGAAATTCAGCACATTACGAGGATTTTTAAGCACCATTCCGCATAATCGCTTTTCACGATACACAGGACGTTCCCTATCAACTGCAACGCGTAAGAGTTCACATTCAATGCTTTTAACAGTTTGCGAGCATGGACGCTGATCACGTGACTGTTCTGATAAAGGGCAAACTATTAATTGGAGTCCTATCTTTCCAGGATGGGTAATTCTTCCAATTTTGAAAATTATTATTCACCCTAGACTGTTATCTATGAATTGTTCATCCAATTTCAAGCTATAACTACTATTTCCACTGACCAAAACAGGCATATTCTTAATATTCAATTATGGCCTCTCATGCTACGAGTATAAAATATGATTTCACTATGCCATTCTTTAAAACAATCATGGGGCATCAATGTGAGTAAATGTGACTGTCAACCAAGCATTGATATTCAAAAAAATTGACACATTTGGACACACAAACATACATTTTTGCTCCCTGAATTTCATTTTATTTATGGGAAACTGCTATGATTTTAAGGGAAATATCCATTTTTATTCTGCCTATAAATTTTAAAACATGGATATATTATGGTAACCATAAGAAAACTCTGTCTTCAATAGTCCCTCAAGAAAGTCATAAAGGCATTCTGCTCCCATGCCTTAGCAAGTGCGACAAAGCTCGTCCTAGAAACGCTGGCAGAGTTTGCTGTGTTCCACAGGAGCCATGAATCGAGAAGTTCAAGTCCCTTTCTCCTAAGGAAGCCAGCCAGCAAGTGTGGCCGCGGCCTCACAAAGGAGAGTCGCCATACAGCGATAGGACCTCAGGGCGTCAGGGAGGCTGCGCCTAAGCGATAAGTTTCCCTCTATTATACTTTTCCTAATTAAGCTGTATCATGGTTTCACTGAGGATGGCGAGAGAATTATTTGGAGAAACGCTGATGAGCTTCCATGATTGCGGCTAATTAATACGAGTACCATTTCAGGCCGAAAAGTCTCTCTGGCTTCTGCTCTCAAAAAGTCGACCGATAAATGAACAGGAGTTAATGGGAGACCATCATGGGTCACAGCTCCAAACTTCCAATTTTCCCAAAGCCCAAGCAAGGAAACTGAGACCAGAGAGGAGAAACCCGGGCCCTGAGTCATTACTGTGCAGGTGAGAACCAGAGCGAGCCTGTCAGTCAGGGCCCCGTGGTATTACAAACAAGGTACAGTAAACCTTCCCACGTGGCTTCTCTTACGTCTGTTTATTTATGTGAAAGGCAGAGTGACAGAGAGGGGGAGAACTTTCACCAGCCAATTCACTACCAAAATGCCTACAATGACTACAGCCGGGCCAGACTGAAGGCAGGAGCCTGGAACTCCATCCAGGTCTCCCACCCTCGAGCCACCCTCTGCTGCTCTCCCAGGTGCATCAGCAGGGAGCCGCATCAGAAGCAGAGCAACCAGGATTCAAACCAGGGCTCTGACGAGGGCCGCCCAGTTGCTTAACCAACCACACCACAGTGTAGACGCCCAGCTGGTCTCTGAAGCCAGCCAGAGCCAAGCAGGCAAGTTCTCGTGAGAAATCGTACACAGGACGAGAACACCGACGTGAGCATCACGTGGAAAACGCCAGCCTTAAAACACGGCCGGCCACTCACCACCACATCAGTCCTCATTTTCCCAAAAGTCTTGATCAAGTGGGCATAGTGGTAATCTTCCATCTGTCGTAAAATCGCCGTCATGCAGGCCACGAAGTTTCCCTGCAAAGCAATCGAATGACACGATTAGGCGGAGAGGGGCATCACTCATGGAAAAACGGTGTCACTCAGGATTCTGAGACTGAGAACTCAGGAGACCGTGGACCCTGCACAGGATGCCCCGAGTCCCGCCACCCTCCACCCAAGGCTGACCAGTGGATGGGTACTGGCTACCGCCAGCCTCAGGGCTCTGTCCGTGTGTCTGTGTGTGGTGGTGGGGGTGGGGGTGTCTGTGTGTGGTGGTGGTGGGGGGGTGTCTGTGTGTGGTGGTGGTGGTGGGGTGTCTGTGTGTGGTGGTGGGGTGGGGGGTGGGGTGTCTGTGTGTGGTGGTGGGGCGGGGCGGGGCGCTATGCTTCATTCTCCCTAACTGCATTAGGTATCTCCCAAAACCAGGCTGTCTAGCCTGCAGCAACAAGCTTTCAAAGTCTTTGCATTCAATACACAAAAAATGAAAGGCAGGTGAACATCACAGCCATTTATATGCTGTGCTTTTTGGGAAACGTGTCATTCTTATTTTGAGGCAAGATGTGTGCACAGTCCTTCCCCTTGGGCCACGGCGAAGAGAGATCTTTCTCCGGAAGACCTGACGGATCCCTCATGGCCAGCTCAGAGGTGATCCCGCCGGCTCCGTGGTGAGTGATGCTCTCCTTCTCCAGCTACAGGAGGACCGGAGAGCGAGCCTGGCTCCTCAGAACGCCAAGTGGGAGACGGCGGAGGCCTCCTGCCAGGGAGAGCCAGGCGGAAAGGAAACGAGGGAAGAAAACAAGAAAGCAGCCAACAAAACCCAGCGTGGAGAAGGAAGGCTCCCGACAGAGGGCCGCTGCAGGCGGCCGGGCGCTGTGGGCTCCGGGCGGCCAGGGGCTCAGCAGCCCCGTTCAGTGGACTGCCATTCACTGCCATTTCTCATTCCTACTGCTTCTGGCTAACGCCATCATCCCTGCTTTTAAATATCTCCCCCTCAATTAATGGCACTTTTAGAAACCTAACACATATATTTTTCTCTCATTAAAAGAGTACAACTCTGGTAAAATTATGGGAGGAGGCAAAACTTTGCGACACGTCCCTACTTCTCCCCCATTAAATGAGCTCCCAAATTGCATGCTTTTACTAACTCCGCTTTTACCAGCAATATATTTGAATGCCTAAGTGTCTTTTATGTTAATTTGGGATATGCCCGCTGCAGAGAAGCGCTGAAGTCCAACACTTCTC
Source organism: Oryctolagus cuniculus (assembly GCF_051225735.1). NCBI lineage: Eukaryota > Metazoa > Chordata > Mammalia > Lagomorpha > Leporidae > Oryctolagus > Oryctolagus cuniculus. Next base: position 4,548,872 of record NC_142881.1, read on the forward strand.
CAATCCGTTTGATATCTGTAGTGTGCGTGCATTCCACAAACCAAACAAATACCACAACGACAACACAGTATCTTCCATTTGACCAGAAACATACATTGTTTGTGCGTGACGGATAATTGCCGAGATTTAGATTCCAAGGTGTGGAGTTCAGGAACAACACTTGTTCCACACTGGAGGGAGGATTGGTGCGACAGCACGACATTTACAAGCGTGCACATTCAAATGGCACTGCACCGAGCTGGGAGCAGCCACCTGTGTGTCCCGGCCATGCATTACGAGATGCCACCCTTAGACAATCGCCTACATGTCATCACGTGTGTTCGCGCACTGCACTGAGGTCACCAGACCCTGGAGACAACCACAGGACGAATCTCCTTCTTCACCCATTGTACAGGCAGAGAAACTGAGGCTGACTGGTTCTACCCTCTGAAGGAGTAAATGGCAACGCTGGCTGTGAAATCAGCGCTCTCCGGCTCTCAGGCAGGTGCCTAGTGGCTGCCCTAACTTCATTCCCGGCCACGCGGTGCACATCTTTGTTCTTTTTCTGAGAAATCGTCAGTCCACGGCTCTCCCACTCTGCAGTCATCAGGGAAAGCGGGACAAGGGCGAGGAAGGAGGAACAGTTGCACCCAAGGCAGCCGCCTGTGACCAGGTCTTTTCCTGGGAAGGACGAGCAGCCCAGCCCAGGGAGAAGGCTGAGGCAGTCCCAGTCCACCGGGAGGTGCTAAGTGAACCTGCTACAGTGCAAAACAGCCCAAGCGTGGAGACTCCCACACTGGAACCGCTGATCTCCACTTGGCTGTTACAATCATTGTACGCGATGTGCTTCACTCAGCAGATCAAGTTCAAAGTAGAAAGAGAATCCCTCATGACCCTGAGGGATCACGAGAACACGGAGGCCCTGAGTATGCGGCTCCATGGAGGTCAAGCGGCAGTGCACCAGGGTCGGCCAGGCACTTGAACTTGGGCACAGTCAATTTGAGGGCAGGCTGCTATGGGTGCTGAGAAATTCAGGCAAGGCCAAGGGCAGGGGAGCCGATCTGACACAGAGAATACAGGAGAACACAGTGATTCCATATGCACGGTCCTGGGAAGATGTACGTTTACAGTGGAGAACTCGTCTCCCTGGAAACGCATGGCACGGAGAAGCCAACCCAGTGGCCCCTTGTGTGACAATCATGGGGACTAATGTGAGCAGGTCTGGGAGGGCCCGGAGGACCGCTGGGCAGAGCCGTGCCCTCTTCAAGAAACTCAAAGGAACGTCTGCTCTGAAATAAACTGCGTGGGGTCGTCTCTCCTTTCCTAGGGGATGCCAGTCTTGCTATCTCCAAGTAGAAGTTCAGGACCCCACTAGGAAAGAGCTCATGCACGTGTTAGCGCTCACAGCAATGCTCCCCTCTGCTCCCTGTCCCCCAGGGACAGAGCCCCATCCTTGGGGCACCAGCCTCTTACAGGGATGCATCACCGCTGGCACGAACACACAGAAGCCCGGCAGGTGCACCTGTGCTTGCCAGGGTGGACAGAGCAGGTGTCTATGGAGGCCGCTTTCAAGACCACTCACACAATAGGAACCAAACGGGGGAGAACTGCGGACAGGAACCTTGAATTCTGTAGGCTCAGGAGACAATCAGCACTCTGCGCTTTAACTGACTTATTTTAGATGCACTTAGAGGAGTCCTGGGCAGCTTTTATTTTTAAGTGATGGGCAGGCTGGTGGTAGTCCGGTGAAGAGCTCATCCTGGGACTTGAAAAATAAATAAATACAAACAAGACATGTTCTTTATAACTTCAAAGCAATGCAAAATAAGGGCAGAGAAGTCGGGCTACACTTGCAGAGCATTTAAAAACCAGGCCATCGAATGCCTAATAATCAAAAATGTGAAGCTCATTAGTAATCAAAGATGAAAATGATATATCATCATTTGCCTGCTGAAATAGCAAAGAAGTATTTAAGTGATGATAATGTTCGCAAGGGTGCAGGGAACGAGGACTCTCCTGCACTGCTGGTGGGAGCATAAATTGCTGTAACCTTTTTAAAAAGAGATCTGGCAATCGGGTTGAAAAGCCTTGAAAAAAATGCTCATCTCCTGAGTACTTCTACTTCTAACAATCCACCTGAAAAGTAATTCAAAATAGGAAATTTTGTGCCAACCCATGTCCATTGTATTACAGAACATATCTAAAGGTTAAACAGCAGGTACTATGAGGGGTCGCAAGACAAAATAGAGGGCGCCCCACCCAATCCTAATCTCTGATAAACAACGAAAAACAAGCATGTGTTACATGGCACATACATGTTCTAGAAAATGTTATTTGTTCTTTGCTTGAAGTTCACATTGAACCGGGTGTCCTGTATTTTCACTTGTTAAATCAAGCAATCATACTATCATGTTACCATAAATTATTGTGCAACCACTAAAACATTAACATTAACCAATCAAATATGGAATGTTTTGATAACATGAGAAAATGTTTGAAAAACAAAACTGGAGGTAATCACATATACATAGCTCAGCAATACAAACAATATTTTCACAGAGAAAACAAAAAATGACTAGGAAAAAAAAGACTCCAGGTCATCATCAGGGAGGGAGAATAATAAGTCCAGATTACAGCAGAAAATACATTAATATTTTTAAAGGTGGCCCCGAGGAGTGCCTGGTTCCAGGCTCAGCTGCTCTGCTTCTACTCCAGCTTCCTGTTGATGCACACCCTGGGTGACAACAGATGATGGCTCACGCGGTCGGGTGCTCCCTTGGGAGGCCTGGATTTGGTCCAGGGCTCCAGGTGTCAGCCTAGCCCTTGGTGTTGTGGGCGTTTGGGGACCAAAATGCAGAATGAAGATCTCTTTCCTTATCTGTCTCTGTATTTCTGTCTTTCAACTAAAATGAAAATACATGAATAAAAAGGTTTCCAGCAGTCCTCAAACAGAAAATACCTCATCTGGGAGGATGGGTCAGTACTCCTGCCCCCACGTCCTGAATCTCCTAGTCTCTCATCCTCAGACATCTTTCCCAGGGCTCCCCCTATCGGTATGGGTGTGCACTGCTCATTGAGAGCTGGACTGGACTAACCTCCCACCTTGCCAACCTTCCTCAGTTCTAAACGTCTGTACCCCACTGTGTCAGGTAGGTGGCAGGTGGCATGGGGCACAGGTAGCATGGGGCACAGGTAGCATGGGGCACAGGTAGCACGGGTGACAGGTAGCATAGGTGACAGGTAGCATGGGTGACAGGTAGCATGGGTGACAGGTAGCATGGGGCACAGGTGGCATGGGTGACAGGTAGCATGGGGCACAGGTGGCATGGATGACAGGTAGCATGGGGCACAGGTAGCATGGATGACAGGTAGCATGGATGACAGGTGGCATGGGTGACAGGTAGCATGGATGACAGGTGGCATGGGGCACAGATAGCATGGATGACAGGTAGCATGGGTGACAGGTAGCATGGGTGATAGGTAGCACGGGTGACAGGTAGCATGGATGACAGGTAGCATGGGGCACAGGTAGCATGGGTGACAGGTGGCATGGGGCACAGGTAGCATGCGGCACAGGTAGAACTGAGCACCCACAGAATGGAAGACAATGCAGCACGAGCTGAGGTGCACACAGGCAGAATGGAACACAGGCAGAAGGGAAGGAAGAGTGGAGCTGTCCTGGCACGGAACACAGGTGGTGACAGGCGAGCTGAATTGATGTGAGGTGTCCCTGCAAGATAGAGAGAGAGAAGTGAAAAAGAGGCTGGAGGATGGAAACATGGGAGGGATGCTCCTGTCAGAGTCTCTGCCCAGCGTAAGGTTGCAGTGTAAGTGCACCAGTTAGTGGTTCTGAAATATCTATGTGAAAGGCACAGGAGCACAGACAGGTCTCCCACCCTCTGCTTCACTCCCTAAATGTCTGTCACAGCTGGGGCGTGGCCAGGCCAAAGCCAGGAGCCAGGAGCCAGGAGCTCAACAGGTCTCCCCATGGATGGCAGGGGCCCAACTACCTGAGCCATCACTGTTTGCCTCCCAGGGTGCACAGGAGCAGGAAGCTAGAATGGGAAGCGGGGCCAGGACTTACATGCAGCCACTCCAATGTGGGATGCAGGCTGCCCAAGCAGTGCTGAATTCTACCCCAAATGTGTGAATTAGAGGGAAAATCCCAAGGTTTAACTCAGCTTCGAGGAATTCACGCTTAGCCTTGTGACTGGGTAGGAAGCTGCTCTTGGTAATTCCGTAGAGAACAGCCATGTCACTCACCCTGGCCTCCCCTCCGCATGCAGCCCGCGTCCACTCTCCGGGACACACAGCCAGGATGGCTCTACACTCCCACGGACCTCACACCACAGAGGCGGCAATACGGCAACCAGGATCCCCGAGTGTGGAGGGAGGCAGCAAGTCTGCACAAGCAGGACCCGGGCACTGAATCCGGGCCTACACCTGCTATCCAGCGACGTCCTGCTGGGAGTGCTAGCCAAGGTCTTGCCAGGTGAGGTTTTGAAGCGGAACCTCTCATTTACGTGGTTCAATCTCACATATATGGAGGAAACAAGCCTGCCTAACACACTCACCACTAGAAAGGAAAGAAACATTAATTGTCCAGTGACCCTTTTTAAAATATCACCAAGCAACACTGGGAAAAATTATCATGATTTGGTAAATTCTGAATGCCTTTGAATTTGGGGAACATTTAGGTCCAAAAAACCAACAATGCAAAGCAGTGTTACAGAGGATACAGAGAAAGGGCATGTGAGAGTTGAGTCCATTTAGAAGGTGAGGCTGACTCAAAATCAATGTAGATACGCGCAGGTTCTTGGTTACAAAGGCTTACACAGCACAAAGCGTTTCTGCTTACTAGAAAAAAAATGCCACTGGTAGAACTATCCTAGGCTGTATTTTCTATGAGGAAATCCAAGTGAGAAAAATCAGAAATCCAAAAAGCTCAGTGAAAGTCTCCAAGCCTCCTAAGCTGGCCCAGAGTGAAACTGGCCACAGCACACAGGGGCTTCCACGCAGCAAACCAAAAACAGTTCAAGACGCACATTTATTTCCACGTCCTCACATTAACTTGGCAACAAAGAACATTCTGGAAACTATGGACTCAGACACCAGGACACAGAGAGACACAAGAGCGACTAGAGGATTCTGGGAGAGGAAAAGTGAGTGGTGAGCGATGACCTCGAGGCAGGAGGGAGGTGCTGACCCAGCGGGTGGCCTGCCCACTCCTGGAGCAGGGCCCCAGGGTGGTTCAGAACTCGAGGGGCCAGGCACTCAGAGAGTGGGGCTGCCCCGGGGTGAAATCACCAGCAGCTTTATCGTGAGCCCCCACACCTGCCTGTGCACCCAGCGTGGCCAAGACCACGAGCCCTTCACATGTGGGCAGAAGACAAGGGTGGGACCCAGCACGGCAGAGCAGAAATCCTGCAGGGGGCACTGGCTGGGAGCAAAAAACATAAATTAAGAATTTGGGGCAAATTTTTTATTTTCACAAAATAATAGAGTCAACGGTAAAAATTGTTAGATGTAATAATTATGGTCAGCAAGCAGCAGGATACAGGCTCAAAATCCAAAAGTTGTCTTTCTATACACCAGCAGTGGACCGTCCAAAAGTGAAAGTCAGAAAAAGAAGAACATCAGAATATTTGAGGAAAAAGTGTCAGACTTACATATTCAGTAATGTTGGCATTGAAAATGCTGGGAAAGTAATGAGAGCTTTACACAAATGCAAAGACGCCCACGTTCATGGACAGGAGGACGTAGTAGGGCTGACAGGACAGTGCTCACCAGACGACCCGCAATTCAGCACCACCCTATCACAGCTCCAGCTATGAGACACATCCGTGATCACATTTCTAGGAAATGTTCAGGGCAGGCAAATGTGAGCCAGGAAGTGGGGAAGCCACAGCCAGGGGCTGGGGCGTGGAGGGAGGTGAGGGGGTGACTGCTAATGGGGACAGGTTTCTTTCAGGAGTGGCAAAAATGCTCTAGAAGAATGCTAGGAGCTCCGTGAATGTGCTGCAAAGCACGAAGCTGCAGACTTCAAATACATGAACCTAAGGTACAGGAGTCACCATTTAAAAACCACGAACATTTTCAATATAAAAATTAATGATATGAGGCGGCGCCGCGGCTCACTAGGCTAATCCTCCGCCTTGCGGCGCTGGCACACCGGGTTCTATTCCCATTCAGGGCGCCGGATTCTGTCCCGGTTGCCCCTCTTCCAGGCCAGCTCTCTGCTGTGGCCAGGGAGTGCAGTGGAGGATGGCCCAAGTGCTTGGGCCCTGCACCCCATGGGAGACCAGGATGAGTACCTGGCTCCTGCCATCGGATCAGTGCGGTGCGCCGGCCGTGACGGCCATTGGAGGGTGAACCAACGGCAAAGGAAGACCTTTCTCTCTGTCTCTCTCTCTTTCACTGTCCACTCTGCCTGTCAAAAAAAAAAAAAAATTAATGATATGATCTATGACAGTTTCTTTAGCAGGGCGAGCCTATTCAGAACGTAAAGGCCACGGAGAGCCAGACGTCTTGCCGTGAGACTGTGGAGAGCCACAGATGAGACGACGGCCCTCAAACATTGTGCAGAAGCATGGGAACCGCAAAAGCTGCCCCCGAGGGCTGGGGACTGTGTGGACAGTGCAGGGACAGCGGGCTCTCAGGACCAGGGAAATGACTGGCCTTGACCGCGTCATACAGCGCTCGTGTTGAAAGTAGGGATGCACTGGGAGAACCCTCCCCACGTTCTGTTCTCTATAGAAAGCTGCGATTGATTTACTTTGTAGTGTTGAAATAAAAGCAAGACAGCACTCCACCCCTTCTTGGAGTTTCTTTCTTGCGTGTTTTCATATCCTATGGAATTCCTTTAAGGCTACCTCAAAACCCTCTAAGAACTGGGTGGGAGGGGGAGTGTGAGAACTCAGAGACGACGACTCTAGCAGGGAGGCAGAGACCACGTGCTGTCTACAGAGATCTCACTGCTGCGCCCTGCGCAGGTATTCCCTGTGCTGCCACTTAAATAACTGAGAGAAGACATGAGAAAAAGATTGAATCAGGTACCCTCCTTAAAGCTGGGGTTCACGGAAAAATGAGCGTCTTGTTACAGCATGAACTACAGACCCTTCCCAGTTACACAGCCAGGGTTTCTCCAGCGAATTTCAGTCTTGTGATGCCATCATGTGAGGAATGGCTAATTTGTATTCATTTAGTTTCCAAAATATTATAGCTTTCTTAGTTTACAACAAAACACTGAATAGAGAATGTTGGAAAAAATTCAACTACACAAAACTGAAAACCATATGGTTATAAAATACATTAATGTCATTTACTAGCTATTTTAGACTGCTAGCCGCAGAATTAAACCTCTATCTTAAATTTAAATTGAGTGCTTCACTGAATTCATAGAGTTCTAGTATCTCACATAATTCCAGACACTATAAGGAAAGAAATCTAATTTTAAAAACAAAATCAATTTCAATTTTACTGTAGCAATAATTGAAGGAAGATGTTTGTAAGATAAATACACCAAAAGGGAATATTTGGATATTAAGTTACCCATAACAATTATTTGCTACTTATTCGACATAATAATTTAAATACCTATTCACATTTGTTATGAAGAATAAAAATAAATTATGAGCAAATTTTACATATAAAAAGTATACTTTATGGTATAATGAGGGATATATACTTAGTATACAACTTCTTAAAATAATTTATTTGATGCTAACACAAGATAGTAAAGCAGAAAGTTTTACATCTTATTTTTATAAACTCAATAAATCAGATCATATGAGAGTCTTGGAGAGTGTGGGATTTTCCAAGTTTTAACCCATGATGCACAGCATCAGAGAACACAACACAAGGAAAACAAGAGTAAGCAAACACTTGTGAAGGGGGAACCACAGTGATTACATAGTTTCCTATGAGACACAGAGAGAGACACAGAAAGAAAGAGGTGGGGAGAGGAGGAGGGCAGAGTGAGCTTCTACCCACTGGTTCACTCCCACAACACCTGCAAAAGCCGGAACAGGGTTGGACAAAAGCCTGGTGCCAGGCACTCAATCCAGGGCTCCCATGCGAGTGACAGGGATCCAGGCATGTGAGCCATCACCTACTGCCTCTGCAGGTGTGCATGGTCAGGAAGCTGGGATCAGAGCTGGAGCCAGGAATCAAACGTAGGTACAGGACGCAGGTGTTCTAAGCTGCACCTGAACCACCAGACCAGACACCTGCCCCTACGTACTTCTTCACTGATTGCTGTCCATAAAGATACCATTACCACCACAGCTACAGATTAATATTGAAATCTGAATCGCAATGGGCTGCCTCTGCATGATCCATGAACAGGTACTGTCCTCAATTTTACAGGCATGGTTTAGATGAAGGGGTAAGGAGGAACAATGCTCCATACCGACTGTTAAATTAATGAATCAAAAGGATGCTAAGATGTGTTGTGAAATGCAGTATCATTGTATCATGAAATGCAGATAATAGGTTATAAGTATTTCTTATAAAACACTCACTCACACATGCACAATAAATGTGTAGACTTTCTGTGATTACATGCCCCAGTGCTATCCATCACTTGCAGCAGCCCATAGCTTTCCTGCTTCAAATTACACAAGCACGAAAGTGATCTGGACATCTATTGTTTTGTTTTGTTTTGTTTGTTCTGTTTTTTGACAAGTAGAGTTGTAGAGAGTGAGAGAGACAGAGAGAAAGGTCTTCCTTCCGCTGGTTCACTCCCCAGTGGCCGCTACGGCTGGCACTGCACCCATCCGAAGCCAGGAGCCAGGTGCTTCCTCCTGGTCTCCCATGCGGGTGCAGGGCCCAAGCACTTGGGCCATCTTCTCCTGCCTTCCCAGGCCACAGCAGAGCTGGAATGGAAGGAAGAGGAGCAACCGGTACTAGAACCCAGCGCCCATATGGGATGCTGGCACTGCAGGCGGAGGATTAACCAAGTGAGCCACGGCACCGGCCCCTGGACATCTAGTCTTAAAAGCGCTACAGCAGCAGAGGGTGTCTCAGTGTGTGGTGCCAGGAAGGGCTGCTCGGGAGCTGTGCACCTGCCCGGCAGGTGTTCAGAGGAAAGCATAGGAGGCTGAGCACACAGCCCATGGGTATCCTACCCGACCCTTCACACAGACCTGAAGACATGAAGGTCCCCATGATTTGGAGAAAATGGGTCTACTTGCAAAGTGCGTAAGAAACAGAGGGGATGAGTGTCTAACCAGAAAAAGCCTCAAGCCAGTGCAGAGAACTCGCCAGCACAACACTGTACATGCGTGCACTACGTGGAAATCACTGAGTTCCCAGGGGTGGGCAGAAGCAGCCGCACCCAGGGTGACCAGGAAGGGAGCTTGGACCACGCCTGTAGCCCAGACCAATGGAGCCCTGCCAAACGGACATCAGCGGTGGCCTGAAGAGGCTCCCCAGGGCCCATGTGGGACAGTTGGGACAATCTATCAGGATGGACAAGGACAACAGAGAAACTTGTACATCACATGAGGAAAACAATCCATGCCTCCGTACAGACGCTCGGGGTGGGGGGAGGCTCTCTACGCTGACAAACGTGCAAGGAAGTGGCGAGTTAGGGCGCCAAGCTCAGCTCCTAACGCAGAGGCTGCTCCCGGCAAGGATCCGCTGAGACCAGGAGGAGAAAGGTCTCTGGGGTCCCAGCCATCAGTCTGAGAGGTCGCCCCAGAGTCCTTCTGTGTAGCCCTGGCCTCAGCAAGTGGGGCAGTGCTAACCACACAGCACCACTTACATCGGATCATGAGTGCATGAACAGACTCAGAACACGGGACACAGACCGGACCCTGGCCTGGACTCAGACTAAGTCCCTGGGGAACAGCTATGCCATTACAACCGGGAGAGGTGGCATGAAACCACCGGGGATGCCGAGTCATGACAGCGAAGACCAAATCTGGTTCTGGCAAGACACCCATTCACGTTACACCTGCATGCAAACTGCACTGGAGGAAGGGCTGGGAGACGCCAGCCGGGCAAATGTGAACCTGCAGTGACCCTGGCTGGCAGGTGCGCAGGCTCCACTGTAATGTTTGTCATCAGCGTTTCTGTACATACGGAAAATCTTCCGAAATACTTCCTCCCACAGTCTAGTCAGAAGACATACTTGACAACAATTAATTAAGACTCAATGTTACAAATAATATTGAAGGGAGTTATTACAGACTGCCAAGTGAATTACAAAGAGGACGTAGTTCTTGCCTAATCAAAGTAGCTATTATTGAATTTAATAACAGAACTACAAGCTATGATTTAGATATCTTGATCCACACTTTAGCGGGGGTGGGAGAAAAAGTGAAGAGGATTAAAGAGCAGGAATATTGGCTCCGGAAAATGTCCGATGAGCTAAAGTAGAAGAAATGGAGGGTTCTACTGGTTTCGCATGTAGAGCTTACCACATGCATTCCTCTTAAATGCAGGAATAGTGACTTCATTTGGAACATTCGCTGTACAGGTGCATCCTGGTCTACCAAATACAGCACGGTGACAGCAATAAGAGGAGTAAAATGTCCCGCTCTCTGCCACAAACAGCCCCCAACAGCACACCCAGCCCTTCGTGTCTTATGGTATAAATTAAATGCACACAGGCCAGAACACTGGTTTAATTAATAAAGACCAATGTTACAAATATTATGAAAGTGGGTATTCCAGATTTCCAGGCAAATTCCAAGGAGAAAGCATTTCTTCTCCAGGAAATACAAGAGGTGAAGGCTTCAGAGGCAACGGTGTGGAATAACTGCTTGGCCAAGACGGAGGCAGCTGTGTCAGTGAGGCCTGAGCGCCAGGCTCTCCACCTTCTTGGAGCCTCAGTGTCCTGTGGCAGAACTGGGAGAGTGACTCAAAGTGTGGAGTTCTTGCAAGATTTCAGTGATGCAGATACTTAAGGCTGTGAGCACAGCAGCAGGCTATGTAAATAAATGATGGTGATGATGATGCAGAGTAAAACACAAAACCAAACTCCGGAGGTATTTTAGGGGCCAGCATGGTGGTGCAGGTTAGGCCACCGCGTGTGACGCCGGTATCACCACATCAGAGTGCTGGTTCTAGCCGCGGCTGCTGTGCTCATGATCCAGCGTCCCGCTGAGCGCCTGGAAGGCAGTGCAGCACGGCCAAGTGCACAGGTTCCTCCCACCTGTGTTCCTGGTCTCTGGCCTCAGCCTGGCACAGACCTGGCTGTCATGGTCACGAAGGAGCAGACCAGGGGTGAAACATCGCTCTCTTTCCCTCTGCCACTGTCTACCTTGACCTCCTTCTCTCTCTGCCTTTCAGATAAATAAGTGAATAAAACTCTTTATAAAAAGTTACATTTCTATAATGAAATCCACAAAATGTTGATGACAGAATTAAATAGGACCTAAAAAAATGGAAGCTATACCATGTTCATGAATTGAGAATCTCATATTTTCTTGTAATTTGCTTCAGATCATACTGTTAGATGCCAACAGATTTAGTTTCAAAGTGTCAGCAGGCATTTATATAAAAAATATAACCAGATTCTAAACTTTATATGAAAAAGCAAGAAATAAATACATGAACAACCAAAGCAACACTGAAAAAAGTTGAAGACACACACTACCTAAGACATATCATAAAATAACAGACATAGAGAAAATATACCAGAAAGACCAGGCATACAGGTGAAACAAACTGACCATACACATATGTTAATTGATTTTCAACAAAGGTGCCATACCTTGCCCCATACTCAAAAGTTAACTCAAAATATAATATAAACCTAAATACAAAGTGTAAAGAAACCATTGGGACCTTGGCCAACACCTACATTTCTTAGGACAGAAAAAGCATGAGACTCAACAGGAAAAAATGGTAAGTTGAACTTTACCAAAGTTAAAAACTTCGAGGCTTTGAAAGGTAAAGGAAATAAAATGGAGAACACATTTATAAACTCCATATGACAAAAGTCTGTATATAAAGATCTCGGAGAAACCAAGAAAACATTTTAACAAAAATAGGCAAAAGAAAAAAAAATTGTCAGACATTTTGCCAAAACAGGACAGACATGGCCAAGATACATGTGAAAAGATTTCAAGGCCACTAGTCAAAAGGAATCTACAAATTAGAATCGCATCTACTGCAGACCGAACAGACTGGAACAGGAAGACACAAAGGAACCGAAGCTCCTCTACTCTGTGGGTGTGTCGGGAAATCGGCACTGCCATTCTGGAAGTCAGTTTGGCAGTTCTCTGTGCATTTAGTCCTACATTTACCAAGTGACCCAATGAACCCACTCCGAGGTGTTCACCCAGAACTGAAAGCGCACCCCGCCCCCGACCGCTATGCACAACTGCCAGGCAGAGACACCCGTGTGCCTGCTCTCTGCGGAATGGACAAACTGTGGCTCAGGATTGAAAAGCAACAAGTGCCTGATACCGAGGCATCAGTAAATCCCAAACACAGTATACTGCACCTGGGTGCACCTAGCTACCTAGGGTGCAGAGCCAGGCACAGGAGGCTGCATACCGCAGGAAGGCTTCGTCATGACATTCTGGAAAAGGTAAATTACAGTGACGAAAGACAGGGACTGACCACAGAGGGGCAGGGGGCACACTTATAGGAGAATGGAATTATTCTCAAGTTTGTACCTGGTGGTAATTACAGAACCAGACCTGCCAAAATTTACAACAAAAAGTGTCAATTTTACCAGATAAAGAAGTAAAACTGAAAATCACCGCTTCCTATCAGCCATATGTAATTAACAGTCCAGGGGAGACTTCTTCACTCTGACACACGAATAAAAGCAAAGACTGGCTCCAACTTACTGACACTTCCAAGTATTACAGCTTCAAATAGCTTTGCAATTCGGTTTTACAAGTCCTGGTGACTCTTGCACGTCCCATTTTTCTTGAGTATCCATGCTAATCTATTCCTTCATGAGAACGAGAGCCGTATGACTGAGTTGGCAACAAGTTACACTGGCATTCCCATTTTTCCAATTCCACGAATTCTGAAATTTCCCGAGGAGGCTGCTGATACTGCTGGGGGTGTGTCCGCACTGGTTCTGTCTACTTTATGCCACCCGGGAAGATTTTGTACTTCACATCAGATGGGCCTTAAACAGCTCTCACTTTTGGTCCTATCAGAAATGATTTTTTTGATAAGATTTCAAGTCGTCTCTACACTTTTATCTATTTGGGAAAACTGCAGAATTTAATGGGTCTATTTTCTAACTGAATTTAACTAGTTTGCTTATTTCCCCAAGTTTTTTCTTCCTCTTTGCTTTGCTGTGAGTTCCTAAACAAATCACACTAACATCTGCCAATATTTTTGTGTTGTTCTTTCTGCTCACTGGAAGTCTTAATTCTGCTTCTACACCCATGGCACAGGCGGGCAGCATCAGCAGTGTCCAGTGAAATGACCCAGCAAATCTCTGTGTTTTCACAGTGATTGTAATGGCCACGCCTTGAGGGTCCAAGCTGCAATTACTTTTTTTCCCAGCAGTCTTGCAAGAGGCAGAAGCGTGACACTGAATGGAGTGAGCCGAGCGTGGGGCTGGGTTGGCGCTCGTCAAGGAGCGTCTGGTTCCACCGTGGGCTTTGTTTACTCTTTTGCTTCAAGGAAAAGGGTTTCTTGAGGGAACAACTTGACCTCCAGTGATGATTTATCTGGGTGCGCTGAGTCACCTCTCCCCTAGGAAAGGTGCTCAGTAACTTGAACTCATCCCATGGAAGTCCTTTGGAAGCTCCCAAATCAAAGACGACCTGGAGCGTACTGCTGGCCGGGAAAGGATGCTCCAGGGGCTCCCACTGGGGCTCCGGGTCCGCGGCCTGCTCACGGCTCAGCATTTTCCTCCTTGACTTGCTCTAAGGAAAGCCGCACGGCTTCACGTTCCTCTCCTGGCTCTGCGTGAATCTGCTCCAGACGAAACTGTTCTGCCGTCTCTCAGGAGCTTCTCTCTCTGCTCCGTCAGCCTCAAGTGAAAGGCGACAGGCCTCCTCCTGCTCTCCTTCAATGTGTTCTCTGGCTTCACGTTCATCCTCGTCCTTTATGTCTTCCTGCTGCTGGACTGTGCAGATCTCCACTGACGCCATGAGCCTCATCCACTGTTGTGTTGCCTTGGATCACGTTTAACACTGCGTTAGATATCTGACCGCATTCCCATAATAACTAGGAAAAGTGGACACTCAGAGCCATCACTTTGGATGCTGGTTTAAGTCCAGAAAGCACAATACAAAAGTTGCATTTTATGTTCTACTTAAAACTATTGGTTGAACTCTGTAATTAATACACAATTACTCTTAGGTGTTTAATTAATGCTATAACTAGTACTCAAATAGTACTTTACACTTTGTGTTTCAGTGTGGGTGCAAAATGTGGAAATCTTTACTTAATATATGCAAAATTGATCTTCTGTATATAAAGATAATTGAAAATTAATCTTGATGTGAAGGGAAGGAGAGAGGGAGTGGGAGAGGGAAGCGTTGTGGGTGGGAGGGATGTTATGGGCGGGGGAAGCTATTGTAATCCATAAGCTGTAATTTGGATATTTATGTTCATTAAATAAATAAAAAAAAAAAGTCCAGAAAGCACTGCTAAGCCACGGTTCAGCTATACCAACATCAGCCTAACAAATATGTCACGGATGTTGTTACAACATCAGCACTGAGCAGCAGAACGAGTGGGCCAGCGACGAAGTCCAGCCCCAGAAGCACATAATACGGATGCTTTCACACTCTTGCTACGAGGGCTGTAACGGTTTTCCCACACCCAATGCTTTCACACTCTTGCTACGAGGGCTGTAACAGTTTTCCCACACCCAGCAGAATTCTCACAACTTCATTATACAAGGTCAAGGTATAATAAAAAAATTAGAAAATCAACCTTTGTTTTCTTTATTGTGAAAGGCAGAGTTACAGAGAGAGGTAGAGACACAGAAAGAAATCTTCCATGTGCTGGTTCACTCCCCAAATGGCAGCAAAAGCCAGGGCTGGGCCAGGCCAAAGCCAGGAGCCAGGAGCTTCTTCTAGGTCTGCAACGTAGGTGCAGGGGCCCCAGCACTTAGCCCACCTTCTGCTGCTTTCCAAGGTGCCTTAGCAGGGAGCAAGATCAGAAGTGGAGCAGCCTAGACTTGAACCAGCACCCACATGGGATGCTGGCACTGCAGGTGCTGGCTTAACCTGCTATGTCATAGTGCTGGCCCCCAAATCAACAGTTTTTATTGCCTTAAGCACTGAGGAAGGCCCACTGTGTTCAGGCACCGTCCCTGCAGCCCCCATGACCCCCCCGTTCTATTGGAGCCAACTGACGGGGAGTTTACTGGCAGTGGAGTTTAGACATTGACTGGCATCCCAAGAAGACCGTATGGTGCTGGAATAAGTTCACAGTCACACACTTGGGGGGTAGCTGTGAAGTTTCCATAGCACGATTCGTGAAAAAATCATTTCTTACATGTTTGTTCAATGCAAAACATATTCAAGGGAATATGTATTTAATACACGGCAATGTGTCCACTGTTACATCAAAATTGCTCATATATCCAGATCTCAGCTTATTATTTTGAAATGCACTACATGTATTTTGAAATACATCACAAGAGGCCGTTCTATAAACTTATCTCAGTTTAGAGATGCAGAGTATAATTAGCAAATGGGGCTGTAGCATTGTTCATTCTGGTGACCACCAGGATTTTAAGTACGAATAGAAAACATTGGTTTATTGAAATCATCTCCTTGTACAAAAGTCATTTATGATGGATCTTCATGGAAAAAAAGTATGGCTTTCAAGATCCTTTTGCAACAAAATAACCTGATGTTTCACTTTCACTTCTCCACAAGCTTCTTGAAGTTCCAACGTATTTTAGAGGTTGATTTTTTTTACTTATGACAATCGTGGACATTTCAGTTAATTGCCTTACACATGAGTTAAGAGACCATGACAAATCAAATCTGCTTCCCGTTACCTGAACCCAAGATTCTAATCACATGTCATGTGGAGAAGATGCAAATTGGAAGTCACTTTGCAACAGATGTTCAGTCAAGATTTTTTATTTTTTTTATTAATCTTGCTTAGACAAGATCTTAACAGCATGCAGTGGAAGGTAAACCCACAAAGTGGTACCATAACGACTAATTTTAATTACTTCCCAGAATCACTACTTGTTTGCAAAATTGAGTATGTTTTTCACAAGCTAATTATCTGCTACACAGTTAAAAGTTTACAAAATGTAATGCTCCTAGTTCCTCTCTAAACAAGGCGCAAAAGGGATAATGAAATGAAGCGGACTTGTGTTGAATTTAAATCAGCTGCTTTGGTGTCATCAAGGAGCAAAAAGCAGAAATCTAGGTTGATCACTTAAGTAGAAACAGGATCCATAGGAGACATTAACTTCAAAGACTCAGAAACCTCGGGAAGTCAGGTGAGCGAGGTAAAACCCTTATCACAAACAGGTGATCAGAGTGCCAGTGCTGCCCGCGCACAGGCCTACACGGCCGTCTGTGCACCTGAGACTTGCTGCACCCCGCCCAACACGTCCCCGACTCTGCCCCCGTCCCAGTCACGGCTCCTCCGCACTGGCCAGCACCCGGTCCTTGGCCTGGCTCTCCCTTCCCTCTGTGAAGGTCCCTCCCCTGGACAAGGACCTGGATCCGGGTCCTGTTTCCCAGGCTTTGCCTGCTGCCTTCCACGTCAACTTCTAACACATCCCCAGGCCCCAGGCCCCCGAGGCCCTCCTTCTGCCTTCTCCACACGTCGGCCGCCTTCAGACAAAAGACACGCTCCGTCTTCCTGGAGCACCGTTCACCCTCTCTCCTCGCTAGAACATAAACTCCGTGAGGACAGCGATCTTGGCTGCATGCTGGTGGCTCCCCTGTGCCTGGAAGAGACCCTCACCAAACAGCCCTGACACAGCTCACCGGACAGCTCACTCAGCCCTCAGCTGGTTTTTAAGATCGTTCAAAGGCAAAGCAAGAGGGCCTGGTAGACACAAGCGGAAAGGACCATCAGCTATTCTGCCATGTCTCTAAAGAAGGATTCTCTCAATCTTTGATGAAGTTAAGATTTCATTTCTAGTCTTTAAGATCCTCAAACCTACAGCTAAACGGCATTATTCCAGAGAAATTCAGGCATCAAAGAATGTTTTACAATTAATTTAAAATGTGTATTCGGAGACACTGAGTGTACCCAAATTTTGTTGAGCCTATGGCGCTGACTTCTTTTTTTCCAAATACCTCCGTGGTGGGGTTTGCAGAGAGGCGCTCAGAGACACAGCAGAGTCCGTCTGGTGTTTCTCTAACCAGAGCTCTCTCTGTGTCAGGGTTTCAAAGCAAACTCCAACCCTGCCTTGACAAAAAACAGTTGCCTATAAGTCTTCACACAAAGAATCCAGGTCAGGACAGACACTCTGGAGCAACAGTGTGAATGACAAGAAGTAGCAGGTGCAGACGCCCGGCTCCGGCATCAATCCTCAGAGCAGAGGTGGGGGCTGCAGGGCACCCTGAGGAGGCAAGGGTGGTACGGGGGTGGGCTTTACCCTAGACTGGGGTCTTAGAGCAAGCACCCATCCATTTCTTCACCACTGCTTGTTGGGGCCCAGGAGGGTGGGCTATGAATGAAATGCACCCCTGGCTTCCACCTCTGTCTACTGAGAAATGACCCATCAAGGGGGGAAGTGCATGCAATGGGATAGGCCCAGGATGGGGTGTCCTGCTTCTGCAGAGGGTGCCTCAACAGTGAAGGTGGAGACACAGGGGACCTGGGGCTGACCCCGCAGAAGTGCCGAGTAATCACCAGGGTAAAGGTGTCAGAGCTGAGAGCCAGGAGCCCCACAGGCCTCTTCATGTGGGCTGGGAGGGATGGAACATGGTCCTGAGACAGACAGGCGGGCCCCAGCTCCCAGCCTGTGTTCTGGGAGGCTGGCACGCCGATGTTCCGGCTGGTGGCATCAGCCCCTTCTGCCCTGTGTTGGACCCTTGCTCAGGAGCCAAGAAATCCCAGTAGGCAGGTGAAGTCTATTTGCCTTTACATTTCCTGTGTCTCACACACATTCAAGTTGCAAATTTAATCTCTGTCCAGGACTCCAGCGCCCTCATCAGCATGGGGAGACACCTGCCAGTTAGGGGCACTACAATGACCCTGGCAGTCACTTAGAAATGAGCATCTCCTGGAACAAACTCTTACAAAAGCCACCTCTCACTTGACGCTCCATTTTCACACTCCACACAAATCCCATGCCTGCGACCCGGAGTGAAAAGGGGAAAGGGCACCTGTGAGTCCTAAGCTCTGTATCCAACAGCTGGGATGCAAAGTGCTAACGGCCAAAGCAGCCCCAACTCCTGAGCCGGGAATCCTCCCGCGGATGTGCAGTTAATGAGACAGAACTAACAGAGCTCTTCCATGGGTCACTCCCAGTCTGGAGCACCCGGCGTGAAGAGTGAGCAGAGTGAAGAGTTCTGCTGCATCCCATGGGGGCATTTCTCTGGGACCTAGAGTGAGAGAAAGAAACAGCGAGACTCACAGACCGGGTGACGCCCTGAGTCCAGCCCTCTCTCCTGCCCCTGGACGGGGAAGCCCCTGCACACACAGCCTGCACCTGAAGAGCTCTGGGCCTCACTGACTCAAACATGTATTTTCTGCCTTGAGTAATGGAACGCACAATTATCAAAAAACTGTCAGTTTAGTGCTTAGAAAATTCAATTCCATGAGCCTTAGTAACAAATCACAATTCTTGTTCTCCTCTCCATAAACGGGTTTCTACATTTTTTGACACATATTGTGTGACATCCAGACCTCTCTAACTCAGATTTACCCACAGGAAGAGAACACAGTTAACTGGCAGAAAAATGCGAATTTCAGGATACATTCTAAAAATATATTTTACATATGTATGATCACTTACCTAAAAGTATAGATGGCAAAGTTTATATAAATGGTGATTTTTTGATAACTGCTTCAAGTTTAATTATTAAGTATAATTTTTTCCTTCTATTCCAACAGTCTAGATAACATTCAGATTCATTAAACATACTTGAATGTTTTGCAATTTTGAGTCTAACAGAATTTGTACTGTAGGCATTTCCCTGTGCCCTTTCTGCAAAACTCCTGTTCAGATTTCCACTTGAATAATTTAAGCCATGGTTAATACATGTGTGTGTGTGTGTTACACATGTGTGTTTGAATGACAGTATTTCTAAATGGTCTGGCTTCATCTTAAAGAACACGGTCCACGGTCCAGAGTTGTTGTTTTTTTCTGGATATAATTAAATGAGTTATTAAATAACTGAGATAGAAAACACATACATGATTTTTTTAAAATGAGAGAGAGATCAATCTCCCATCAGCTGATTCACTCCCCAAATGCCCACAACAGCTGGGACTTGGCTGGGCGGAGGCCAGGAACCTGGTCCTCCATCCAGGTCTACCAAGTGAGTGGCAGGAACTCAACCGCTTGACCACCACTGCTGCCCCCAGGGCGTGCGTTAGAGGGGAGCTGGAGGAGGCGAGCCGGAGCTCAAGCCCCAGTATCCCAGTACAGGACATGAGCATCTGACCTAGCGTCTTACCCGTGAACTGAAACGCCTGCCCCACATACGTGGATTGTTAAGAAGGAGCACATCTATGTAAGCCCCAAACACGGTTCCAGACACAAAGCCAAGGAAAGACCAACCTCTTCTATCAGCTCACTTAATTCGATGGACCGGGCGGCGGGAAACGAACTCGCAGCTAACACGGCACTGCTCCCCGAGCAGCACAGGCGGGAGGGCACGGGGCCACTTCCTCCTCCGGCTTTGGAGATCCGGAACCCAAGCTCCAGCTGGATTCTCACATTCAGCTAAGAGTTCCTGGGTTCCCCGGAGACAGCGAAAGCTAAACGAGGTGCTGCAGACAAAGGCCCGATGCCACGGGAAACGCCACTTGTGAAATCCCTCCCACAGGACAAAGTGCTCGTTAGGAGCAAATAGCCGATGCTCTCCACGTTCTCGCTGCGCCCCTCGGTGACGATCACAATTAATATTCTACCAAAGAAGAAGGGACTGAAGAACACACACAAAATGGAATTATTAAACTCGAGAAAATCCCGAGGTAAATAACACCATGTTGTTTAAAGGCATTAACAGATAATTTTGATGGGACTAATTGATTTTTAACTTTCTAAACAACATGTGCACACAATTTAATAGTTAATTTGCTTTGGTATACATTCCTAAAATACAGTCTCATAAGATCCTGGAAGGATGCTGACTGGTATCATTCCAGTTTTTGTAAGGATCATTGAAACAGAGCCGTCGGACATCCTGATGAAGTCCGAGAGCTTCCGGCGCCGACGTCTCAGTCGTGACGAGGGACCGGCTGGGATGAAGGGAGCAGCGGCAGGGCAGCCTGGCACCGGGCATGCAGGGGCGGGGCGCTAGGCCTCCACACCTTTTCTGTGAATCTAAAGCTTTTTAGCATTTTTAAAAGCAGAAGCAACAGGGCTGGCTCCAGAGCGGGTGCAGAGTGTGTTCAGACGCAAGCACGGCCGCTAATGTCAAAAGCACAGCCCGAGTGGGCGTGCCAGTGACTCGTGCGGCTGCACACGCTTGTCACGGGAGAGAGGACACAGCCGCGAGGTGGGCTGTGGGAGACGGATGGAGAGCAAGGCTGCTGGACAGGTCCCTGGGCAGCACAAATCCTGACACAAGTACACGCTGGGCATTGAGAGTGGATAACGTGTGCCCTGTGCAGCCTCTGCTCCCCCGACACAGCCACAGCGCCTGCCCTCCCTGCTCCCAAGTCCAAAGACCAGAGACGCAGGGACCCTGAAGGACGCTCCTGAAACTGCGTCTCCCAGACGACTTTGAATAAACAGCCCATCAGAGCGTGCTGGCGCGGCAGGCGGGTTCACACACGCGGACACCGGAGTGAGGCGAACGCCTTGATCCCTGTTGAGAACAGAAAAACTGAGCCCCAAGGAGGCTCCCCCTACCCGAAGCTGAGCATCCACACTTGTTTTTAAAAGATTTGAAAGCCTAAAGAGCAATAAAGAGAGAAAAGGAGAGAGAGGGGAACGGAGCGGGGAGAGGGAGATCTTCCATCCCCTGCTTTTACTCCCCAGACGTCGGGGCCAGGTGGAGGCCAGGAGCCAGAACTCCATTCTGATCTCCCACGTGGCTGCAGGGGCCCAAGCACTTGGGCCGTCTTCTGCTGCTGTCCCAGGCACATTAGCAGGGAGCTGGACTGGAAGTGGAGCAGCCGGGACTCCAAGGGCACTCCAGTATGGGACGGCACCACAGCCAGAGGCAGCTCAACTCACGGCCCCACAGTGCGGGTCCCTCTTCAATAGTCTTTCATTGCAATGCACAAAGCTCTCTGTTAAATCAAGGAAACAACTAAGAAAACCCACTCAAGCACAGAGCAGCCATAGGGTGCCGGCTCCACACCCAAGGTCATGGTGAGCCCCACGCTGAGAGCCCTCCCCGCGACACGGCGTCCACTGAGAGGTGTCGGGGAGCTGCAGAGCCTGGAGGCTGTGCACTCTTGGGACTCCGTACTTGCAACCTTCTACATCCTTTGCCGTGAGCACTGGAGCAGCAAATCCAAGAATGAAAGTAGCCGATGCCGCGGGGAAACCTCAAGGGCAACGGGTGGCCAGGCAGGAGGCACAGAAGAGGCACAAGTCAACCCACACGCATCCTTCCAAACCCGACACGTGACACAGGGACGTCACGCGTGTGAGCATCAGCATCTCGACACAGGACTGCAACATCCATGTGCTCAGGCTACGTAACCACACAGCACACCCTCGGTCATGGAAGCATCCAAACGGCACTTTCTGTCTTGAGCATACAAGTCCAAGTTCAAGGCGCCCCCCGCATTGGTATCTCGCGGGGTCTCTTTTCTTGGCTCACAGACAGCAGCCCCACTGCCACCTCCAGCCATGGTAACCCCCTCTGCACAAGCACACGGCCCTGGTGTGCGCCCCCTCCCTGTAGGGAGGGCAGTCAGATGGGGACCACTCCACAGCTTCATTTTACTTCAGTCACTGCTTCCCTAAGCTCATTTACGAATATGCGGCACTACCAGGGGTCAGTGCTAGCGGACACAGCTGAGCTGAGAATAGGACCAGTCTAGCTTTATTTGTTTGCCTGTGGGTCACACCAACTCATCTTTGCGACGTCAATCATACCCGTAATGCAGTTTCTGCAATTTCCGGTTTCAATTCCTTTAAGGAACATTTGAACAACACCCGAGTGTGAACGCTGCTTCATTCTGACAACGTCCCCTCGCCTTGGACCACGGCCTCACCCTCGGCCAGCTCCGTGCTGTTTCAGGGACTCTGACTTGGTTTTCTCAGACCCTCCAGAGCAAGTTGAAAAGTGAATAATTTCCACTCACATTTCTTGGTGGTTTGTGTATACCTGACAAATCCGAGTGATTTTAACAACATGGACAGGGGCACTGCTTGCTCTTAGCCAACACACCCGGGCTGGGGAGCACACCGTCATCCTAATGAAACCCACGTCATCCTAATGAAACCCACAGCTACCAGGCTGCTACCCCCAGACCAAGGAGGGCCCTGCTCCTCCAGGGCGCCTGTGAAGTGGAGAGCACTGAGGGGCACTTACCTGGGAAATGAGTTTATGAATATTCATAGGAGAACAAATTAAAACAGAAGACAAACAAAATGCAACAAATTGTTTGCAGGCGGAAATGAGACCCATAGCCCCTGTCCTTTCATGTGGCTTTTCTGTAATCCTCACTGCCCGTCTACACCAGGGAATGGGACTGGGGCGCCGGCTGCTCCTCCACCCCTAACCTTCACCCACAGAACGCCTCCTTCCCTCTGAGGCTGGAGTGGCTGGCAAGGGCAGGACACTCAGTTAAGGTGAATTTCAGATCAGCAACTGTGGGGAGCAACCCGGACTAGACTAAGTTACTGGAATTAGGACTTACTCTATGCATCTGCTCTCCCACAATATGGCGCTGAGAAGGGAGAAACAGCTTCTACACAGCTGCCTCCAGTTCAACCAATAAACTGTAGGACCTGCTCCTGATTGGAGGAGAGCAGCGTACTCGGCGTGTGGGTAGCAGAGTTGGGATTGGCGGAAGAGGACTATAAAGGAGGAGAGAGACAACATGCATCAGGAACATCTATCTGAAGGAACACCTGTGCAGCCCCCGAGAGAGCCGGCCGGCGGTGTGCCGCTCCCCCGTGGAAGTGGGGAATGTGGCAGGGGGAACCGCCCTTCCACAGAGGTGGAAGAGACAGTAGCCAACCCGGGAAGAACCAGCAGCAAACCCGGGGAGGGCCGAGCAGACGAAAGAACAGCGCAGGGTCCTGTGTCGTTCCTCCACGAAGACGGGGAGCGACATAATGGTGCCGTGACTCGGATATGAAGCCTAGGCAGGGTTTAGTGTCGTTCCTCCACGAAGAGGGGGAGCGACAAGCAACGATTTTTTCTAGACTAAGGATGTCCCAAAGAGCGCATGGCCTATACTGCCATTGAACGTTACTGGTGTTTTTAAACTGAAATTTAGATGTAACTGGGTGTCCTACAATCTGCTTGCTCAATGTGGCTGCCCTACATGTTCTCAACACTCAGCGCTGAAGCTGCTGTGACGGGCAGGGCCAGCCCCCCAGTCATGCCCCTCCTCCTCTCCCGCTGTGTCTGCTTCCTCCCGATTCCTCTCCACCCTCTCTCTCGTCAGACTTCAAACTCTCGTACATTTCAACATCACATCAGGAGACACACCTGCCCAGTGACCCGGGAAGACCCACACTGGTCTCTCCAGGTCAAGTTTCAGTGGACGGAACAATCAATCAGATGAAATCTTGAACACTTTTTGTTGCAATTTTCCCTTTAATGCTCTCGGAGTTTATTTGGAACCCTCCTCTGTGCCAAAGACTGTGCAAGGGCTGAGGGAGAGGACGTGATGACAGTCAAGGCTTGCAAACCTCCGTCATAAGGACAAGCATCCAGTGATGCGCAAATGAGAGTCAGTGGTCAGAGTCAGGCACAGCTCCCAGGTGCAGTCTGGGCCATGCTGGGTACCAAGAGCACAACAGGCTAGGGACAGGGAGACACAGAGGATCAGGGAAGGCCGCAGGGGTGAGGTGACACAGAGCACCAGGGAAGGCCGCAGGGGTGAGGTGACACAGAGCACCAGGGAAGGCTGCAGGGATGGGGTGATACAAAGCACCAGGGAAGGCTGCAGGGGTGAGGTGACACAGATCACCAGGGAAAGCTGCAGGGGTGAGGTGACACAGAGCACCAGGGAAGGCCGCAGGGGTGAGGTGACACAGAGCACCAGGGAAGGCTGCAGGGATGGGGTGATACAAAGCACCAGGGAAGGCTGCAGGGGTGAGGTGACACAGATCACCAGGGAAAGCTGCAGGGGTGAGGTGACACAGATCACCAGGGAAGGCTGCAGGGGTGGGGTGACACAGAGCACCAGGGAAGGCTGCAGGGGTGAGGTGACACAGAGGACCAGGGAAGGCTGCAGGGGTGAGGTGACACAGAGCACCAGGGAAGGCTGCAGGGGTGAGGGTGACACAGAGCACCAGGGAAGGCTGCAGGGGTGAGGTGACACAGAGGACCAGGGAAGGCTGCAGGGATGGGGGTGACACAGAGGACCAGAGAGAGAAGGAGAGGCAGAAAGAGAGGTCTTCCATCTGCTAGTTCACTCCCCAATTGGCCACAATGGCCGGAGCTGTGCCAATCTGAAGCCAGGAGCCAGGAGCTTCTTTGGGTCTCCCAAGCAGGTGCCAGGGCCCAGTGACATGGGCCATCTGCCATTGCTTTCCCAGGCCATAGCAGAGAGCTGGATGGGAAATGGAGCAGCCATGACTTGAACCGGCACCCGTACAGGATGCCGGCTCTGCAGGCGGTGGCTTTACCCACTATGCCACAGTGCCAGCCCCTTTCCTATTTTCTAAGGGTGGGATTTAAACTTCCTAGATGCTGTAAGTCCCCTAAGCACATTGCACCAGACACACCGAGAAGACACACAGCAGGTGTCTCACCCCTCTGGTTTCTAGCAGTTAGTATATTACCAATATATCAGAATTATGATCAATATACAATATCACTAATGAAAGAAAACTCAGAGTAAGACTCCTTAAGCATTTTACACTATGCAGTTTCATGGAAGTAATGTGCAGAGAGAGAGAGAGAGAGAGAGCGAAGTCTCCCATCTACTGGTTCACTCCCCACATGCCTGCAAAACCCAGAGGCAGCAAAGGCTGAATCCAGAAGGCCACAGCTCAGTGTGAGTATCCCACGTGACAGCAGACTCTGGTACTGAAGCCGTCCCCTACTGCCTCCCACGGTGTGCATGAGCAGGAAACTAGGACGGAAGTAGAGCTGAGATCAGAACCCCGGCATTCTGACATGAGGCATGGGCACCTCCAACAGCATCTTAACCTGCTGTGCCAGATCCTCACCCCGAAATCAGGCAATCCAAAGTGACGGAGAAGAAAAATGACGCCAGGGGCACTTGCATTGGACGGGTGTGAGTAAACGGGTGTGAACGCAGTGGGAGCCATGTGCAAGGAGACCCCAGTGGACAGTCGCATGATCTCTGCAGGGCAGTGTGCAGGGGACACAGGCAGTTGCTAGGGTGTGTAGAAAAGAAGCAGTCCTAGCCGGGAGCACCTGCGTCCTGCACTGGCCCCTAGCGAAGCAGAGCCACTGCTGGGCTTTGGGCTGTGCTGACGGAGATGCCCGATGTCTCAAGAGCAAGGGTCCTGGCCTGGGTCTCAAGGCAGGGCGAGGCGGCTGAGCTTTCAACCGCAGGGAAGGGCACTGCTCTGACACCACCTGCCCGGCATGGGCACGACCCCACCTTCTCTGCCCCCAAGCAGGCCCCGCAGCACTTTATCATCAGTTCCAAAGACTGGTTTGTTCTTTTTCCTCGCAAACGATCCATCCTGCCCAGGCCCCGTAGGGAAAGCTCACAGACTGCTAGTCCCGAACTTGGGTAACCAGGGGCCTCTGAGAAGGGGTATTCAAAAAATCCATGGAAAAATGGGATTAAAAGGAAAGTTTATTCAGGTGCACAAAATTGAAATTTATGCATATGATGGGGTCTCGGGAAAATGGGTGTTACCAAAAATCTAGGCATGGATTTCTAAAATGGTTGGCACCAAAATAAACTTCTCTCTTAATTTCCCTTTTCTGAACTTTTTGAAGTTCCTGGGTATAATGAATGAGACCTTCTCCAGTGGCTCACAAGGAGCTGACACCAAAGAGGAGTTTTTGGGTTTTCTTTTTCTGGATGCAGCCCAAAGATGCGGCAGACAGCACAGTTTCTAGAAACCAGTTTCACTCATGAATCCCACAGTCGGGCCCGTCTAGAACTCTGCAGGAAGTGGGGTTCCTTCGCACTCAGTGCCTGTGAGTCAACTCTGCAGCCAAAGCCAAGGCACACGGGCTGGGAGCCACGCCCCCACGCGTGGAAAGGACGGTGAGACGATTCAGCGCGGAGACACAGCGCAGGGCCACACCTGAACAGAATGGCGCAGCCCCTTGGGCAGAGGGCAGCAGCATCTTGTTCCTACTGCACAGGTACCAGCATCCTGCTCCTGCTGCAGGAATTATTTTGATATTATTGTCAATGTTGGTTTTCAGGGAATCTTGTTTGCTTTACGGCACTCAAGTGGGGCTGTGACTATTTTGAAAATGTTCATGATTCATCCCACATGTAGGAAGGGACTTCCTTCCCCTTCTTTACTTCCGCTTCTTAAAATAAACCTCGTGTGCGCATATTTTAAGCCACTGAATGGGGCTTCGGTTACAAAAAGTGCCCCCGGATCACACAGCATTATCAAAGCCATCTTCTCTATCGCAGGAACTATAAAAGTGAGACGGGGTTCTCACAGTCCTACCTGGTGGCAGGAAACTAAGAGAAATGGGGACAGAATGTAGCTACGGAAGTCTGGGGCTTTAGGAAGGACCAGGGAGCCCTCCGTGCCTGAGATATGCATTTGCCATACAGAGACAGTGACCTGGCAGTTGCACTAAGGGGTCAGAACCTAGGGGAGGAACTGTCACACAGGTGGGCCCGGGGCTGTTCAGACGGACGGCAGTGTTCCAATAGGAAAGTCGGACTCTGCCCAGACAGCCATCCAGAGAGGGGCCTCGAGTATTCCTATGACTGTTGAGCCATAAAGAAATCAGTGGATCGCACCTGCACCCAGCAACACGACACACTGCAGCACCGTAATGATGGAAGTTAAAAAGCGCGTCACAGGGAAACAGGTGGCACATGACTGCGCTTACATGAGGGGTAAAAGTAGGCAAAACCCAAACATACGTTGTCAAGCGGTGCAGAAACACGCAACAAAACTCAAAGGAAAAGCCAGGGGGTGGTGCACCCCAATCCTGGAGAGACCCACCAGGAAGAGGAAGAGCAAGAACCAGGACAAGGGGGCTCTGGCAATGGAGGAGTCGTCTCCTGGGCACCTGAGCTGGGAGTGGCCCACGGCTCAGTCCAGTTTTGTTTTCAAACCGTACCCAGCGGTTCTGTTTATTCTCTTGTAGACATGATCTATTTTTATTTCAAAATGAAAAATAAAAGCAGAAGTGCTGCTGGCAAACATGACTGCTCAGCTGGGATTGGGGAAGCCATTACAAGGGGACAGGTGCAGCTCCGCCCGTCACTCGCCCCACGGGGCAGGGTTCCCCCAGGGCCTGCCCAGGAACACTGTTCCCCAGGGCCCAACGGAAACAAAACCACGATTAAAACGCTTCCTGGGGAGGAGAGGGGGGACGCACTGCCAGCTCCTGCTGTGCACTCCAGTACCTAAGGTTCTGGCCGCACTGGTGGTGAAGCAGGTAAAGCTGCTGCCAGCAACACCGGCATTCCACACGGGCGCCGGTTCAAGTCCCGGCTGCTCCACTTCCCATCTGGCTCCTTGCTAATGCACCTGGGAGAGCAGCAGCAGATGGCCCAAGTGCTTGGGCGCCTGGCACCCAGGTGGGAGACCTGGAAGAAGCTGCTGGCTCCTGGCTTCGGCCCGGCCCAGCATGGGTCGTTGCAGCCATTTGGGGAGTGAACTAGCGGATGGAAGACCTCTCTGTCTCTCAATCGCTGTCTATACCCTTTCAAATAAATACGTATTTTTAAAAAATTTTAAAATGAAGTACCGAAGGGAAGACTGCTGGAAGGAAACACTTTCCACTCTGTTCAGCTTCGTGTTACCTGATCCTACAGCCTCTCACGCAAAACATGCCAAGAAGAAGTCTGCAAACACCCTGACATGGGGGCCCAAACCACACAAATGCTAGCTCACCTCAGTGGCACACAAAAGCACCCCACAAAGAATAAATGACGTCCTTTCCAGCAACATCCCAGGGATGCAATCCTTCCAAAGCATTGGACAACTTATTGCTCCGAATTGAAGACAAATCATCTCTCGTTTCTCCAGCTAAGATCCTGCTTGTCTAGAGTGCTGCCCAAACGCTGAACTCCTGGACGTGTCCTAGAATCATCTTCTACCGGAGGAACACACAAGTGCATCTGCAGCAAAGATAATGAACCCTGAAAACTCTGTTCTGAAAAGCCAAGGGAAACCCTAGCTTTCTGCTTATAAAGCATGAGGGATGCTTCAGGAATATTCTGGAAGGAGAAACAAAACACTCACATCTGTACCTAAGGGGTCAGGGGGATGTCCATGCTACCTCCTCAAAACTAAGAAGCTGCACGGGCATTTGGCCTAGGGCTCAAGGTGTCCCAGCCCACGGCAGAGCTCCAGTCCTGGCTCCACGCGTCTGCAAATGCAGATCCCAGGAGGCAGCAGGTGATGGCTGAAGTCCTGGAGTCACTGCCACCCACGAGGCAGACTTGGGGCATGTGCTCAGTGCTTGGCTTCGGCCAGACCCAGCCCTGGCTATCAGAGGCGTTTGGGGAATGGACCAGCACAGGGAAGCTGCAGAGATGTTCCTGCTACGTTATCAAAGGAGGCAGAACTGGACCGGTGCTTGGCCTAGGGTTTAAGACGCCCTCACCCTACACTCCCTGTGTCAGTTTTTGAAAAGTGTTTGAGCCAAAGTAAATCCAACATTTCATTCCATTTCTACAAAATTTTTCTAGTACCCTTGTATTTTTTTTTTTAAGTTAAAACATTCTCCACAGGTGAATTTAAAAAGCAGAAAACCTTCAGGGATAGAGATGCAGGAAATGCAAAGGAGACATTCTGCAGCCTTTTGGAGGTGGGGGAGGGGAGCAGGAATGAAAACCATGTTGGCAAATCAAGTCCACCTGGCAAAGAGGTCCCACCGCAAAGGGCAGCTACAGATTCGGCAAACCCATCCTTTGTTGAGAGAAAAAAGTCTGCAGAAGCATCCAGAACACTTCCACCTGAGGTGAGAGCTGCGGAATGACAGGGCGTGGAGGGGCCATGAGAGGCAGGAGAGGGAGCCGGGGAGAGCACGAGGCAGGGGTCCCGAGGCAGCAGCCGAGCCCGACACAGAGGCTCTCTGTCGCCTAATGGAAACGTATTTTCAGATTCTGTGAGGAGCGCATCCCAGGATCACGTATTCCTTCAAGCACACACAAGCACCAAATAATGGGTAAAAAGGAAGTCGCTATTTCTGAAATGCAGTCAGCATTGCCATGTAATGCAACTTGGCTTTGGAAGACATTTTAAAAAATGCTTATGCATTTATTTTTCATCTACTTGAAAGGTGTGGGTGTGGGTGTGGGTGGGGGGGGGGAGAAAGAGAGAGAGAGAGAGAGAATGAATCTTCCATCCTAGGACTGGGCCAGGCTGAGGGCAGGAGCTCAGAACTCCCATCCAGGTCTCCCAAGTGCAAGACAGGGGCCCACGCGCTTGGGCCAGCGTCTGTTGCACTCTGACACGAGATGCAAATACTGTAATGCAGCAACTCAATTGCTGTGCACAATAACTGTGCCCGGAAGGATTTTATTTATGTAACAGCAAGGATCAAAATGATTCTTGAAATATTTTCTTTTTACTTCTTTGAAAGGTAGAGAAAGAGAGTGAAAGAGAGTGAGAGAGAGGAGAGAGAGAAAGAGACGCTTGATCTTCCATCTGCCAGTGTACAAATCAAATGCTCACAACAGCCTGAGACGTGTAGGGCCAGGCTGAAGCTGGGAGATGGAAAGTCAATCCAGGTCTCCCACGTGAG
Organism: Oryctolagus cuniculus; assembly: GCF_051225735.1. Taxonomy (NCBI): domain Eukaryota; kingdom Metazoa; phylum Chordata; class Mammalia; order Lagomorpha; family Leporidae; genus Oryctolagus; species Oryctolagus cuniculus. The sequence continues at coordinate 4,578,964 of NC_142881.1, forward strand.
TGGCAGGGCCCTGCCTGTACTTAGCTTTTAAAAATAGCCATCACAAATGTGTGGATAATTTTGCCTGGTGAGTTTTTTCAACAACTCAAACTGACATTCTAAAGGAGTTAGAATTGTCTTAACCCCATCACTCATTTCTCAGGACTTGCCTACAATGTGGTCTTCAGTTCCAAGCCTGGTTGGTTAAAGGAAGAAGTTGTTCCAAGAGGTAGCAGAATGTTTGGTGCAGTGGTGTCGATGCTGCTTGGGGTGAGAACGGAAGTCCCTGAGTTCAAGTCCTGGTTCTGCTTCCGGCTAATTCACACCCTGGGGCAGCAGGTGATGGTGCCAGGCTTGGTCCTTGTCACCCTGTGGGACTCTGATGGAACTGCAGGCTCCTTGTCTCACCCGGACCAGCCCTCGCTGTTGTAGGCATTCGGGATGTGAACCAGCAGACAGGTCTCCTGATCTCTCTCTGACGCCCACCCCTTCCCCACTGTGCTCTGCCTTCCAAATAAGGAACTTTTTAATAAAACCCTAAGTGAAATAAAGTTGCTTTTTTAAAATGGTCAGGGCAAAAATCAGTCTGAACAATTCTGAGCTACAGGTTGTGCGACCCTTATCTAAAATGCGTGGGAACAGAAGTGTTTCAGATGCCAACGCTTTTCAGATTTGGAAATATTTTCATAAATTTTATGGTCGAATACCCCTAATCTGAAAAATCTGAAATTCAAAATCCAAAACTTCCTAAGAATCACGAAGAGGCGAGAAAGTTTCAGATTTTGCAGCAGGCGACGCTGGGACCAGACCTGCACATGCGGTCATGCGGAGCCTGCACAGGTGCACTCTCCAATGCGTCGGCTCCTTCAGGGGGAGGAACAAACTGCGTTCCCAAAGGTACATCTGCTCCTGTCTGTAGGTTGGAATTGTTTTTCAAGATTTATTTGTTTGTTTGTTTTGAAAGACAGAGTGACGGCCAGCGCCGCAGCTCACTAGGCTAATCCTCTGCCTGCAGCGCTGGCACACAGGGTTCTAGTCCCAGCTGGGGCGCTGGATTCTGTCCCGGCTGCCCCTCTTCCAGGCCAGCTCTCTGCTGTGGCCCGGGAGTGCAGTGGAGGATGGCCCAAGTGCTTGGGCCCTGCACCCCATGGGAGACCAGGAGAAGCACCTGGCTCCTGGCTTCGGATCAGCACAGCGCCGGCCGCAACGCACTGGCTGTAGTGGCCACTTGGGGGGGTGAACCAACGGAAGGGAGACCTTTCTCTCTGTCTCTCTCTCTCACTGTCTGTAACTCTGCCTGTCAAAAACAAAACAAAACAAAAAAAAAAAAAACCAAAAGAGAGAGAGAGAAAGAGAGAGAGAGAGGTCTTCCATCCGCTGGTTCACTCCCCCAAATGCCTACAATAGCCAGGGCCGGAACAGGCTGAAGCCAGGAGCCAGCGACTCCAGTGGGGTCCCTGATATGGGAGGCAGGGGCCCGCGAGTAGCTGGGACTTCAGCTGTCCCGTGATGGAGAGGCCTGCAGAGAAAGTGGCAGCTCAGCCGGCCCCTAAGTCTCTACAAACCGCACGGTCAAACCCGAGGGCCGGTGCATACTCTGCAGGGGTTTTGAACAGGAGCTGGCCCAGGAGAGGAAGCAGCATGCAAGACTCACTTAGAAGTGCAATGCCAGAGGGCAGGTGTTCACCCACGGCCTCATCTCAGGAAGGACTCGAGGCTCCTCAAGGGCGCAGCCCCTCTACTTCTCACCAAGCATCTGCGTTATTTTAATTGCATGTTTTAAAAATTATAGTATCTAGATTTTTCTTTTTTTAAAAAAAAGGTTTACTTATTTAATTGGAAGTCAGAGTGACAGAGAGAGGGGAAGAGACAGAGAGAGAGAGACCTTCTCTCCTCTGGCTCACTACATAGACCTGCGTCTTCCGTTTCTGGGCCCAAGCCAGGTTATCCTCTAGTGACCACAGAAAGTGGCCATCTGACCACATGCACAAGGCCCTGTGTCCCAGAGAGAAATCCTCGCCTCCGGTCCCTTTACAGCCCCTGCAAGGCCTCACGGCCCTCCCTGGCAGCTTTGGTAGGAGTCATTGGCAGAGACAAGCAGGGGCCCTTCTTCCCAGGATGAGCCCTGGGGCCGAGTTCCGTAGCCTGGATGATGCCCGCGGCGCGGGCTGATGGCAGCGGAATGAGCTCTTTACGGTAGTTTCCATAGGTAATGGAGCAATAACCACCAAATGTGAGACTTCATAAAAAATTTCATTCTCGCTACGAGGGAACCAAGAAACTGAAAGAAGAAATGCTTTCTTTGTTCATAATTGAGAACAGGAAGAGCTGGGCCCAGCCCTGGCGCTGGATTAGTCCCGGAGAATTCACCGAAGGAGCAAGACTCCTCTCGGCTGCCCGAGCCGCCCTGGAAAACTGGACATCTGGGAACTGCCCTCCTTGGCAGCCTACAAATGAAATGAGGTTGAGGAAGTGGGCTCCCAGGTGAACGTCCCGGCTCCGAGATTCTGCGGGCCCGGGGCTGGGGGTGCGAACGAGGGCACGCACCTTCCTGACTGTCTCGGCACTCCCTGCGACACCTGACGTCCTGCCCCAGGTTCCACGTCTCCCACGTACTTGCCCCGGGTTCTGCGTGTCCCACCTACTTGCCCCAGGTTCTACGTGTCCCACCTACTTGCCCCGGGTTCTGCGTGTCCCACCTACTTGCCCCGGATTCTGCGTGTCCCACCTACTTGCCCCAGGTTCTGCGTGTCCCACCTACTTGCCCCGGGTTCTACGTGTCCCACCTACTTGCCCCGGGTTCTGCGTGTCCCACCTACTTGCCCCAGGTCTGCGTGTCCCACCTACTTGCCCCAGGTTCTGCGTGTCCCACGTACTTGCCCCAGGTTCTGCGTGTCCCACCTACTTGCCCCAGGTTCTGCGTGTCCCACCTACTTGCCCCAGGTTCTGCGTGTCCCACCTACTTGCCCCAGGTTCTGCGTGTCCCACCTACTTGCCCCAGGTCTGCGTGTCCCACCTACTTGCCCCAGGTCTGCGTGTCCCACCTACTTGCCCCAGGTTCTGCGTGTCCCACCTACTTGCCCCGGGTTCTGCGTGTCCCACCTACTTGCCCAGGTTCTACGTGTCCCACCTACTTGCCCCAGGTTCTGCGTGTCCCACCTACTTGCCCCGGGTTCTGCGTGTCCCACGTACTTGCCCCGGGTTCTGCGTGTCCCACCTACTTGCCCCGGGTTCTGCGTGTCCCACCTACTTGCCCAGGTTCCGCGTGTCCCACGTACTTGCCCCGGGTTCTGCGTGTCCCACCTACTTGCCCCGGGGAGAGGATGCGCTTGTCTTGCTGCTGCATTTCCAGGAGCACTTAGTGCTGCGAATGGTTCTCTTGCGCTCTCACTCCTTGTCTGTTTCTGAAACCCATCGTTTTACATTGAGCAGCATCTCCGCTCAAGAAAAAAACAAAGAAGGGATTGGATGTCTTCCTTTTTTTTTTTTTTTTTTTTTTGACAGGCAGATTTTTAGACAGTGAGAGAGAGACAGAGAGAAAGGTCTTCCTTTCCGTTGGTTCACCTCCCAAATGGCCGCTATGGCTGGCGCTGCGCTGATCCGAAGCCAGCAGCCAGGTGCTTCTCCTGGTCTCCCATGGGGTGCAGGGCCCAAGCACTTGGGCCATCCTCCACTGCACTCCCGGGTCACAGCAGAGAGCTGGCCTGGAAGAGGGGCAACCGGGACAGAATCCAGCGCCCCAACTGGGACTAGAACCCGTGGTGCCGGCACCGCAGGTGGAGGATTAGCCTAGAGAGCCACGATGCCGGCCTTGGATGTCTCCCTTTCAGCAGCTACCTCCACGGCTGCCGTGGGAGCTACACCTGGGCGCTGCATCTTCAGCTCTGACAGCAGAGACAGATCTGTCCCCTTCTTCCTGTCACGCGCATCATCCAAACCACCAGGTTCCCCGGAGACGAGACTCGGCTCAACCCAGAGCCCTGCTCTCCAGGCGAATCCGGCTTCCCCTTGCTCCCATTTTTAGCTGTAAATCGTGAATGAGGTCGCTCCACTCAGTGACGTCGGATTTTGCATCCTCTAGTGAACATCCAAGTTAGGCCCTAAAACAGGTGCGCACACTTGCACTTCACTCTTAAACCCCAAGACAAGCTCAGTCTTCTCCTAACCGGTATGCGCCGAACACTTGGACCTCTCAAGTGAAATCCACGCATGTTGGTTAGACATCGAGAAGTGAAGCAGGAACCTCAAGTCTTGCCGCTAGACTGTTCAAAGGCACAGCTGTGCTTCCAAGAGTAGGCAAGTGAGACGATTTTAAAGATGCTTCCTTGAGGCCGGCGCCGCGGCTCACTAGGCTAATCCTCCGCCTAGCGGCGCCGGCACACCGGGTTCTAGTCCCGGTCGGGGCGCCGGATTCTGTCCCGGTTGCCCCTCTTCCAGGCCAGCTCTCTGCTGTGGCCAGGGAGTGCAGTGGAGGATGGCCCAGGTGCTTGGGCCCTGCACCCCATGGGAGACCAGGAAAAGCACCTGGCTCCTGGCTCCTGCCATCGGATCAGCGCGGTGCGCCGGCCGCGGCAGCCATTGGAGGGTGAACCAACAGCAAAAGGAAGACCTTTCTCTCTCTCTCTCTCTCTCTCTCACTGTCCACTCTGCCTGTCAAAAAAAAGATGCTTCCTTGAGTTAAACACCCTTGAGAACAAGGCAATGTCGTTGAGGGTTCTCTCTGCTCGGTAAACAAAAAGCCATCACCTAAGAGAGATTGTCGTAACCATGTGGTAAGTTATAGCACTAGGCACGGTCAACTAATTTTAATTAGTAAGACAGTTCCACAGCTTTACTGATAACCAGCACAAAAGCATCGTTATATAAAAGAAAATTAAAAATTTATCTCATGTCTTTAGAGAATATCAGGAAGCATCAGCAAGGATACTGCATGGACACCCGGCAAGGTGTGGGCGCCGTGCAATGGAGCTCAGTGCGTTCAGTGGTCACTGATTGCCATGTGGTGCCATAAAGGACTTCTGTCTGGAGTGACGCTCAGGTTAGCGAAAACATTCGCATGAAGCTAACCTTGAAACATTTTCCATATGTTACAAAAAACAATTACAGAAACTTCACCCTGAATCTCAGTTATTTAGAAATCATTAAAACAAAAAATAATATCATGGAGCCAGCACTGTGGTGTTAACAGGTAAAAGCCACGGCCTGTCTGCGACACTGGCATCCCGTACGGGTGCCAATTCTTATCCTGGCTGCTCTGCTTCTGCTCCAGCTCCTTGCTAACGGCCTGAGAAAGCAGGGGAAGACGGCCCAAGCGTTTGAGCCCTTGAACCCACTTGGGAGACCCAGAGAAAGCTCCTGGCTCCTGCCTTCAGCCTGGCCCAGCGCTGTCTATTGTGGCCATCTGGGGCATGAACCAGCAGATGGAAGACCTCTCTCTGTCTCTAACTCTGACTTTCAAATAAACAAATAAATCTCTTCAAAATAAAAAACCCCTATTCATCATCACAACTGCTCCAGCACTCAAAGCCTACAGCTAAGACAGTCCACTTGGTTGTGTGAAGCACTTTGGAAACTCAGCCAGAAAGGAAAACTCAACAATAAGTGCCCATAGTGTCTTGTCACAGGGAGATGGAGAGGGGGAAGGAGCCAAGCATCGGTGGCCTCCCTACAAAGGGACGGCTGCGTCTCGGTTCCAGGACCACAGCCTTCCCTTAAGGAGCAACACCGCACGCTCCTGGTACTCACTGACAAAGACACAACGATACCGCTATTCCCAGTTGTTTTCTGTTGATATTTTTGCAGGGTTACACGAGAAGCAAAAGGAAAAGAAACTGCATTCTCTTGAAATGAATCGAATGCTTTTATTCTTCTTTAAAATTTGGATTTACATAGAGCACAAAATCCGGCCCAACAGCTTATGCTGGAAATCAGAGGTCCGAAAGCATTGCCTGTGGACAGAATCTAGTTCACTTCCCGGTTTTGCAAATCAGGTTTTCCTGGACTCAGCCGCTGCTTGTTTGCTTCTCGGTGTCTGTGTTTCCTCTCCTGCTTCAACAGTGAGAGGGGTTTTCACGGCAGAGAGGCCATGGCTGGCAAAGGGTGAGACACTCGTCCTGTAACTCCTTACGAACAAGCCTGCAGCACCCACCGCAGACCACTCTTGTCATCAGTGGTAGGAACTAAGGGAACTGGAATCTCAAAACGTGAGAGCCTTCACGTCCTGGATACGTGCAAGAATGAACGCAACTCTGCCTTCCTGGGGAAGAAGCACAGCACTGCAGGGTCTTCCAGAAGTGTCCGTGGCTCACTCAAGCACAAGCTACAAACAAACAAGCCGTCTCCATTCTGCTTCCCTAAAATCCGAATGATCTCGCTGATATTTATGGGGGCAATTTCCTGATGGCCCACGAGCCCCTGGGAGAGGTATCATGTCACACCGCTGACGGAGCTCCCTGAGCCCCCTTTGACAAGGTGCTAACTCCCATAAGGCTCTGGAGCCACGGGCAGCACACAGGAGCGATGGACGTGCAACCACTTCAACCAAGACTAGAGAACAAGGGGTGCTTCTGTTTTCCTTTTTCTCCATGAAGACACAGACGGCAATAATAGTAAATGGGGAGAAACTGCACCCCAAACCTGCCTGCACTGCTCGGAGAACAGGAGCTGAGATACCGAGGCGTGCCATCAATCAAGAAGGCTTGGCATACAGGCTAAGTTGCGAATAAGCCAGGAAGCATCTTTATATAAAGTAGAGCAAAGTGTGGAGTATGAAACTACAGGAATATCTGAGTCAAATGGGACCAGACCTACAGGTGCATGGAGACGCGTATTTGTGAGTCCTGATTTAGCAAAACTTGGTCAAGTGGTGTCGTCAAGGACTCTCCAGCTCTGCTCCACACCAGTCCTTCAGGTTCCACATCTCACTGAGATTTTACACTTTACCATATCTCCAAATTAGCCAATAAAGAGAAAAATGTGCAATGCTCCCAGCCCAGTGTCCAGGTCTTTGGGAAACACATCTGCTTGTTTCCTCGCTGGGCTCTGCCTTCTCTCGAACACATGCATCCGGAATATGCTGGTTGCATTAGCAAACGTACAGCACCTCTGCTGCGCTCTGATGGCCCAGGTCATGGAGAGACCTACCCACTCACAGAACAGGGCAGAAACCCACCCCCCAAACAATCAGAAATAGTGTGTCGGTAAATTTATATACACCTAGGTACAAGAATATATGGTAGACTACACTTAACGAGACAGATGTGGTCCTTCAGAGTCATGATGTAGTAATTCTGACAATGACAATAGCTGCAAGTACGGAAGCGTTATCTGAGGGCAGCCTTAATCTACATGAGCCTTTGGTGAAATGAAACCACCAGTCACCTGTGGGTAAGTCACACTTTCACAGAAGGAGCTTGCTCTAAGTGGGTTGTACCCATGGATGGGTAACTCTTAAAATACTGATTCTATTCTATATTCAAATGTAGAGATTATGCAAGCTTGTCAGGAAATAAAGAACAGGTAGTCTATGGGAGATCTTTGCATTTTACATGGTATGTAGATGTGATTTCTGCTTTAATGGAGCTTATTTAAATTTCATGGCAAACACAGGCCATGTTTCAACACTTGTCATGTGCATCAGAACTTAACCTGATTTCACTTTGGCAATATTTTAAAATGTCCTTTAAATACCAACAAAGTATATTCTTCCATCAAAAAAAAAAGCAAAAATTCAGCATGTCTAACATACAAAGGGATGTATTTCTCGGGAAAACCACACACTGTATGCAGCAGGCACCCGCCTCAGTCTGGGAGGGAGTGGGCACCAAACACGGCTCTGAAATGAAGTGCAGCTTTATTCTGCTTACCCTCTAGTCTCAGACTAGGAGGTGGTCGCAAATATCAAATTAAATTCATGCAGTCTGTCCACAACAAGGAGACAGAACATGGAATTCCCCAGGCTGGGACCCACAGCATGAAGCAGGCAGCAGAAGCCACATTCTTTTGTCCACACTGCAGGCAGCCTCAGAGAACGTTCCAGAAGTGAAAATGTTCATTAACACCCAGGGACCAAAAAGGAAAGAACCAGTAACTTATGAATCCGCAGGTGAAAATGCTGGTTCTCCACTATTTTCATGGTGTGAATGAATCACAAGTCTTATTTTAAGGGACTCCGAAGTATCATCAGCAATTTCATGTGACAATATTTACTCCGCTGGGAAAGGGAAAAAAATAAAGCATTAAAATGAATTTCTTCATTTTCATACTTGGATTCAGTGAACAAAATAAATCATCAATAAATTTCATTTTCTGCTAGAACTACAGGGCATAACGCTCACAGCCCAAGACAACCTAATAAAAGGATAATTTTTAGATTTGCTCAGGCTGATCAAATGGAGCCAGGCCATTCCTCTTCAAGTGGGGAGAGAGACCTGAACTCCCGAGGAGCCAGGAGAATGATGAGGACGGTGCTGACCCAGGGCCAGAGCAGTCGTTCGGGCTGCTGTCCGTCACTGTCTCTTCAACCCTCATTTGTTTCTAACTGTTCAACTGCAGGTCATTTTCACTACTGACCAAATTCTGAAATGAAACTTGTTTAGGATTCATACTGAAACACCCATAAAATCAATCACAACTTCCTCCCATCTTTAAGCCAAGTAATAGACTTCTCTGATAATGCAATTTTTTTGGAGTGACTCAATTTCCAACTTCTCACCACAAATTTATTTTTTAAAGAACACACGAATTTTCAAATTTTTTCCTTTAACGCACTACAACAGTCAACTCAAGACACACTGGCAAAAGAGTTCCGTGCGCTTGCCTCCCTCACTTGAATGAAATACATGTTCTGGAATCCTGATGCCTTCCCTCCCCTAGACCCAGGAATGCCTGAGGGACCACTGGGGAGTCTCAGAAGGGGGACAGCCTGCCAGGAAGCTGTGACGGCCAAGACGCAGGGTTCCAACTAAATCATGACCATTTGCAAAGCAGTCTGACTACATGAATTTCAAACTATGGACTTCTAAAAAAGAAGCTGAAATACTAAGCAACATTTTACAAATCCTGGAAGAAATTAAAGTTGCATGTGAAACACGTTGAAATGTCTTTTGATGATGACTTCAAGTCGGTTAAAGCCACAAGAGTGCTACGGGACGAGAACCCAGAAGGGAGCTCCGGAGGCTGCACGCACACGCAGGACATGCTGGCTCCAGGATGCGCTAACACACAAAGGAGGCAAAGCAGAATCAGTGCGCTCAGCAGCCCTGCAGCCTGGAGTCCCCGTAATGGCCCAGCCATTCGAGTCTCGAAGGACTTGATTATATGAACAAAAGAAATGACTGTGGAAAAACACGGACCTGAAGGTCTGTGTGGCCTTACAAGTTATCAAACACAGCTAGATTAAAAAAATATGTAATATTTCCACTGGGAACTTGGGATTTAAGAATAAAACATGAGGCTGACATTGTGGCATAGCAGGCTATGTCTCCCACCTCGGATGCTGGCATCTCATATGGGCACTGGTTTGAGACCTGGCTGCTCCCTGTTACTGTGCCTGAGAAAGCAGTGGAAGATGGCCCAACTACTTGGGCCTCTGCATCCACGTGGGAGACCCAGAAGCAGCTCAGGGCTCCTGGCGTTGGACTGGCCCAGCCCCAGCCTTTATAGTCATTTGGGGAGTGAACCAACAGATGGAAGGAAGATCATTCTCTCTCTCTCCCTCTGTTGCTGTAATAGTGTCTATCAAATACATAACAAATAAATATTTAAAAAGAAAGAACAAAACACATGTTTCCAACACTAAGTAGCTTCTTCCATCATCTGTGATGAACTGTGCTAAGTAAATACAACATCTAAAGTCAGGTAATCAATTCTTGGACCTAAATTAGCAAAATAATTTATTGGACTGAGAGTATAAAAATGCCAGAGGTAGATAATTAGGATTAAGTGTAGAGTGTGTTAGTCGCCTTAAAGAGGGGAAGAAAAACAAAAATACAAAAAGGAGGAGGAGTACCTAACCTAGGCACAGCGTTGTCAATGTGACGCTGGGACCAACGGGTTGCTCTGGGTAACTGCACAGGTGCCAATACAGCGGAAGCAGAAGCATCCAGAGTGATCTTTCGGGGATATGGTGGCATCCATATATTGGGACTGTCATTCAATGAAAAAAATATGTGATGACACAGCTGAGATTATATCGGGGAAACACACAATACTGCCCGAAGGCCAAATGACTATGGTCCACGGCTGTTCCAGAGACAGGCTTCCCTTCCAGGTGTGGTGGACACAGTGAGAAGACCAGGTATGGCTAACGCACATTAATGGATTTCTGGTCCATGAGACTCACAGCCAGCCTGTATGTTACCTGCTTTATGAGAACCTCACGTGAGCATTAATACTTGTGGCTGGAATCTGTGTCTGAGGGCACAGCTGACACCACACCACCTGAAGGGGCGCAGGGTCCTCCGGATACAGACACCTGATGCTGCATGGGGCCAGGTAAGCACCAGGAGGGAGTTCCACTGGCCAATGCCATTCATCAATCAGGACCACACTGTGTGACACAGAGTGACACTCCTCTATACCCTGTGTTCTTGAGCAATCTCCAGGTCTTCTATAAGCCACAGACTTGAGCAGGGCAGTGTTAGAACGTGGCACCAAGCACTCAACGAACTCAATCTAGGCTCTCCTACAGCCTACCTAGCTGGAGTAAAGACTTAACTTTTCTGATCTATATTCATGAAAAGAGTTTTTGAGCACAGAAGCAGATGGTGTCCAACATACTGAGTGCCTGGCACACAGTAGGCGCACAATGAAAGTGCAACATTATTACAAAGGTCTCCTATTCAAAGACAGCTTGGGGAAGGAAAAAGTGTAAGAAGGCGGCATCCATTGTCTGCTCCTCCCATTCCCACATCCCTCCTCCAGGTCTGTGAAACCTCAGGTGGGAACAAAGAGAGGAGGAAATCCCCACCCCAGGAGCCCCGCCCAGCTAATGAGAGGTCTCAGTTCACCAGGACAGACAGGTACGAAGGCAGTCAACAGTCTCACACCAGCCAGGTGGATTAACAAGCCAGCCACTGAAATTTGAAAGCAATTTTTTTTATCCCTTCTTGACCTAGTTCTGGTCAAAGGTATCACTCTTCAGTCTGGGTATATTAGCTGCGTGATGAGAGGTTGGCTTGTGCAGGCTCAAAGATGCTGTTGGTGCTACCAGTAGGGATTAAGAAAAGCCCATTAACCATCTACCTCTGCTGGAAGAGGTCTGCTCCTCAGACTTCAAGAATAGGGAAAGCTGGGGTGGGGGCTTGCAACTGTACTTAAGTTCCTGCTTGGGATGCCTGCATCCAATGCTGCAGTGTCTGGTTCCAGCCCCAGCTACCCCATTTCCATCCAGCTTCCTGCTAATGCATCCTGGAAGGTGGCAGCTGATGGCTCAAGTTCTTGAGCCCCTGCCACCCAGGTTGGACACTGGGTGGAGCTCCTGGTTCCTGGCTTCAGTCTGTCCCAGCCTGGCTGTTGCAGGCATTTGAGGAGTGAATGGGGGTATGGAAGATGCTTCTCTCTTGCCTTTCAAATAAAATGCAAGTAAATAAAATTACGACCCTGTAGGCACTATCACCCAGCTAACCACTTAGGGTGAGCAAAATCAAACTGCATGTGTTTATTCCCCCTACAAGGGAAAAGTGAGGCACCTAAGAGAAAGGTGAGGCAGAGCCACTGTTGGGAGCACCCTGCAATGAGTAGGAGGGGGAGGGTGGAGAGCCAGACGCACACGCCTCTCTTCATCACGCTCATCTATCACTGCCTACCCTGGAGGGTTTGTGAAGGGGAACCTGGAGCCACCTTCATCCTCTTAGAAATGAAAATATCCCACTTCCTACAGACACATGAGATTTGCAAGGATACATCTGGGTCTCAACTAGTCTCCACGACATTCGCTGTTCCCAGACTCACTGTACTGGGGCCAGTAAGCCCTGCCTACTCTCTCACTGCAGAAGGAAAAGAAATCTACAGGGAGGGGCATCCCTGGAGCAGGAACCAAGCACTTGAGAAACACAGCTGTGTTTCCCACAGCAAGGAAAGACGGCTTAGCCGCCAGGACAATGGCAGAGCCACAGGCAGAGGCCTTTTCACAAAAGGAGACTTACAAGCCAGAAATAAGTCTAGAGAGAAGACGGTGACTGCTGGACAAAGGCAATGATGCAGAAGGGCTTCTCTTGAGTCTTGTAGGCAAAGGATGAGGCCTGGCAGGAGCAACCTCTGAGCACTCTGCCGTCCTGCCTTGAAAGAGAGAGGCGGAACGCTGCCTGTTACTCCGCTCTACCCCACAGGTGTGCGTCCATGCGAGTTAGTTCCTTGTAGCAGAAGAGCACAGGGCGTTGGGAACGGAGGGGCCTTCCCTGCTCATCACAGGAGGAGGCTCACCTGAGAGGCCCTCCAGACCATCAAAGGGCAAAGGGTGGGGGGGCATTTCCACAGTGAATGTGGTCCAGGTGCTCCCAAGAGGGGCCTTTCTAGTCACTGACCATTCAAGAAGTCTCACCTGCAGCCGGAGCCCATGTGCAGAACCTCTCTCTCCCCATATCTTGGGTTTCATAGAGGATGCCTTTGCCAGACAGAAAAGACCCTCTTTGATGGATATTGTGGTTCATGGACAGGGATGGATTGTTGGGATAAACACAGCAATGATACAGTGACCAGGCTCAGACAAAACGCAAGGGAACACTTGATGAGCTTCTATTTACATAAGCAACTGTGCAACCATCTTTTCAAGTACAAAACAGTCCAGGGAAGGGGCCGTGGCCTTGAAGACGCACCACGTCCCAGATGTAACCACCACCCTGATGTTTCCTGTGGTTGACAACGTTTTTACATTGCTGCATTGTCACCTTCATTTACATGGAATCCCTTGAGACGCACCTGTGCATGCCTGACCGCACAGAGACGTGCAGGGTCTGCTGCTTTGGCTCGTGCACACCCCACCCCTCACCCCAGCCACTGCAGGCTCCAGGGAAGGTTCTGTGGCTGCCATGTTCACACTGCATGATGGAACCGAGATTTTTACCCGTTCTTGTGAGGATAGGGGCTAGGGTTGTTTCCAGTTTGAAATTAACACCAACAAAATGGTTATGCATATCCAGGAATGTTTTGACTTTCATCTACTCATGTTTTTTTAATGTGAAAATTGGGAAACGTCGATGTTCTGTAGGGGTGGGATTCCAGCACTTCTCTGCACACTTCCAGGAAGAAAGGAAAAGAGAGACTCGCATACTTGGCTTGGTGTTTATCCCTTTTACTCTTTAGATGCCCCTGGTTGCAGGAAGTCCTACTCAATGGAAAGTAGCTATATTCCCCTTTGCAGGTCCACCTATTTCAGAAAAAATCTGAAATGAAGTATAAGCACCCAACTTATCCCTAATTGAATCTCAAATTAATCTACTGTCTATCAAGTTCCACTCCTTTTCTGAAGAAGCTGAACATTAAGGACTCACTCCAGACTCTAAACATAGCTGTCTGTCCCACCCATCAAAAATAATAATGCCAAGGGGGTCTGCAGGCTGGAAGACGGCCAATCTCCCTCCTCCCCATCCAGCCTCCTGCAGAAATTTCTCTTTAAAGCTGTGGGCATGATGGTGCCCCAACCTCGCACATGCCAGGCATCTATCCATCACAAAGGAACAGTCAGACACGTTTGCACCAAGATTTTGCTTTGTGCTGCTGAAGACTAGAACATCAGTAATACAACAGGCAAACAGCTTCTCATTTCAAAAGAAAAGAACAACAACTATTTTAATAGACTAAGAGAAGTAACAGTATGTCTACCAGATAAGCAAGTGACTCAAATCAGTCTTGATAACACACCAAGTTCACTGAGTGTCGCGTCTAGCCTGCCAATTCCAGCTGTTTCCCTCCTAGAGGCAGGCATCCTCCCCATCTCAGATGACGCAGTCCTGGGAGCTGCGTTCCTGCCAGGTCACCGTGCACCTGCGGCTGAGCCCACGCTCCTGTGCATGCCCTTATATGTATCTGTTCCCACTCACGGTTCCTGAAGACTTCCACTACCACCAGCGCAAGATCCATGCTTCCAGCAGCTTTATGTACAACGACATGCAAGTTACAGTTGCAATAAAGCAAGACTTGCATCGAGTTCCTAAGACCAGTAGGAGGTTCCTGACGTCAGCAGCCCGACAGCACAGCCCAGGGGGAGCATGCTGGAGTGCTCAGGGACAGCAAGCCTTCCCATCTGGGGTTAAGTGTGTCCCCCAGCCCTGCACGTCCCCTCAGGTCCCTGCCAGATAGAAGAAGAGGTAGCAGGCTTCTAGGACGATCAGGCAAAAACCAGCCTTGTTTCCCCAGCGCTCCCCCAGAAGTCTCACCAGAAGCCAGAGAACTGGACTAAATATCAGACTTGGGGTATCCAGGCTAAGAAGGAGAATAAAAAATTTGAGGTGGGCAGTTTGTTCCATAGATTCAGGAGTCCCTTCCTGGCATATGTGGGTCCCCAGGAACTGGGGAGCTGAACCTCAAAGGCAGGATAATCCCCAGCACTTTCTGGATGTCTGGACACGCGGTCCCAAGCGCCCTCGGGTAGGCAAAACACTGCACGGGGAGCCATTTGTAAAGAACAGCCACTATACAGAGCTCCGTGCTGGGCTCCACTCCCGTCCAGACAAGGATGGAGCCTTGGCACCTGGCACAGGGCTGCTGCTCCACACAGGAGCTCTGAGGGGCAGGTCGTGGTGGGACCCCCTGACGTGTCTGAAGAGGTGGGTGGGCCAAACGACTTCCCACTGTCCTCCCCATTCACTCCCGAAAGGGGGTCAGCACTTCTCCGTCCTTTCCTGGGAAACACTCGGACTAATCGATGTGTCTCCTTCCAATACCTCCTAGGAGGAAACCTGCAGTGAGCTTTCAGTCCCAGGCCCAGACAGCAGGGCCTGCAGGCAGGCAGCAAGAAGCCCCGGGCCTGCTGCCCTGCGCACCGCAGACACAAAGCTCCCTGGAGGACCTGGAACCAGGGGTAGGGGCTAGCACATTGAGCATCCAACCTCTTCCTGCCCAGGTCAAGGGAACTCTGCCCAAACAGCAGCAGCACGTGCCCTGTGACATCTGCAGGCGGGTGGTGTTGGGGGGGGGCGGGGGGGGGTCCTGATTCTAAGCAGCAGTGGCATCTGCCTGCTCCACAGCGCTCCTAAATGTCACCAAGCAAGGCACCTGGCCGGCACTTCCACTTCTGACCTCGGGCTGCTCGCAGCTGGTCTACCTTCCTGGCCCCTCTTGGAGGGGGGCGGACCCCACACGCACTGAAACACACCTCTGACCTTGGCCTCCACCAAGCCGCGATCCGCAGGTGAGGGGGCAGGCGCCCAGCCCCCCGCACCCTTGCGTGTCCGAGCCGGCTGGCGCAGCCCCCCAGCCATCGACCAGGGTCCCCAGCGACCCTCCCGAGGCAGAACGCGGAGTCCCCGGTCCGCCAGCTGCTCCGGGTAGACTCAACAAGTTCCTGGGCCGCGCAGCGCCGCCTGCAGCCCAGAAAGCCGGAGGACGCGCCACGGTGGAGCCCCGCGCGCAGGCGGCAGCCGGCGGCAGCCGCTTCCACCTCCCCGTCCTCCAGCCCGGGCTCGGGCGTCGGCGGCGGGGGCTCCTCCACTCGCTCCCGATCCTCCACGCCACGCACGCGGCCCGGCCCGGCCCCGCGCCGCCCCCGCCCCCACCCCCGCCCCGCGGGCTCGGGGCTCCGCCCGCCTCGGTGCCAGCCAAGCGCACAGGCGGCGCGGGCGCGCGGCTCCCGGCGCCCTCTCCTCCGGCCGCCGGCTCCGCGGAGTAGCCGGGACCCGGGAGCGGCTGCAAGGACTTCCCTGCCGCTCCCTCCCCCTCTCCGCCCCCGCCTCCCAGCCCGGGCTCCGACATCGCGCCGAAGACAATTGCAGTAAATGAGGACATCGGAGGAGCACCGGGCCGAGTGGCTGAGGCTGGCTCCGCCGCGCCGCGAGCAAGCGAGCGCGCGGGCGTCCCGGGAGCGGGCCGAGCTGCTGCCTCCCCGCGCGCGTCGCTGAGCGGGGCCGGAGGGAGGCGAGCTGCGGCGCGGGGGCCGGCCGGGCCGGGCGGGCCGGGCCCGCGGCGGTGGAGGGGGCGGGCGGCGGGCGCGCAGCCGGCCAAGTCCCCGGAGCCGAGCTTCCTCCGCGCGAGCCCGGCCAGCTTTGCCGCGGATGCCCTGCCCGGAGCGCTCCGTGCCGCGCCAGGCTGGCCAGGGTCCGCGGCGAGACATGCCCGAGCCGGGCGCTGCACCGACCTCGACTTCTCTGTAAGCAGCGGAAGGTAAGCGGAGCCCCGCGTGCCCTCCGTCCGCGCCCCGGCTCCCTCTGCACTTGGTCGCGGGCAGAGCACCGCCCGGACGGGCGCCGACCCCGGCTCGGGCGCACGCACTCGCCGGAGAGCAGCTTCGCCGGGGGGCCGGGACGCGCGGGTGCAGCCCGAGTGGGGCGGGCGGGGGCGGGCGGCCGCGGGGGCGGGGGCGGGGGGCGAGGTTATGCAACCGCGTCTGGCGCGGCGCGGTCGCCGAGGGGCGTCTGGCAACTTTGGCGACGACCAGGGAGGCGCGGGGCTGCCCATCTGTGAGGCCGGCTCTAGACAAACGCCACAGCCTCGGGCGCGCCCCACAGCCCTGGCCGGGCAGAACTGGGGGGCCTTGGGGGCAGCAGCCTGCCCGGAACGTGGAGAGGTGCCTAAGAATTTCCCAAACTAAGGAGAACCGGCAAGCACGGCCGATTAACTTTGGGGGGCATAAGTCGGGGCACAGGGGCCCTGGCGCCAGCCGCTGGAGACGCGCAAGCAAGAGCGAAGGAGGCTGCGCACGTGCGACGCCGGAGCCTCCGCTCACCAGGGTTGGCACCTTCGCGGGGCTGCGGGCCAGGGTCGGCGCCCGCGGGGTGGCCGGGTGCCCGGCGTCCCGTGTCAGACCGGCGGGCGTGGGAAACCAACCGAGGCTGCAAACCGAGCGGCCCGGCGAGGGCAGCAAGGCAGAGCGAGCTCCCGGCCAGCCCGGGCCGGGGCAGCGCCTCCAGCCCAAAGTCAAGAGCCACAGTGTGCATCCTGCTGCTTCATGCCCAGGGTTCCCGGCTGGCGTCTCCATGACTGGGAGACCGGTAAGAATGCTGTGACCTCAGCATTCTACTACCCAAAAACACGCCCCAGGGAGATGGAGCCGGGGACACGGGGCTGCCAGGAGAGGGGGAGGAGAGGCGCCCGAGTCCACCGTCTGTCTAGCACATCCACAGAGCGCGGCTGCAGCCCTGTCCCCTCTCCTGCTGCGGGTCTGCGCTGGGGGCTGGCCGCCGTCTTGGGTCCCTGAGCCAGAAGCGGCAGCAAGGCAGCTGAATTTGACCTTGTCTGCTTAGGTGTTTGAATTCTGCGGAGGTGAAACTGGAGAGTGGGACGCAACTTTGGGCAGCCCTGCCGTGGCTGCCAGGCACATTTCACAAGAGCGGAGCTCAGGCTAGCCGAGGGCGGACGGCTGTGGCTTGTGGGGCTCTCCCTGGACAACGACTTGCTCATGGGCTGCCCTTCCCTCTCCCAAGGTGACAGCACTGGGGATTGGATTTTCCAACACCACCCTAACCAGAGGCCCCGGGCGCTTGCCAAGGAGTAGTGCATACGGGAAAATGATACAACCTTCCCAAGCTTAGCTCAGACTGAGCAGAAACTGTCATGTGCTATGCAGAGGAGGGAGAGCCTGGCTTCCACTGTTCACATCTTGCTCTTTATTGCATTCATATCCTGTTGAATGTTACTTTCAAAGTTCATATTTATCTTTGCAATTTTCTTGCAAGATTGATTAGCAAACGTGCACAAGCAGCTCATGGGAAAAAATGGAAGTCCTGCCATCTGCATGCCTCACAAGATATTAATAATTTACTATCTGTGTTTACTACTTACATTAGATGGCACTGCTTCTCACGATGGTTTCATTAGAGGCGCATTGTGGAAAAAAAGTCTAGCACAGCTATCACTAATTGCATGATTTTGCATAAATTATGTTAGCTACAGAGAGTTTTGTTTTCTTCACAAAATCCATCATTTGCTTAAAAAGAATGACTCAGTTTAACTTCTTTAGCTAAAGGAAAGACCTCTACTTCCAAAGGATGCCCTTGAAGAGCAAAGTATGCCTTCAACTTATCCCAGTTGCCATGACTTTATATTTTATTATTGTGATTAAGACTTGGAGCTTTTACATAAATCAGGCCCTTTATTCCACTGGGAAACGTAACAAATGGTTAAGAAATAGGCTAACAAGGCAGACGCTGGAAGGCTCCATGGTTGCATAGAGAGCCTTCAGAAAGCTCCAAGGCAAGACGAATACTATGGGACTGGGCTGACTCTGGGGGTTTCTCTGTGTTCCCACCATTGTTTTCCCCCATGGCACGGCGCGGGATTTTTGTCTTTTGTTCCCCCCTCTGAAGGGATACATTTAAAAATAAATAAATAAATGAAAGACTCATACATGAAAGGCAGCTGCCTACAAGGAGGACTCCTACACATTGAACTAAGCAGTCAGGAAATAGAATGATTCTCAGAAAAAATAGTGCATCACAGCCGAGCGGCTGGACCGGCTCACTCACGGAGTAGACGTTTGTATTCTGTTTGCTCCAAACCATGGCTGTCTCATTTAGAGAAACAACTACAAAACTCTCGTATGAGCAGATCACTAGGTTAGGGCCAGGCGCCCTCACGGAGAACAATGATTGGGAAATGAGTACATCTGTATCCCAAAGCAGCGGTTCTGCTGACAGGCATTCATAAAGGAGTAGAGTGAGGACAGTGACAGGGTCACCAGCATTCATATAGGAGTAGAGTGAGGACAGTGACAGGGTCACCAGAAACCATCATCATCATCATTATTATCAGGCCCTGAACCAACCTGCCAGACACCTGGGCAGGTGCACGCACTGATGCTGCCTGCAAAGCCTGGGTAACCATGCAACTCAGACATACTGGAGGCAAACCGCTGTCATTCTAGGCAGTGAGGTCATCAGGAGTCCCCAGTGTCACTGTTTTAAACAGGTCCTTCATCAACATGAAGAGCCGTGTCCTTTAACCACCACAATTCCACGGAGACCTGCACCCTCCAACCTGAAATTAGCTGACATAATTTATGAAGCAGATCCTTCTCAGTTTCCTCACATATTTGATTTTAATATTTCATAGCATTATGGAGTGGCTTCAATATTTTAAAGCAAAATTGAATATGATTGATATTTCATAACAACACTTTTATTACCATGAAATTCCCATACAAACATTTGGAGACGTTGGTTCAACACTTGAGCTAACCTATGACGCACACAGAGTAAAACTTCATGACTTCTGATCCATTTATTTACAAACTATGTTTTGTTTACATACTAAGGACAAAATATGCATTTGTTACCAAGTTCCAGGGACCCTGGAAAAATTCACACAAACGAGATGCGGGGACAATGTCTTATGTAAGGCAGTATGCAGGTGTGAACCTCTGCACCAGCTATGATAAAGAATCTATTTTATCTCCAGAACCCTACCTCTCAGATTAAGAAAAATCAAGATGCCAGAGACAATTCCTGGCTCCAAATTCAAATCCTAATACACTCTTTCAGGGACCCTCTTCTACAAGTCAGCAGGATATTCCGCATGCAACTGAGCCATACAAGGGTACTTCAGAAAGTTCGTGGAGAAATGGAATTGAAAGATCAGTTTATACCGGTGCAAAAATTTTTTGAAATCCACGTATAATTTTTTTAACATTCATTTTCAAGAACATTTTCGAGCCCCCTCATATGTACGTCAAACCAGAAGTGATAAATTGCTATCTTAAATAAGAACAATACATTCTAAGCTGATAGTTCTGAGGCTTTCTGCTCATACACGTCCACAGTTCTAATTGGGACTAAGAAAATTAATTTGAACATATGAGAAGCAGATATCAGAGAAGGGAAGGAATTCTATTTCAAAGTTACTCTTTAAACGTTTGACTAATGCTGCATTTCAAAGGGATTTGGAAAGAACTCTCTCCATAGTCATTATTTGTGAATCTTGCTTTTATAGAGCATTGAACTGATTGTTCAAAGTCTTGTACATCCACACACATGTTCTCTTTACCACGTCTCCTTGCTATCAGGAAGGCTGAGCAGGAAGAAGCCAGAGAGTCATCTTGGCACAACATACATTCGCACGACTTTCACTGTTGTAGCCAATACGGTGGCGTAGAATTTTTTTTTTTGAAAGATCATAACAGCATGTCAAAATGCCGGCTGAAGTTTATATTGTGATTACTATGGAAAATTCCAATTGGATCCTTAATAACCGAGCCTTGGGCATAAAATGAAATGCAGTCAACCCCAGCATAGGAGAGACATGAGAGGGAAGCTGTAAGTAGTCCTGGCAGCCTTGCAGACGGAAGCTGCCCTCCTTCGGTGCTCCCACGAGGAGGGAACTGGCGACGGGCAGACTGGTGGCACAGGGGCCTCCTCATCTGTCCAGCTGAGGAACCAGCTTGGAGATACATCACATCCATTCTCAACCTTAATGACAATGAGCAGCCCTTGTGTTTCTAGAGCATTCCACTGATGACATAGGTCTTTCTACGCTCATTCTTCTGGGAAATAGCCCATATTTGTCAACTGCCCTTGGAAAATATGTTTTCCACATGGACTCGATGGTTAGGTTCCGGGTACCCCAGCTGTTCTGCATGTTGCTGCATGAAACCTGTTCATTTTTATAGTGAGTGAGTTCCACATCCTTGGAAATACAGTAGAATGAAGAGACCTGGTCTCTTAAGTGGGCAGGACACGGGAGGCGGATACGCAGTCCTTCTTCAGTAAGGACTCTGATATGTGGAAATGTGCTGGACAGGAACAGCAGCAGCCAAGGCCGTGGGCACGGTGTTGCAGGAATGTGGGAGCGGTCTTCAGGAGGACAGAGCCCCGGGGGTGTTAAGGAGGTGGCAGGCGTCAGAAGAGTCATAGGTGGCAAGGAGAGCCTGATAGGTCCTGGCTGACTAAGGCGGAAGCTGAGTGGGACTCCGTGGCCCAGCACACGGAAGCTCCAGGGCTCAGGCCAGGTTGCTCAGGGCGAGAGGCTTTGGGAAGTGGGGGAAGAGACGGTTGAGAGATTCAGGTGGAAGGCACCAGCAGGGACGTTCCTGGGATGTTTTGAACGAGAACATCTATTTTCGGAAGATTAAGTCCTGATATCTAGAGGTAAACCAGAGAAAAGGAATTGGAGACCAGCTGAGAAGGTGTCACAGGTGAGAATTAACCAGTGCCAAAGGTGGCTGCTGGCATTCGGGATGAAAATAAGGGGGCAGCTTCGACAGAAACAGCAAGCTAGCAAATCCTCGTCCCAGGGCCACTGGAGAAGAAGGGATTACAGATGCTGCCCGAGGCCAACAAAGCGGTGGTGATCGGAGTGGAAGCAGAATTCTGGGAGCAGCAGGAAGAAGTGATTACTACCTGGAAATTAGAGTGTGAGCTTTCAACTGGAAATGATACTGTAAAATGAGTTTTTTATAATCACTTCCTACAATTTTCATGAGAAATACCTTCAAACAGGAGAACGACGGACCAATACAATACAAAGACATCATAAAAGAACTACACGTGGTACTATCTAGTAACAAGTGCTTAATAAATACTTAACAAGGCTATTAACAGCAAACCTAGTCAGTGACTTTGCGAGAAGCTCAGGGAATTCCAACGAAGAAATAAGTGGTTTTGTTGTTTGTTTCAACTTGTGTTTTTTTGTAGTAAGAATCAAAAAGAAGTAGTATGAGAAGGTACTAAGACTGCCTCTGGGGACAGTCCTTACAGCTGGTCGGTGTTTAGAAAGGAAAATGAGATCCAGAGATTGGATTTTTCTGCCACCAGCTCAACCTCAGGAATTTCTTTGGTTAAAAATTCTTTAGGATAGATTTTCAGTTTTTAAAGAAAGGACACCTTCGCATTTGGTGACACAGTATTCAGGATGAAAGAAACAAGGAGAGTGAGAAAACTTATCTTGATGCAGTCAGATGCATTAATGAGATTAATGCTCTTAAACCACAAATGCTGATGTTTGGGGTTGAAAGGAATTTTCACTTGAGCTTTCCCAAAAAACCTAGAGATTTCACTGGACCGGGCGGAGACAACTCTCTCCCCTTGACTGCACATCTCAATTTGACACCCTGACACCACCTTGACTGATCTGTGTGCCAGACCCATCAATTTATCAATTCTTTTTTTTTTAAATCAATACCAGAGTGGTAAATCAGATTTTTTTTTCTTTTTTCCTTGCTGAAATCACATGGCACAAATGACCAGTGTCCAGTTGATGCTGTACTCGGGTCTCCAATCACTGGAATAATGAAGCTGGGATTCAGTGCCAAAAAGGGTTTCTGATTTGCCCCAGGTATAAATGTAGAATTGAGGAGTAAATGTAAACAAATGAAGAGTCCTGAAGCTCAAGACCTGCTGAAAATGACGTTCCTCACGTCCAGACTCTATTTTTCATTTAACTTCTTGAGCCACTTAGGAGCCGATGATAACTGTGTTCTTCAATTATTTATTCCGTGTGTTTGGTTTAATGGTAGTTGTTAGTGCTAAGCCTTCATTGAAGTAGTACTTCACTGAAGTATTCTTGTTTGTTTTGTTTTCCTCTTTCTACTTATATTTGTCTCCATTTAAGAGGAGAATATTAACTCTCCTTCAAGTAGGTCTCCACTGTGCTTGTCAGTCAGTTTGCTAATGATACAGCAAAACGACTCTCAGGGCCAGGCTGAACCTGGGTGAGGCATGGGCACCATGAATACCTCGCAGAGTCTCCGTGGGCAGGGTTGACACCCGCACTCTAAGGGGCGGGACCAAGTGCAGAGGGTGAATGGTGAGGTCTCCATTCATTCTTAATAGTCATTTAAGGTTTTCACGGAGACACACTGACCAGTGGCATATCCTACTTTGGGCAATCAGTCATGTGAGAACAAAGCTTCCTGCTGGTTGGATCTCAAGGTGGCCTTGCCCACGTCCAGTGTCCTCCTCGGACAGAACATGGTCACGTGTGTGTTGTCCTTGTCAACCGCCACTTCATCACCAGGGCCACACACCAAGAGCTTCATAGGACCTGACCTCCAGTCTCCTCATCGCAGTGCAGAGAGCGGCATGGGACGCTCCTCCTCCACGGTGTGGAGGCCAGAGCGCAGGCTGTGGGCCAGCCTGTCCTCATTTGCACTCCTGGTGCTGCCAGGGAGTACCTGTGTGACTGTGGAGCCTCCATTTCTCCATCTGTATTGAAAACGGAAACCTCTCCTTCAGAAGGCATTTGGAGAATAAAATGTTGAAACCTCCACAAAGCGCCACACACTGCTGACCCACGATGAGCACTACAGGAGGTGCTGCACCTTCCTGCCGTCTGCTCTCCCAGACTGCACCACTTGCCCAGGATTCTGGGCTAATCAGTGCAAGGGACAGAACTCAAAACCAAGCAATGGGTCTCTACTCTGCAGTGCTTAATCACCCTGACCAAGACAGTCACAGCAACATCACAACACGGGAGAGTGATCAACCAATGACGTTGAGCATTCGGGCAAATGCGCAAAACCCCCCAGCCGGTCGGTGGTTCACGGAAGACTGGCCACGTACCAACTGCTGATCTCAACCCCCAAACCTTGGTGGGGAATACTGCCCCACCTATGGAATTCCTAGACTAGAATGCTGTGTTTTGCATTTTCACCCAGAAACATGCAAAAATAAATAATTAAAGGTGTACATATGTCTGGCTCTTTTAGTGGGTTTCCTTGTTCCTATCATAGTGGGCCTGACCAGTGAGAGTTGGCTTGGAATCTGCCCTTTCACATTGTGAAAGAACTGAATTCTAAAGCTTTTATTTTTCCCCACTTAAAACCTTGAGAGAATGACAGAGAGAGAGAGAGACAGAGAGAGAGAGACAGAGAGAAACACAGAATCATTTCCCGTTCACTGACTTCACTCCGGAAATGCCCAGAACAGCTGGGCTGGGCCAGGCTGAAGCCAGGCACCTGGAACTCAATCCAGGTCTCCCACGTGGGTCGAAGAGACCCAAGTGCTACAGCCGTGACTGCTGACGGCCAGGCGCCACAACCGCAGGAGCTGGGATCAGAGGTGGAGGTGGCACTCATGCCCAGGCACTCCGTTACAGGATGCAGGTGTCCCAAGCGGCATCTTAACCGCCGTGCCACACGCCCACGCCACGACCTGCAGTGAAGTCGTGACAACAGCTGGTTCCCAGTTCCTCCCTCTCCCAGCTGCGGCTCCACCTTGACTGCCGATGCACAGGCCATGCAGGGCCAACCACAGCATCCCAGGCTGCTGTCCTCAGCCAGGGCTCTGCTGGGGATGTCCCTACTCCTGGCTGGGTCCTGTGTCACTCTAGGAGACAGGAAGAGGCCAGCACTCCCTGCTCCCCTGGACAGGCTCGCAGGACCCCTCCATTCGGTAAATACCTCCAGACTCCCTGTGTGTGCCACATGCTGCTCTGTGTCCTGGGGATACAGCAGGACACAGACAAGATGGAGAGGTGGCAAAGACAAATAAATACAGCAAAGTATGCAGGCCAGTGGCTGCTTCTTACCAGGGCTCAATCCCGTCTCCATCCCCCAAAAACTCTTAGTCACCTACACTGGGGTGTGGACCAATCTTTTTCTCTTTGGTCCTTCCTCTCGTTTCTTCATGGGTCGCCTTTCTGGCCCACAAAGGTGGCATCTGGAGAGGAGCTGGCAGATGCAGCCCTTCGGGGAGGTGCCCAGGTCCTCCTCCACCACCCACTCTGAACTCTACGCTCCTTAATCTACAAAAACACCCAAGACAAAAACTCTGAAAGGGTCCACTTCTTCAGCACCCACGCATGCTCTCCTCCAAACCCACAGGACCACACGGTCATCTGAGGTTTCGGAGAGACTCACAGCTTCCTTTAGAAAGTCTCTCCAGGGTTCTAGGCCTGCAGAGGAGTTTGTGGGTCATCTGCACCGCTTACGATGGCACTGACTGCGATCATGAACCCCTTCTTATCCAACGCTCTCTTTCCCCGTCCCACCTCACGGTGAAGTTAACAGTTAAAGTTCTGGAGGAAGGAGGTGCCGGAGAGACTAAAAGATGGAGGCAAACACAAGAACGTAGACCTGAACCACGGCCCAGGCCTAGCCATGGCAGGTGTTGCAGAGAACCCTAGTTGGGGGACTCCTGC